>NC_143017.1:148389695-148689695 GCF_055824585.1 Amblyomma mixtum | reverse complement strand
TTTTAGCCACTGCGGCTAGTGTGAAGGCGTTGTGCATTTATAGACTGAGTCTGTCCGCTCCACCCTCGCCGAGTCCATGTCTGAAATCGAGAACCGCCTCACTCCACCGCCTCGGCTTCTCCGCAATAGTTATGAAGCATTGGTCAGGCGCATCGAGTAATATTGAATGTTCGCGATGGACTTGGGCCTTGAATTAATAGCCGCATTGCTGTAGAAAACGTCTCACAAGAACACCTCGCCAAAGTAATGCTTTGGGGAAAGTAATCATTACACGAAGACGGTGTTGCGCAGACTGGAGAATGCAACAATTCAGATAAAAAAAAACATCATTATCTATTTTTTTAATTCTTATAGCTATGTGCTAAATATGTTCCTTATTTTTCTCTCGGTAATAGAGAGCTAAGCCGGGTATAATGTGTGGTCAACACAGCAAACATAAGCGCATCTCAAGCGCCCTTGGGGTCGACTTTATCCCGTTAGTGACGTGTTTTCTACCTCGTTTGAAAGGCGAAAAAGAAAGAAGAACAGAATTCCACTTTATTTCTTTGCCTCCGTAGCACTTCGCCACAACTGAGTGCCCATGACTTTGCTAAGAAAGCAGAAGCAGAAAAGCCGACCAAAGGTGGTTGTTAAAAAGCGAAACACGTCTAGGCTTCGATGCGGAATTTTTGTTCACTTCCGGTCGACAAAGAGACCAATCCTTATTTTAGAAGCTCAAATGTCCTTTTGTTTCTTTGGTAGGAACCTTTGGTCTGGGTTTATCTTTTTTCTTCGTAATAATTCTCTAGTAAACAAGAAAAAATTTTGCCAAACCTTTGATTTCTTCATCTACCGAGTTAAACCGAAACTCAGCATAAACTTTTCCGTGTTCCGAGTTCGTGCACAAGCTGAGTGTGTAAGTAGCACATATACCGTGTGAAAACCACACACAACAGTTAAGAAAGCGCAAAAACATGCGTATTTCTCGTACATGTCAGGCGAGGCGGGCATTCGAAGAGCACGTCTTGAAGAAGGAAACGAGGAGGGTGGGAGTTCAGGGGTGCGGAGGCAGTGCGGAAACGAGTCCTCAAGGAGGGCTTCTTCGCTTGACGGGCCTAACTGGCGAACGATCCGTCATGGCTCCCCTTGAAGACGTTCGCTGCAGCCGCCGTCATCGATGCTGGTGCTGCTACTGCAGACTCGCTCGCAATCTGAACGACTGCGCCTCGTGTCACTAAAACTGTGCAGCTGTGGGACCGATACAGCTCCCGTGGGTTCCTAAAGAGCCAGGCTCAGAAAGCTTTCCGCACAACAGAGCGTTATCAAGCATCGGCCCATAGCCAATAATGATAGCATCGACACGAAACAATGCGGAGTTGCCCGATGACCAGGACCAGCTATCGGGGGCCATTTAATAGCTTTGCGAGTCCGGCCCTTCGCAGGCCGATGAGTGACGAGGCGTCCACAAGGAGCTGCACGCTTCTAGTTCGACAGAGTTGAAGGCGCATCGCTGTTCTATATCCAGCAGCTCGCGCTTCCCTTGCAAGGAGCACGTCGTCAATTGCGTACACAGAAGAGGCAGCATTTTGCTGGCTGGAGCTCTCATGTCGTCGTCGCTCCTGTAATAGATGCAGCAAGTTAGGGATTGCGTTTTCTTAGCACCTTTTTTTTTTCACGCACCGACCCTGCTTTTCACGCCCCCGGTAGGCTGCGCTTCGCTGGCCTCTGGCGTCTTCATTGAAAAATGGCGCCCGATTCTGGGCGCTTGCTCGTCACCGGGGCGCGAGCTGTTTTCTGGCAGTTCATTTCTGGCCTCCTCTTTCTGCTTGCGGCGTGCGCCGGCGCCTGCGTGATAAATGGAGCCCCGCTCCTCGACTCCAGGCAACGCATGCACGCTCCGAGCTTCCTGGGGGGCGCACGAGTCGTCCACTTCAGTCAGAAAAGGAGGAGGCCGCCGCGGTGGAGGCGCACTTGGCTCTTTTAGTCATAAATCAAAAAGTTTGGGCCGAAAAGACAGCGGAAGAACACAAAAGAAACAAACACATGAAGAGCGGGTCTCCGCAGTGGTGGTGTTGGTGTAGCGCTCAGCTGTCTCTCTCGCTCTCTTTCTCAGTCTGTCGTCGTACTGGAGGTGCTGCTCACGCGGGCAACCTCATTTTCTCAGCTTGCTCGCCGCGTGACAGGCGACAGCGTCGGCCGTGCGCTCGCGCTGCTACTCCGATTGGTGCGTCAAGGCGTTCCGTGGTAGGGAGCGGCGTGCTTCCGGCACGCCTTCGTAGTTAGTACCGGGGGGGGGGGGGGGGGGGGGGGAGTTTTCTCCTGTGCAGCCAATGCTGCTTCCCAGCGCAGTCGTCAGTTAATGAGATGGCGCCTAGGATGATATACACGACATAATATATCACAATACAGGAAACGCGGCGCACTCAAAAAGGAAGAAAGCGTGTAACTGAGCACGATGCGACAAATAATGATGAATGGTTTAGTTTTAGTCGGGAAAATTATGGCTGACAGGCCTAGCAGCCGACCTAGTGAAGTAAGGGCACAGATGAAGGCGTGATCGTTAAGTCGTACTTAGCATAATAAATGAAAACATGCTGACATTTTCGGCTACTGCGCATTCATCCTTTACGTCCTGCTTCATATTTCTCATTTTTGCCTCAAGTATCCCTAAGGGAGCGAGCTTGAAATTCTGTTGAATCATCTTCACGCGTTCGAAAGAACTGTGAAAGGAATCTGTACCGAACACCGCAGTGAGGAATTATGATTCCCGAGAAGGCATCTAGCTGTTAGGTAATCTAAATTATACTTTTATTTTTCTCATTCTTTTACGAGGTGCTCGGTTTTAGCTGCTAGTGGTAGGAATGTGTGTCATTGATGTCGGAGCGAACGCATAAAAAAAAAGCTTACACTAACACTGTAAAGCAGCATTCGGTTCGAAAACAGTGCCTTCTAGTGTGGACGCTGCTGACTCATTTGAGTCAAGGCAGAAGTAGGAACCTTCCAAATCACCTCTTGATGAATGTCTCAATTTATCTAAGCCTTTACCTAAGAGTGATCAGGGAGGGATTGTCTGCAATAAGGCGAAGTTAGAACCACGCAACCATCGTTGGCGAGGAAATTGAAGCGACAATCCCATGATTTTTCGAAGTCTCATGCGCTAGCCTATTGTGCTGCCGTCACGTGCAGTCTGTGTCGAAGGAAGAAGGAATTGATATCGTTTGGCGGCGAGAAAGGAGACGATGATGACAGTCGGCGCCCAAATCCATTTCCCCGGTGTACGCGGATGCCCGCAGCAGTGTTTAGCCGCTTCATGGCTAGATTTATTCCGTGGAGTTATTTAGGGGGCGATTGACGATTTCTTACATATAGCTTTGTAAGGAACATTCTCCGAGGCTTGAAGTTGTCAGTAGTATGTCGTGAATTGGGAAAGCCCCACTTCCACCCACTGTCCAGAGCGAATACTGTACAAGCGTAACTTAGGAGAAATTGCTGTTCATGTGGCCCAACGGGGGGGGCCTGGAACTGCAGTGCGCAAGAGTTATCGCTGTCACCTCTTGGTCCGAGAGGAGGGCCAAGAGTCCTTCATTTTTTAATGAATGCATTGCATTGTACGATAACATTTTGACTTCCTGTGTCTGATCTCCTGGTATCTGGTCTCTTGGTCTCCAGGTTTCTTTGTTCCAGTCTCCCTGTGTCCGGTTTCTCAATGTCTGGTTTCTCAATGTCCGGCTTTCAGTGTCCGGTTTCTCAGTGTCCGGTTTCTCAATGTCCGGTTTCTTAGTGTCCGGTTCTCAGTATACGGTCTCTCAGTGTCCGGTCTCACTGTGTCCGGTCACCCCGTTTCCGTTCACCACGTGTTCGATATTCTGGTATCTGGGCTTCGTAGTCAGGCTTTCGGCATCCCGGCTTCCGGATTAGCCCCAAGCTGTTCTTCTTTTTCTTTTTCTTTGCCGCGTTTCTTCTCCCATATCGCATGGAATAGCTAATCAAGTTATTTCGAAAGTACCTGAGCGACTCTCAGACCTATAGGCAAAGCTACTCAGAGAAGAAGAAATGGAGAAATAACTTTTTATTGCTATTCTTTCGCATTTCAATCTGCGTTTTTTTTTTAATTTATTTTTGTGTGCATAGTGTCCGTCGAGTAGCGCTTTATCGATTGAAGACGGCTCTTCCGGGATGTTGTGAATGTTGTGCAAACAGTTTCATCTCTTCTTCATTTTTTGTTCCGTCTTAACAAACGCTGTCCGAGAGCCTCGAGCCAGCGAGTTCGCATTCACCGCGACGCGCGGTGCAGCGAAAGGCCCATCAAGGCCCGTTCCTGTCGTCGCCTGAAAACCGCGGTGTACGCGGCTGACGTTTTTATTGGACGCGTTTCCGGGACGCACACACAAAACCGCGCGCTTGTTGTTCGCCGCTTCCGGACGGGGATGCGTTAGAGTCTTTTTCTTCTCACTCTCAGCAACATTCCAGCGCAGTTTAGCGTGTTTACTTGTAGCTTCTTCCGCGTGCACGTCTCTGTGTGTTATCTGTTCAGTGTCGCGACCGGACAAAGCACCGGTGACAAGTTGTCTTATCGCGGCCGAATTTCGCGCTGACAGCGTTCAGTTTTTTGTGACACAAGTCCCCCAGGCCGCCTCGTCAGTGGAGAGAATAACGTGCTTTGAAAGCGCCGTTCATGGGGGGAAAAATAGGAGGCACAAATGCCGCCTCAGCATCTGGCACCTCTCTAGCCTGGCACCACGTGCGGCCTCTTTATCTCTCCCCTTTTCCAAACCCTCCCCCGTTTTCTTCCTAACAAATAGCGGGCGTGTTGCGACAAGCATGCAGTAATGTCGTTTGTAGCCCGCGCAATTCATCTTCCGTGCCAGGCGCTGACGTGGAAATGAGGGACCGCTTAAGTGGGGTTTTTAAGCATCGCTTTCACGAGCTTCCGAGTGACGGAGCTGAATAGCGGTCGGCTTCTGCCGCGCCGTGTAAATTGGAGAGCGAGAAAAACAGCGAAATCGCTGCAACGCGGAAGGGCTAACGGCGCACAATGAAATCTTGTCAAGGGCAGTTATGAGTGACTCGCTGAACGGACCTATAGAAAGCGCAGAATAAACTCCGTTTTAGGCTGTTTTTTTTTTCGGGACGCGTGTAGGCGCTGCGTGCATGTCCAATTTAACACTGTCTGTCGGTGCAAAAATTCAATAAATTTAGAGACATGTAAAGGATGTTTGCAAGCGCTTGGGGCTGCGGCCAATTGTTAGGAGAAAGCATAGAAAAGGATGCTTTTTTTTTTTTTTTTGCTGCCGACCCGCCTAACCGTAGGGTTAAATATTTGCTTTTTTATCATTTCGTACTATTCCGAACCGTTGGGGTACGTGCTGTATTTTTTGGGTTGTTCGGATAATCATGACTTCATGTTGTAGCATAAGTAGAAACGAAAAATGACAGCTCTAAAATGTATTACAGGGGCTACTGGCTCAAAGCCTTTCTATCATTGCTCTAAAATTCTCCAGTAGTAGAAACCATGGTGCAGTTACTGCGAATTTTGACCTTTTTGTTACCTAGCGTGGGAGGTCAGCTGTTCCTAGACAAGAATCTTCTCTAACATGGCTTCCACGGCCAGTTCACGTGTATTGGGTCATGTGTTCAAATCTCTTACGCATTCACGCCATGAACTGCTTGTAAGTGCGCCAGGACACGAGCACGGATGCTGCTTCATTGCAGTCTTAAAATCAGGCTGTGCTTCTTAAAGCCTCAGTTCAAGTTACATGAATGTCCTGGATAGCGTTAAATGTGGGATGTAATTATATGAGGTCTGTTAGAAAAGTATCCGATTTTATTTTTTTTTGCGAACACCTGATGGATATGAAACAAGCACGCTTGCACCAGCCGACCTTGAACCTTCGTGCGCATGTACGAATATTTTCCGGCCTCCCGATAGCGTCAGTCGCTGGGACGCAGCGTTTGAGTGAGGCAGTGCGCAGTGCTCTCGTCGGTTTATTATTATATGGAAAATGGCGGAGCGACAGGAGCAGCGCTACTGCATCAAATTTTGCGAGAAACGGGATGACAACCAAGTGGAAACTGCTCGGAATATTTAGTGCGGCTTTCGGTGAAGATGCTATAAGCAGCACACAAATTAAACAGTGGTACAATTGGTTTAAAGATGGCCGCACATCGGCGGAGACCGAGCCACGCTCCGGTCCGCCATCATCATGCTGAAATGACCAGGTCATTGCCGAAGTGAACGCTGTGGTGATGCGGGACCGTCGTGTGACTATCCGAGAAATTGCGGAAGAGGTGGACATCAGCAATTTTTCTGCACATTCCATTATCCCCGAAGATTTGGCCATGGAGAGAGTTGCGGCGAAATTCGTGCCGAAGCTGCTTGGTGGAGCAAAAGCAGCTTCGTGTTGAAGTCTCGCAGGACATGCTAGATTCCACAAACAGTGACCCCGACTTCATAAACACCATAATCACTGGTGACGAGTCTTGGGTGTACGGGTACGACCCGGAAACCGAATTCCAGTCGTCACAGTGGAAGCATTTCATGCCACCGAGACCAAAGAAGGTCCGCCAAGTGCGCAGTAATGTCAAAGTGATGCTGACTGCTTTCTTTGACTCCCTCTGTGTGGCACACCACGAGCACGCACCCTACAGGGTCAAACAATGATCAAAGAGTACTATAGGGACGTCTTCCGTCGCCTACGTGGTGCTGTGAGGCGCAAAAGACCGGAGGTGAGGCCAACAGGAAATTGCCCCATCCATCACGACAATGCTCCTGCACATTCCTCGCACTTGATTCAGACTTTTCTGGCGAAAAACCACACTCCTGTAGTTCAACAGGCTCTTTACTCTCCTGATATGGCCCCCTGCGACTTCTGGCTGTTTCCCAAGGTCAAGAGGACATTGAAAGGAACGCGATTTCAGACAAGAGAGGACATTATGGCTGCAACGACAGCTGAGCTAAACTCCATTCCGAAAAGGGCCTTTTAGGAATACTTCCAACAACGGCAGCACCGCTGGGTGAAGTGTGTGGAGTCCCAAGGAGACTGCTTTGAAGGTGATTAGGTTTCCAACGCTCCAGTTATGCCAGTTTTTTTTCTTCAGTCAAAGGTCGGATACTTTTCTAACAGACCTCGTATTGCGTAAATCCGTGTTTTTTTTAGGGGACTGTTATCCTTGAGGCAGATGTGGCATGAATAGATGCAGTCCGGGAGCTCACGCTGTGACGCTTCTTCACTATTCCTTAAACACGATCAGTTCTTAAAGAAGAGCAACCATTCTTCAGTGGAATAGTGTTTAGCACTGAAAATTCTTTGCAAGAGATGGAAGAGCAGTGCTTGAATTCTTCTCTGCTGTGGAAAAAATGGACGTATTTTGTGGCATTCCTTAAATTTTTTTCATTAAAGAACGATGGGCTTTAAGAAGTACTCAAGAACTATTCTTACATCAGACCAATGCATTATTTCCACCTTTCACGCCACGGCAAAAAGCTATTTAGAAGCCTGTCGGAAAAAAAAAATCGCAATTTCAATTAAACAATTTATGTTCCAAGGTTTGTTGTTTTTTTCTGCGTTGTGTGCAGGATGTAGACATTAGGCTAGACACTCTCACTTCGGTTTGAATCATAGCCTGGATCATTCATTGCTTTTTAACACTAACATCATTCATCAAATCAGACTTATAAATTTCAGTTAAAACCAATCCAATATCTTGAAAGGAAGAGGCGCGCAGACCTATGACTGATTTCAAAGAACATGCTATGTGCCTATAGTGACATGCTTTTGTTGGCGCTTATTGTTCTTGTATGTTCAGCTGTTTCCGTTTTTACAGGGCACAGAACATGAAAGCAACAAATCATTCATCTGTGTTGCGCTCGTATATCAACTGCTGGCACGGACAGGTGAAACTTTTGCAGTTTTGATCTTTACTTTTTTTATGCAGCTTCCGTGCTTGGCAACCCGATTCCTTGTCAAAAAGCATCAGTTATAAGCGGCAGTTCCAAAACTTCAATGTTCAAACTCCAACAAAACCTTCAACGAAAACTTCGAATGCCCCTGTTATAAGAGGCTTTAGTGAGAGAGAGAGAGAGAGAGAGAGAATTTAAAAAATATATCTCGCAAAGTGCCCTTCCAGCGCGTTTACTGGGCGGTCTGAGGGCACGTCGAAGAAAGGCTATATTAAGAAACCCAGTCCATTTGCGTTGGCCGTTGTTTGCAAACCCTTTAAAGCGTGCTTCTTTGCACATATCTCATTTGTGAGGCGAAGCTGCAACAGTTTCTAAAGCGGATAATGATCATTAGTAGGCGCGGGATAAAAACTGGATGTTGAGAACCTTCACGTTGCTTTCAAGAGTAACGAGGCCATTTTATCGAGAAGAACAAAGAGAAAGTGGAGAGGAGAAGAAAGCTTTAGGATGGGGCCGCAGGAAGGCATTGAAAGTAGAAAAAGGTGCGCGCTTATTTGCCGCTTAGTATGTTTTAGCAGAAGCATGATGTGCTAGCTGAGCGTAATCTAAAAGCAAAACGATACTGACCGGATATTATCTCATCTAATTTAATGCAGATAAGAATGACTGTACTTGAACATTATGTGGCAAGAGAAACAAAGATGCCGTCAGACTCTATAGTTGAGAAGTAAATTAATGCGTCGCACCCTGTAAAGCCTGGATTTTGTAAAAACTGTCTTATGCAGCACTTGTGTGTTGAGAAGTGAAACTTGAATGGCGCAGTATGGGGAGGATGTGAACCAAGCTGTTATTTTCTTTTCTAATCACCCTCCGATAATCTCCAGCCAGTACCCGGTTGATACCCGCAAGCAAAAGGTCCGCGTGTTTTGGATGTTATATGTCTTTGGCATTTAAGCAAGGATCTACGGTGCACCTGCCGCGGTGGTTCAGGTGATTGGTGTGCGGCTGTTGATCCTAAGGTCGCGGGTTCGATCCCGGTCACGGCTGCCGCACTTCAATGAAGGCGAAATACAAAAAGGCCCGTGTACGGCGCGATGTCAGTGCAAGTTAAAGAACCCCAATTGGCTTGAATTAATCCGGAGCCTTCCACCACGGCACCCATCATAGCCTGAGTCCGTTCGAGACAGTAAAATTCCACAGCCTGCTATCCCCATTTCTAGACGAAAAAATCAGGAAGTTGGGGGCGTACAAAAAGTTTTTGTGTGCCCTGAAATGAAGTTTCTATAAATATTAAAAAAGATACTAAGGGTTATGAGAAATGACTGAAGCTTTCACTTCTGATTAAGGGGTCTATTTGCGAACCTTCCAGTACAGTACTCAGCTTTCATGAAAGAGAAGAAGCTTTCTTGAGTTATATAAGAAAAAAAGGTTCTTACGCGTTCGCTACCGATATTTATCGCATGAGGTCTTCAGGCAGTAATGTTACCGCTTCTACAAAAGTTCGTCCTGCAATATAGGTGATGTTACTCAGGCATATGAATGCTCTCGTTCTCATCGTAGGTACTCTCATAGATACTGCTGATAGCTATACCCAATATCATTAAGACAAAACGCCATTTACAGCTATCGCGGGTTGTAGCCTGTGTTGCAGTCCTCAGCTAGACAAAGAAGAGCTCCCAGTGCAGCTGCTCCGTGTCTTTATTCGGCTATATTCCAGCTATAGTTCTGTTGAAATCCGTATGCAAAATGTAAACACCTGTTACTGTAGGAGATGTTTACTCTGGTTATTTGTACACATCTTTTCCAACTATGTGACCTCCACTGAGGCAGAAGCTATCTGTATACGTTTGTTCACGTGTCTTCGCTAGTTATTTTGTTTCCGGCGTTTAGCTTTTTTGTTTCTGGTCAGGAAATCTTACTCCGTGCTGCTATTTCTTTAGTTTTTTACTCTGCTTTCTGGAGCAGCCAGCTTCAAAATCGCTCTAAGAACGGTCTTTAGACCGCAAAGCTTAGACTTCTTCATCAGAATTGAACTTCCAGATGAGTTTATTTCAGCTGCTCTTTGCTTGAGTGTGATAAATGAATGTCGTCAATTTCATCGCAACAGTTATCTTGACTGCGAGCATTTTGGTTGGTTCTGCGCGCCTCTTGTGAAATTGCTTTTTATTTGTTCGTAACGAAAAACTCTCGTAAACTCTCGTAAAACTCTCACTATGACTGGCCTCCTCTGTATTTATATGACTCCAACTATATTCCTTGCGTTTCTAGCTTTAATCTAACCTCCCCGTTTCCGTAGTGGGCACAGTTACCTAGTCCACGGCTTGCGAAAGAACTTTTTTTTTTTTACCAATGTACAGCCGGGGATAAAACTCCTTGGGTCGAGTGCTCTGTAAACGAAGCTGATAGTTCTGTTGTTGGCCATCGGCTGGAGAGCACGAATGTAGGACTGAAAGAACAGGATTTTGACTTTCACCTCCACAAGTGTGGGCTCCCGCCGGCGGCTAACAATAGAGCTTTCGGCTTCGTTTACAGAGCACCCGGTCCAAAGAGCTTTCTCCCCGACTGTACTTCAGTGCCGCTTTCAGACCGCTATATACAAGAGAAAGAGCGTACACACGCCACGCAACTGTAGACAGCTTATTTTCACATTGTATATAGGAACAAACGTACCAACCGTTATAATGAGCGCCAGTGGAAAGCCATTAACATAAACACCATTCTAGAAGGTTCATTTATGATGATAACAGTAAAAAAAGAAGTTGTGGGGTGATTTTGGACAGCCGCATTAAAAATGAACTGGAATATCACACGTGGATGATTACAAGGTTTAGCAATAGCGGCATTACAAAACACAGACAACAGATATACATTTTTCTGAACTATTCCGAACCAGTTTGCAGTGCACGTTCTTTGAATAATGATCATGCGTGTGAGCCAAGAACTTGAATAATGCGCGTAGTCGGTGATCACGATGTCGTTAACGCAGTGCGAAATAGTACTGCTTGGCAATTCATCATTCTGACAGAGGGCCAGTTACGGAAGAGTAAGCGGTGAATCTGAGTTTATTTTGCGTTCAAAAGAGTACCAGCGCGTTTGCACAAGCATAAGAGAAATAGATGTAAACGACCTTTCACACGTGAAACCCGTGGCAACAAATGGATGTGTCACCGTACGCTGCTTATTCCGAACCTTTGTTACGACTAAAGAAGAAAAAGGGAAGAAATTGAAATAAAGGGAAAAAAAGTACAGTAATGTTAGGAAAATAGCAGTAGAGAGAATCGATACGAGCATCTGGTAGTTTTTATGTCAGCTGCGCCTGACGAACGAGTAGAATATCATACGCTCGAACTGCCTTGAGAAGCATTGAGGAGAAAATGAAAGCTCCTGCTTGAATTCGCGTATGCGTTTTGAGTTCAAAATGAAGTAAAAAAGCACAAGTTACAACTCTAAATCGCGAAAAAAAAATATTTTTGTTAAAGACATAAATACAGAGGCAGAGGATGGAAGAAAGAGAACACAAGATTTTTGTTTCGTCACTCGTGCGAAGCAGCATAGGGTGTTATTATAATATCTTTAGAGCGAAGCACAGACCAAATCGGAATAAGCATCCCGTCTCGACTCACGCGAAGAAAATGTCGCACATTCACGCACACCCCGCTCAAGCTCAAAACGTTAAATTTTAAGAAAGCGGCAGTCTCGACTATTTTTACTTCATGGAAGAAGCCACGTCAGAGTCAGGGCTCGGCTTCTATATTTGTCAAATCATCTGCCTGCCTTGTGCAATTGTTGAAGAGATGGTGGTAAACTGCTGCTTCTTATTCCCAGTTTCTAACCGCAGGCTTTCTTTCGGCCTCAAGCTAATGCAGAATGACTTACACCCAGAACTGATTTGTGATCTCATGCAAGAAAAAAGTATTTTTCAGGCGATTACAAAAAAAAGAAAGAAAGGTGGTTGAAGGTGCCGCGGAACTGAGAACGTCTTAGCCGACCGTTTTTCTACGACGGATATTTAGGTAGAAAGAGCGGGTACTCTGTCGTATAGAAGCTGGGTGCATTTCGTGCTCATAGCAGGACGATTTTTTTCTCCCACTTTACTTTAGAGTTGTTCCAGGAGGAGACAGAATTATGCATAAACTGGCCGGTAAAAAATATCAGGTGTCAAGCAAAGATCCTGCGGATTTCTCTTTTGCGCACTTGAATTGAATGATGGCATTTAGAGGGAACCTTTCTCAAGAATTCTTTTTGAGGTACGTCCGTCATCTATTTGGAGTTTATGCTGAATGATGCCTACATTTAAATCAGCCAGTTGAACGATCCGACTCTGGCTGAACCATCGAGCAGTGGCTTATCGATATCCGGGGTTACTGTGTGACCGCACACTCGGTGATCGACTAACGAGCAATGATCTTTATTTTATTTCAGAGGTACTGCCAGTCTTCGCAGAAGGCCTTTGGCAGGAGTGAGCATACATTGTGAAGAATGTGCAAAAAAATAGCGCGACAAGACAAGACATGATTAATTAAATCAGGAGGTTGGAGCTGTGGACGAGGAGAGAACTTTTTACTTTATTCCATTTATGCTTATCCCAGAGAACAGCATACATCAGCGCACCGCAAGACAGCGCCCGCCCACATGTACGGTGGCGCACAGTATATACACGTACAGTCTTTGCCCAAAGTAACCCAGCAACGGTAGTTCCTTTCTTAGTCTCGTAGCAAAACACTTATGACAGCCCTTAAGCCCTGAATCTGCATAAAGTTAGGTGATCCCCTGTCCTCACATCTTAACACCTTTCGGTCTTTAGGGGTGCCGTAAAGGCTTTGTTATACGGTTGAGAAGAAAAATCTGTTGCTCGGTTACTTTTGGTAAAGGGGATACATGTAGCGCAAACTTTAGACGATTCATAGAGAGGGGTGTTCGTCGCCTTCTCTGTTGTTTGTTTTATATTTGCGCTCGCCTATTTCCTTAGAGAGACAAAAGCTTTTTTTCAATGAGCTCAGATTAGCCTCATCCTGTGACAACTGTAGTCACCCTATTCTGGGAAATTTCCTAATCACGTTTACTCGCTAGACTCCTTACGACTCGCCACTACTTTGGATTTTCTCTTGATTCTGCTAAGCTGCCACAAGAGACAATCAGTTATCAGTTCTTCGTATTACATGGCCTGCCCATGTCTGTCTCTCTTTCCTGACTGTAGAGGGCATGTCATTAACTCCTGCTTGTTCTCTAACCCGCTCCGCTCTCTCATTGTATCTTTAACTTTACCTTAAACAGAGGCGAATATTTGCCTCCTGACTTTTGCGCAGCTTCCCATTTTTGTTTTCACTTGAGGCTCAAAGGTGCAGGAGCGGAACTTGCTGCCCGAAATTGGCAGAAACATCGGCACATGTTCACTTCGTGCCAACCTACTACAGGGGACATGCACAGGTACCCGACAGACAAACTTCCTAGCGATTCACTCAAGCAAAGAAAAAAAAATACTCTAGTCACAGTACCTGAGAAGGCATGCTGAAGGAAGTAGTCGGGAGCAAGGGGGGGGGGGGGGGGGGGCTAGTTTTTTATTTCTTTCAGAGCTTCACTACGTGGAATCGATTTCCAATGAGGACCGAATCAGTATCCGGAAACGTCATTGCGCAGAGCGCGCTATCTCTGTATGGCCCGATTCTTTTTGTTGATTCGGATCCAAGACGGGAGAAGCCTCGCACCGGAAAAGAATCTTCACGGCTCTCTTGAAAACAAAGGTTGGAGGAAAAAGTGTGAGAAGGTAGGAGAGGGTGGGTGGGGGGAGGGGAAGGGAAAGAGGCAGCATGAAGGCGAGCACTTCGGGTCCCTAGCCCGCTCGTGTATTGTTCAGCTGCCAAAGAAGAGTGGGGTTCCGGCTCAATCAACGGCCGTTGCCGTGTCTATAGCCCCGGACGACGACGAAGAGCTCCTCCTTTTCCGCCCCAGCGTATCCGCCTATATATGTCCCTGATTGGCCGCCTTTGTTCTTTTGTTTCCCCCGACTAAATCTAGGAGAGCACGCGATGAGCGGTGGCAAACCAGGCCGGAAGACACGCAAAAGGTGAAGGAAGCACTGATTTGCCCGATTGTTACGGACAACATTTTCGCTCTTACTCAGAGCGTCAACTTAGTTAAAAGTGCGAAACGAAACACATCCTAAGGCAGCCAGAAAAATCTGATTAGTATTGCGCTCTGCTTCCTTCTGTGACTGGATACTGAGCGCTTCTATCTCCGCGTTCCGGGCCGAGGCATGATTTGCGAATCATTACGTGCAGCTGCTCACGATGTTGATGGGGACACGGAAGCGTCAAGCCGAAGAAGCTTGCTTTGCCGTGTCTTGATTGCCACCTGCGTTGCCGGTGAGGTTCCGCGCATGCGCAGTGTGAACCGGGCCGCTGTTGTTTAGATCTCTATGTGCTGGGAAGGTAGCGCCATTCCTGGATGTTGCCCCTGCCCTCCTCGCTGTCAAGCTTACTCTAAAATTTTGCCTCAGTTCCGCATCTGCGAATGACCCGGCGCGCCTGAGTAATAGGCTCCATCCTGGGTTAGCGGGAATTTGTACTATCCTTCGGAAAAAGGTGGAAACTTCAAAGTTGCGAAGTAGGATCTGCGCTGTAGCTAACTGCACGAGCAACTGCATGAATCATTACTAACTCTGTCAACTTTTTATCATAAAAACTGTACACAATCGGGGCAGAAAAAATATAACAATGGCAACGCTTCGGGTTTTTGATATGCGGCGGCAAATCTTGACTTCTAATGGGCGCTGGCAAGCAATAAAGGAAAAGAAAATCAGTGCATGTAACAGCGGGAAAGGGAGAATGTCATTGTGCATTCTCGGCACATAGGGAGCTCAGCGGGGATGAGCAGAAAAATATGATAACAGAATTTTAATTCCAGTAGTCGGTACACATGGAACGCCTTGTAACACCACTAGTGTCAGGTGGAACGTGACTGAAAGGTGAATGTGTTCGAGAACCCTCTTATGCTGCCTGCGGCGTCGAGACTCGTTATGACATTGATTTCATGGAAGTCTACAGTCAGGAAAAGCAAGGAAAACAATAACAAAATGTTTCGTTATTTTGGATGTTGATTCCTGAAAAATTACCAGGGTGATCATTAGCCACTGCAAAGCACCAGACGAGGAGTAGCCATTCCGGCCGCACACATAGTCGTCGCCGCGTGAATGCTTGATCGGTACTTGTGCTGCTGTCTGCACTGTAGCGAAGAACTGACATTTTAAATCTGGTGCTTTCAGTTTGTTTATTCCATCCATAATTTCTGGAAAGAAGGACGCGCTCGCGGCTCATCACAGCAGCCCGGCTCGCCTCAGACCTCGCTATAGGTATGGCATAGAGGTATCGCTCGCCGCCTGATTCCCTGTTTATGTAACAATCTTGGAGCTGTATACGTAAAATGCAAGGCTGCAGCGGCTTTAGTTTTTCCGAGGAGGTTTCTGACAGCTGCTCGTTGCAGCTCCGTCCCAAGCACTCAATGTGCAGTGTGTGCGATGTTAAGTGTATCAGCGTACAAGGTGCATATGCACACACAATGTGTTCTCTGGACGTCTTCAGTTCTAGATTTAAGGAAAATCCTCAAAGGTGGCCGGCAACTGAGGCGAAACAACTGCTATAGGCATGCACCTGTGGACTACTGCATAACTAACTCTTAGAGTTGTGTAGCATATTCGCACTTGCATGACGATTGTTCCAGGTAGGAAATCGAACCTGCGACCGCAGCCCCCCCCCCCCCCCCCCCCCCCTCTCTCTCACAAGCTTTCTAGAACAGCTAGGAGCTATAAGGGCAATGATGGATGTATCCGCCCTATGCGGGACGGACGGTTGACAAAAGCGTTTGGGTAGGTCATCCTAGCTTCTTCAGATTTCGAACGATGCAGTAATGGCAAGGACGTAGGCATTGTAATTCTTTATTGTTTTGATTTCTCAAATAGCGCCCAAACCTACTCTTTATCTCCTATTCAGTATACATGTCTGTGTTTCGCTGCGTCGTTAAATGTCTCGGAGGGGAGTAACTAGTACGATATGATTGTATACACTTCACCCACTTTTTGTTAATTATATGTCCCTCTTTGAATGGCTTAGCCTAGTGTATACCTGCTCCCGAATTTAGACACAAGCACGTTGTTGAGTTCTCGCTTCAGCATGTATACTACATCTATACTTCTGAAATAGACATAGTAACACCATACCTCTCAATATATCTCTCGCGTCATGTCTGTCCCGTGACTCGAATTCATTGCATTCCTCGCTTTCGTTCACTGGAAATCTCGTTTGACGATAGTTGTTCGAGTTTCTGGAGCTTTGCATTGATTTCTCTTTTGTGTCTGCAGGGGCGCACCTTTTTGCTCCGGATCAGACGCATAAAGACAGCAACAATAGCCCTTCATCACTGGAGGGATTATAGCAAAGCTTTAGCGTTCGAAAGCTTTGTTTCGGCTGTGAATATCGTCTGTATTGAAGACGAGCGCAATCGCAGCAGACGAAAGCAACGAGTGAAAACACCATTGAACAGAGCTCACATCATAGTAAAGACCTATCGAGGAGAGCTGCGCCTGTGTTTAAATAAGCGAGTCGGTCATGAAACTACTGTGCCAGATGTAGCCGCTATTGTAAACAAAGAAAAACACGTTTGTCATGTTTATTCGTTGTAGCTAAAACTCCTGCACGTATACGAGCACAAACATTGATGAATACACAGAGCTTGATTTCTCAGAGTTTATGTATACCCCAGAGAAAGCACGAGAAATTTCCGGAAACTAAAATGCGTCCTACGCAGCAGTATTTGATATAGGCATACTGGCTTGCACCGTTTTACTTGCGTTGTTACATGCGACGCACCATTGTGCCAACGCATCTCCCAAGGGGCCCTTGAAGAGCGCGCATTTTGCTAATTTAAATAAAAGCATTACCTTATCGCTTATTACTAGCTTATCCGATGTACAGTGTGTACTATTTGACTTATAGTTGTATGCTCATTGCTGCAATGAATCACAAAAGGCTTCAAAAGCAAGTTTGTCACAGCATGCTTGCTTACTCTTTATCGTACCGACATCAACCTTTCCTAATGCTTATAGTCGCTTCTCTCCTGCTGTCGCCCATCTTTGCTTCCATTATTTCGAACAAGGCATTGTTGAAAAAACGCTGGAAGTGGACTGGTGTGTTACGAATCCTAAGTCTGGTATCATCGGAGAGCTGATGACGTCGCAAGGACGTCGCATTCACCCTTTCGTCTTGTGCTGCTCTTCTTATGACGTCCTTCGATCTCAGATGATAGGGAAACCATGGCGTCGTTTTTCTTTTCTTTCCTCTTCCTTATCACTGCGACTTCTTCAACGTGCATTGAATTGCTTTCGTCTAGTTTAGGAATATTACACATGCCAGTTTTCTTTTTCTCTGAATAGAAAAAGGACGAAGCGGAGATTGCAACAGCGATTAGAGTGGCTGCCACGAAATAAACTAGTCGAGAAACTTGCGCTTTTGCTTGTTCTCAGTCGATCAGCGGTGGTTGTTACCTCGACCCAACTGTACAAAATTATCGGCGCGAGGCTCCGACCTGTATTGTAGAGCTCCGTAGAACGACCAAACCTCACAGAGCTTCGCAAAGAAAATCAACCGAACTCCACAAAAGTAGATATGTAGAACCTCACTAAGCAGAAGTGTACGACATATAACAAAGCAAGCTGTTAAAGACAGAGGCGCTCTGAAAGTGTAAAGAGTAGCGCACGAGCTCTGACGGGAAAAGTGGAACGCCATGCATACGTGTAACGACATGGAGAACAAGTGGCCCAGTTTGGAAGGGGGGTGAGAGGGGGGGGGGGGATGGGATGGAAACGCAGGAGAAATCATCGCCAGTGCGGAAGTTGGGCGGCCTTTCGGTACGCGGAAGTAGTTGTTTCCCGCGCACTGCTGACGACTGTGCTGGGAAAGTGCCCAGCTGTCACTAGAGTCCGCTGACGGGAGAACGTCGAATTCTCCTCTCTCTGCGCCTCACTTTTTTCAAATGCACTGGGAGGCGTATCAGTAAGACCAGGAGCAAAAAGGGTCCCACACCCGCCCTTTTAATCGAAACCCGCGATGCGCTCTCCCACGGGGGCTGAAGAAGAAGTAATGAATTCTGTTCTCGCTAGCAGCGATAGGTACGGATGAACGACTGAGAACTTCGCTTCGGGTTCGAGTCTTTCGTTAACGTCTCGTCGAAGTTGTTCTGCCTGTGTTCTTGCTGATTCCGCTTGAATTACGTCTGTAATACGCGTTGTGTATCCCCAGCTTCTCGTTAAAGAAATAAAGAGCGATGGGGAAATGGTGGGGAATCCTCGTGCAGTTGACGCCGTTGACGTACAAGTTCTACGTGTGCATGTGCACGTTTTGCCTTTCGCAGTGCGAAGGAAAACATGATTACTTCCTGCTTTGCGACGTGAAAGTAATCTCTTGGTAGGGCTTACTTGTCGGTATACCGCAGTCGCTTCTGCGACTTACATGCGGTTTGCTATCTGCTCGGGAGGCGTATGAACAATAGTCAGGAAATTTGTTCTGGATGTGCGGGGTTCTATGATTCGTGTTTGCTAGCTACGTCAGCTTCGAGAACGAGATCGGACAGCCTCAAGAATAGAGATGCCAAAGTAGGCGGCGTGCGCATATTTCAAGACAGGTCGTTGCAGTCGCTTCATTTGTTATGCAGCAGTCATGTTGACATCAGTGTTCTTTCACTTTAGTGGAAATCGATCCGGCGTCTTATCTTTTGGAGAAATCTTTTTCCATGTGTTTTATTTGGCTGTGAATTTTGACATTTAACTGTTTCAGAGCTACAGTGTTCCCGATACGAGCCAGCACAGTAATTTACCTGACTTTTTCAAGAAAAAAAATCGCTGTCGAAAACGTACGCTCGGAAGAGCATACAGTACGCTCCAGTATTAAATGGAACGCTGAGTTGACGCGCAAAGGTTTATTCAGTTCTTAATTTTGCATTAAAGTTGAAAACGTTTTATATTTTTTACTCGTCCTCAGAAAAACTACTTTGTAAACGTGTAAAAGTTTCTTTCTCACTCATACTTATCAAATAATCATTGGCTGAATGCCCATATTGCTTTCTCTTTCATATTAGAGCTGCTTGTTTATAAGGCATATCTATACATGTGCTAATGCCATATCGCTTTCATGAACATCCGCCAGCGTTTTTTTCTTGGGCGGTACTGGGAAACAAGCGTCGTTTTTGTTAGCGAGGAACATCAGCCTTTCGAGACACCACCCCGCGAGTGAGTGTACACTATTATTAATCCTAGCCGAATATAGGTAGACATTTTAGCTTTCTGTTATTTATAGGCACTTAGAACTGCGTAGTTGTCTCAACACTTTTAAGACTGCAACAAATTGCCATCGAAGTTGGGCTTTAATGCTCGTCAACATCTGCTTGTTTACCCTTTGCTAGTTGTCACTCTCAGCAATCTGCTCTTGGCGACTGCAAGGTTAATAGCGTTGAAACTACTATCTTTGATAGTATTGCTGGTACTTCTAGTAAAGTTCAGCGCAGCAGGCAAGCTTTCATTGTTACCTTCTGAAAAACAGTCATCGTTGTACACAAACAAGCATGGACATTTCCGATATGCCTATTAGTGGTACGTAGGGTTCAGCTGCTGAACCCGAGGACGGGGAATGACAGCCCGACCAAGGCGACCGCATTTCGATAGAAGCAAAATGCGAAAAGGACCGTGTGCTGTGCGATCTCAGTGCATGGTAAAGAACCCCAGAAGGTCTAAATTATTCGGGAGCTCTCCACTACGACGTCTTTCATAGCTCGTGCGCAGCTTTGGGCTCTCCATAACATAACATAACATAACATAACGTAACAAAAAAAACTGAACAGAACATAAAATAACATAATATATCATAACAACATGACACGCTACATCATGGTACAACATTCTATTGCATAGCGTAGCATAGCTTACATAGCGTAGCTTAACTTATCAGAACGTACCATAACATAACATTACATAACACAACATAACATAACGTCGAAGCTGGGCTTTAATGCTCATCATTTGCTGCTTGCTTCCTCTTTGCTAGATATCATCTAGCAGTGTTCTACTGCATAGCAAACATAATATAACATGAGATAATATAACATGACATAACATAACATAACATAACATAGCATAACATAACATAACATAACATAACATAACATAACATAACATAACATAACATAACATAACATAACTTTTTCCTTTTCTGTTCTGTCATGGCCTCTCCTTTTTCTCTCTCCTCGCCTCCTTCTTGCTGCTGTGTCAGCTTGCGTGATCCAATGGCCGGCCGACGAGGATCGAAGCACGATCATTTATCGCAATTACATATCGCGTGGTGTTTTTATTGCGCGCGAGTCTCTCATCAGAACAACGCGGCGCTCAGAGGACACCGCAGAGCGTGCCCGCGCCGCAGTGAAGAAAATAACCGATCGCGGACACGGCGGATGGTCATTTGTTTGCCTCGCCATCATTCGCCGCACTGTGCAGCTTCCGGCCACCCCCGCCCGCGCCCTCCCTCTTGTTCTCTTCGTTCCTCCTCACCCAAACCTCAACCTCCTTGCCCTCGCGCCCGTGCTTCGGCTGCCCGCTCCTCACCGAGCTCTTCGCGGCCACTGCGGAGCACGGACGAGGCGCGCTGCGCGCGGTTATAAGCGACGTCCTAATAGGCGCCGCGCTAGTCGGCAGCAATTATGTCCGGCTATTCGCCGTCCACTGCTCCGCCGTCCACTGCCCTTGGAAATGACGGCTGCGTCTCCGGTTTGGTTGTATTTGTGTTCTGCAACGTGGGCTCTTCTTAGTAGAGCGTGCTTAGTGCGCGGGCAGCGAAAATGGTCGGACGGAAAGGATGGAGCAGCTTCGGCTTATTCGTGCCGCGACCTTTTCTATAGAAGGGGCGTCGTTACGTTTGTCCGCTGTGGTTGGGCGGTGGTCGAGAAGACCTCTGCCCGCCTGCTTTCATATGCATATCTTTGTTGTCCGAATAGCAGGTTGCGCAAATCGTGATAGATAAGCCTCGACTGTTTCTTCAAACAAGGATCAAGTATACGAACAATGCAGAGAACAGCTAGTTGATTTGCCGTGTTCTTTTTTAACCCTGATGAGAATTATGGACAGCCTTTACAAGCGAATAAATTGCAGAAAGAAATCTGCTAGTTTGAGGTTGTAAACCTCGATATCGATCGTTTAGTATTGCGGAAAAATATAGAATGCAATGAAAAAGTGGTGACTTAGAACTTGGCCCTTACTGTGACATAATTGTGAGTGGCGTCAGCAATATCTTTTTTTCGACGAGTGATTTCCTGGTGAAAAAAAAAATTCTTGCCGATCTTATGCTGATCGGAAATCTGCAATGAGAGCAGTCAGAAACAGTTGTTACTTTATTCGCGTGCAGCTGAAAGCCATTGCATACTCTTTTTCATTGCGCTGAAACATTGTTAACTGCTCAGAACATTTCTATAAGTAACGTAACATAAGCTAAAGTTTATCATGCCCATCTCGGCACAGTAACTCACAGCCTAATAAGCGGGAAAACTTCCTCATCTTTTCGCAGACACTGACCATCTGTTTTTCGCATGCGGCATCGCCTAACGAACGCCTTAGTTTCACTGTCCTCTACCGACAACTTTGAAGTGTTTGGCTAAATGCAATGGAGCTGGGTGACCTGTGCTCACTCTTAAAGGGCCTGTGCCCACCCCAGCGCAGCAGACACTCTCTACCTCTCTTTGAGCGAGCCTCCTCTCCTTCCATTCCCTCCTCGAAATTCTTCTCTCCCGCTCCTCGTCGAGTAGGCTCGGCAAGGCAAAATCACCCCTTCGTTCTCCGGTGTAAGCCGGAGGCGTGGTGTCTGTGGAGTGCGTCACAGGGCGACGTCATGGCCCCGCCTTCAATAGAATTCTTTTCTTGGTTTTTGCATTTTCTCCGCACACTGAACGATCGAGAGGCGCGATCGGCTCGACCACCTAGACTTGTTAGCGAGCGCATCCTTTCATACATCTGTTTGTCATTCCCAGTTAACGAGCCACCTTTTCATTTTCTTTTAGGCCTCCCCACCGTTTCACGAGCGGAGGGGCGGAAGTCGGTTGTGTTCGAAACACACGGCGAAGCGCGGACCCGGCAACCGCCCGTTTGCTTTTCTCCATGCGTGTTTGTGTTCTGTGTGTTTGTGTCTTTTCTCCGCTCCAAAGCATATGTCATTCATTGGAGTCAAGGCGTACGCAAGATGCACGAAAGATAAGGGGTGTGTGTGCGGAGCGGTCATGTGGGCGATGAGGGAAAGGCTCTGCTGCACTACTAATTAAAACCTTGTTTTGGGGGGCTCGCATAGAAGAAAAGAAACTGAGAAGGGAGCGCGCACGCAGAGCGTCTCGTGACGTGATCACGGCGGGGGGGGGGGGGGGAGAGGGGGGGGGGGGCGAACCAACTCCCTCAGTTTTACTATTTTTTTACTTTTTATGGCTAGGGTTCAAGGCTGTCGCCGCACGCTCCCTCCGCAGTTTTTTTTTTTTTGTTCCTTCATGCGGGTTTGTAGGCATGAGCCAGAACAGAAGGCGCTGCGGAAAGCGTTGTGCAGACGACGCGACGCCAAGGCTACGCCCAACCTTCTCCCGTCAGTCAGAACGATGCACCAATGGAGTGCCTTTGGCGAAAGTAGCCCCCCCTGACGTCAGCGGGGTGCAGAGTAGTGGGCCGGGCCCGTTTTTGAAGGAAGGAAAGAACGAACGGGCTTTGATTTGAATTTTCGCAGCTTTTCGGGGCGCGCATGGCTCTAATATTTTGCAGAGGTTATCTTCGATGCCTCATCTATGCAGTGGGCTTGTTTTTCAAAAATGTCCGGACCCTGGTCAGTGGCCCTTTAAAGAAAGGGTTGTAAGAAGGTAGTAAGTGCAGCAGTTACTAATTCGGGCGGCTGTTTACTGCTTTTTTTTTTTGCTAAATATTTGCTACCCTATTCAAAATAGTTAGTACGAGTTGGTAACCGTTCCTGTCACCCTGAAAAAAGTTGGGAGAAGATAATTGAGACAGTCTTTTGCGTGAATAAAATGGTTTTGTAATTAACCATTTCAGCAGCGTCTTGCGGTTAGGTAGATTAACCTGTTTCTGTAATCGCAAGTTCATGTTTTAAGATGGTGTTTCAAGTAAACGAGCAAGTGCCATTAATCCGCAACTTAAAATTTAATTTATAGAGTACATAACACGGATAAAAATTACCCGTGCGCGCCCAACGAGTATGTCGCCCTTGTGTGACCCTGTCTTATTTGTCAGTTTTTATTGCATCCTTAACCTTTGTGCGCGGCCGGTAAGGTTGCCTGATTTCATTGTCTCTTTTAAATTGTGCATCGAAATGCCCAGCATGTCTAAACCTAAGTGTGTGATTACGAGCACACTCCTGCGCATGTCCTGCATCAGTCTTTCTTGTGTACGTCTTGCTGTAGCGCTATTGCCATTTCAGATTCCTGCTATCTCTTGTGTTAGGATCTGACCATGGCGAACGTAGTTTTTTTCTCTCTGCAATGTACACGAATTCAACAAATCATGCCAACACACCGTACTAAGAACCTAGTAATGTATGCGGATATAGTTTATACCCGTTGTTTTGGTAAATACTACTACCTTTTTGTTTGTGACTGCAGTGCTCTTCATTAGCTTCTTGGAATAGTAGCTTAAACTAATTGTAATTGTACTACCTGCAGTGACTAAGAAGGTAGTGCTTTGTGTGACAAGTATCTGGTTAATAGTTACTCTGTGAATTCTCATACCTTTCTTTTTTGTTTTAAGAGGTTTGCCCCCAACCGAAAAGGCGAGCCGCCTTCCTGGTTCATAATCTGATTCCGAAATAAAGTTGCGCAGACTAACATTTGTATCTGGACGCGCGGAACTTTGGCGGCGTCTCTTTATGCCCACATATCTTGAGGCACGTGAGTCAGCGGTCTGCCGAAGCCAGATGCAGTGTGTGGCTGCGCGCTCAGGCTGCGCAGGACGCATCAAATACAAGAGAGCTATTTGTCAGGGGCGCATTGGTGAAGGTTCAATATGTTGCCTATCTTTTGCTACGACCGGATTTACTGTGAGCGATAGGTGTTGGTTGAACGTGGGCACTCTCTCGGCCCGCATGCGCTGCGCAGATTCTCTCTTAAGTAACTGAATAGAGTTCACGAACTCAGCCCTTTTGACGCGTACAGTGTGACAACAGTCACACTTCATCCCTGTTTCAACTTTTGAAACCGTTTCTTCGGAAACCTGCGCAATAATCGTTGGCGCCGTCGCCCGAGAGCCGCCTTACTTGCGGGGTCTGAGCGGACCTCGAATTACAGGGTCCCATCAGATGGAGGTCGGAAAAATATGCACGGTGAAGTTGTCTGGCCGTAATAAAAAAAATACATGCTAATGGCGATGACACGTGTCTCTGGGACAGCGTCAAACACTACGTGCGCTTTACAGACCTCACATTGAACGCTTACGCGTGAGCTGAAACTCTCCTCACCCTCTCCCCCCTTCTCGCTTCCGTTATGGCCTACGCTATGTGATGGACATCTGAGGGACATCATATACGGGACGCGTGCTATACTTGCGCGGCTGTTCAGCTCCCGAGCTGCTGTGTAGGGTAAAGGGAACGGAGAGAAGTCAAGAGACGGAGAGGAAGGGGGAGGGATAACCATCACTGAAGTCACATTCTAGCAAACACTGCGGCCGCAAAATCCGACAACCTGTTCCTGGCCGTTTTTCCGCACCACTGTGTGGACGCTTCACTGGTGTCAGCGGCGTTATCGTGCCGTGGCACTCTCATCAATCATCGTACTTGCTCGGACGAGGGGCCTGCCTAGCAAAGGCTGTAGCTGTAATGGGCACACGTGTGCGCGTACAATAAGCTGCGCTTGTGTTTCGATCAGTATACGTGACGAGCATTGCGCTAAGCCGCTCCCGGAGGCAGGGAGAAAAACTTTAGAGCATAAAAAGGTGTCGCTTGCTTCTTTACTGGCATGCATGGGTTTAATCCCCCGAAGCTGCGCATGGGGTTATGTGGGACTCCGTGTAGTGGAGTGTTGCGGATTAATTTTGACCACTTGGGTCCTTTAACGTGCGCTGGCACTGCTTGTAACTGCCATCGAAATTCGTCCGCCCCGGCTGGGTTTTGGTCCGCTGACCTTAGGCTTAGCGAACGAGCACGCTATACACACTGAGCGACCACAGCGGTCACGTTTACGCCTTTACACCACAGGGAAGTGTATGCTTTGAACGATTCGTTGGCAACGAGTAGCGGTGCCATGACAGGTCACGCCAGCCATGCCATGCAATGTAATGCAGTTATTCAGTGCAGTGCAGTGCAGTGCAGGGCAGTGAAATGCAGTGTAATGCTGTTCAGTGCAGTACAATGCAGTGTAATGCTGAGCAGCGCAATACAATGGAGTGGAATTCATTGCACTTTATTCCATTAAATTGCATTACCTTCTGACGTGTGCATTGCGACGGAGTGACGCGTTCAGGCGAAGATGGGGACTAGCAGTTGTAACTGAAATGCTTCGACGGGGCGCAAGTCGTAGCTTTATAGAAGAGTAGTGCCTTTGTGGCGGTGTAGATATCGGCGCTGAGGCACTGGCTCGGTTTCAAGATTTTTCATCAAAGTAACGCACCCTCTCTCACCTGTTATCGTTTCCCTAAATATATGCTATTTTTACCTTCCCGGTGCTCACCTATGAGGCAGGAGCATGGAGTCTTATGAAAGGGTTTGGTTTTGAATTCAGGAAAGCGCCTCGAGCTATCGAAAGGAAAATGATCGAGGTAACATTAAGTTATAAGGCTACTTTTTCTAAAAATGTTTTTTTTTTTAAATGGCAGATTAAAACAGATAATTAGTTGGCTATTTTGCGGTATCTTGTGGCTATCTTCAGTGAGGGATTGCTATCTTAGTATAACTTCTTTATGTGTTTGGAAATATTCTTTTAAGTATTTACTTTTCGATACATCTTAATTTTGCTAATTGTCGTGAACGTTGAAGTGTTGTGTGTGGCACCACTTGTAGAGCTTATTCTGCGTTTTCGTTGTTGATGCGCGTTATGTGTTTGCGATATACTTTACGGGGTTTTTTTTTTGCGTGTGTCGGAACTGATAATGCAATCTTCTTGTTTCAGCTTGCGCCGTATCATTTTGTTTGCTTCGCAGAATGTATCGAAAGGGTTGCCTGCACCTTTTTAATGCTAGTCAAGCATCATAAGTAAATGCTTGGGGTAAAAATGTCCTTGTTCAAGAACACTATAGGATTCAGCGTTGCGCTAGCTCTCTGTACTAGTGGCAGGAAAAGGGGCCTAGTATTCATAGCCGATTTCATATGTGCTCAAAGGTCACAAACCGTGCTCACGGGAAATGACTTTTACTATTATCCTTAACATAGCTCGTTTTAAGACTGAACATAAGAACGAATAAAGACGTACGGAAAAGCGCAAGTAGGACGAATGTGAGCGGGCAAATGCCACGCAGAGATAATGGATCGGCAGGAGGTATAGGCATGCTTATGTCGAGTGGAAAAGGGTACGCTGAGCTTCACTACGGTGCTCTACCAAACTTCGAACGCGCCCGTGCACGCACTTCTAATAATTGCTCTCAAACTCATTCTGCTGCGATGGCAACGCGCTTGTGAAAGCGGCCAGCTGCCGTCTCTTAGAGTTCATTTCGCCGCCGCACAGAGTGTTTCTCTTGTGATCCGAGTGGGCAGTAGAGCGGCATCATAGAGGGCATGCTGGCACGCCAACTGGAACAGGGGCCTCAGAGCCGGCTGCGTGCTCGTGGTTCTTACTTTCCCGCTTATTTTATTGTTTCGCTTTCGCCTCACCAGTATGGTTGATCGCTTCGCTTAGCTCTCGTGAGAATGCGCTTACGGCGTGCAGGTTTCGGAGCGCTCATCATCCGCTATCGCGTAATGTAACGAGAACTGAAGGCTTCTTCGGGTCTTCGGAACTACTAGCTTTGTACAATAAGTAAATCTCTCTAACCTGATTTTCCTGAGGTAATGTGATTTGAGAATCAATAGTTGCAATATCCCTTATGTAATGCCCTAGTTGCAATATCCCTTATGTAATGCCCTAAGCCAAGGGCCCTTAAGGGTAAATAAATGATGATGATGATGATGATGATGATGATGATGAATATGTCTCGCCGGACACTGCGCAGCGATGGTGGACGACATTACCATTTAAATTTTCAAAATTAGTTCAGCTCTTCCCTAGTTGCAGGCTAGGATGATTTTACGACGCCTATTTGACGAAGATTAGCGCACAAAAGAAATCTGAAGGAAGGAAGGGTGTGTAAATCTTATAGTTGGGAGTAATGCTGAGCCCCTGTGAGCCCTTTTTCATTTTTTTTTGCGCATTCATTCCGGCTCTTGACCTTCGACATTCTGCTTCTGTGACTAGTTTGTTCTGTTGTTGTGCAAGGTGCAGCAGGTTATTCTGTTGCACTAGCTCGTGAGTTGGGAACTGATTAGCTGCAGGGAAAGTAATGAATACAGGGTATTGCTTTTTGGCTCTTAAGGATTCTGCATTGTTTGCCGCTTGGAATACATTCGAAGTCTTGGAAGACTGCTTAATGATGTATGTAAATTACAGACGCTGCTCGCGCTGCTCTTAATAAGCTAAACTCTACCCTGTACGGCAAAGAAAAAGTGGAGGTAGAAGCTTATGATTAGCATTATTAGCTACAATTATAAGCATTCTTAAAGAGGAACATACACGAAATTTCTGGTCTCAAACTAACAATGTGATTTGTTTTATGGACGTAAGGACATGCCTTCACGCAAATTTCAGTGTAAGGCGTTAAGTGCAGAATAATTAAATGTGATTCTAAATGTGGACATTAACTGCCGCGGTGGCTCGGTGGTTATGACGCTCGGCTGGTGACCCATAAGAAGCGGGTTCGATCCTAGTCGCGGCGGTCGAATTTCAGTGGAGGCGAAATTCTAGAGGCCCGCGTACTGTGCGATGTCAGTGCTCGTTAAAGAACCCCAGGTGGTGGAAATTTCCGGAGCCCTTCACTACGGCGTACCTCATAGCCTGAGTCGCTTTGGGACGTTAAACCCCATAAACCGTAAACCGATAAATGTTCACCGAGGAGCCGCTTGGTATTTCCACCCGTATCGAATGACGTCAAGGCGCACTTGCCCCAGTTGTGACGTCATCGAACCCAGTGGTTGTTCACCGGAACAACCAGTGCACTTCAGCGCTGTTGCCGACCGAAACCAAAACTGCTTGTGCAGAATCGTTTTTAACTGATTATTTACACTGGGCACTTGTGTTTTGAGTTGATTTTTATGATTACCAACCCTGTGCAACCTCAGTGAAGGCAAAAAACGGACAGCCAAAAACTTTATTCCTGCACCTTTTAACAGCACTGTTTTTAGCACTGCACTCAGGTTTAATATGTTCGTATTGTAACCAAGATTACAGGAGAACGTACCCTTTATGTTGAAATGTCGTGCTCAGGTTAACAGAAGGCGACTAATTCCCAGCCGCGGAGGGCACTCTTTTGTTCACCGTCGACGCTAACGAGCATCCTCCCGCTTCCACTTCCGGCTCAAAGCGCCTGATGAATAGGCGCGTATTAAAAATCGATATGTCTGCTGGGGTTAATTCGCTAGCATAAAGGCCGCACCAGTCGTTAGCCGCGAGTTAGAAGCTAGGCTTCGAAGCTCGACAATACAGTGTCTTCCATTCTTCCTACAACAAAACTCAGGCTTCCATGATGACAAGCTATCGGGGTTGTATAGTTTCGTTTATTGACGGAAATGTGACGGGCACGTGCCCGAGAACAGCGGAAATCAGGGATAAACTAGTTCTTTTTTTTTTAGTTTGCAGCAATAGTGTCTTCGGAAAGCTGGTTGTTGTAGATCGCCGGACATAAATCGTAGCGCTTAGTATGTAACGTGTCTGGTGGGCGACATAAAGGATAAGGAGAACCCTTTGGAAAATAAAATCTCTTGTGACTCGAGGCTCGGGTGTTTACGAAAAGAACACCTTCTAAATATGCTTGAAACCGGACTGAAAGTGAATATTGCCAGTGTTCGCTTGCAAAGTTGAGGCAAATGTATTCTTCTGGCCAGCCCTTGATAACAACAGCGGATCAGCTTGGTGGGATTTGCATTATAGACTTCAAGGCCAGGTCCTGTCGGCCTCCAACTGGCGGAATACCGTTGATATAGCTGAATAGACTGGTTAGAGTTTGCCTCTTCTTGCCTTGTAGTCCAAATAGACAAGCATATTTGCTCCGCAATTATTACGTCAGACTAATCACGCAGAAGTGCGTAACTTTCGAACTCCTGGGCGATGCAGGAGGACTTCAGTTGAGAAGGCTGTGCGGACTGAAGAGGACATCCAAATGGAGCAATTTCGTATTTGGTGGCGCCAAGTTCTCAGGACGCCTGTGGCAAAAATGCTTAATTTGAGCATGCCGTGGTTAGCGCAGCTTGCTCGCTAGCCTTCGCCTTGTCGTGGAAATATTGGAGCAGCCGTAACTTAAGGGTGCTTCACGTAACTTGAACCTAAGATTAAAAAAAAAAAAAAAACGTTGTGTACGGGAGCTCAGTGAGGCCGACGACATGCTATTTCCTGTCGTTTCGTGCTCCTCAGTGTATTTCTTAAATTCCGCTTAATAAGTTCATTAGCTCAGATTTATTGTGCAAAACTTTTAAAATTCATTTTAGGATCAAGTGCTCTTTTTTTAACTCGGTAGAGAGGGTTACGAAACAACCGGTGCAGTTTTGTGTGGCAACGCATCTGCTACATGTTCCCTTTTTTCCGGCATTTAAAGAAATGGCGCGAAATATGAGCGCTCCCAAGCGTGTTTTGAACGAACGAAATGTGCGCGCTGACGGCGTCGAAGTCAGCGGCCGCTGCTCAATTCGACGGGCTCCGGAATGATACATATAAAGAAAAATTCAGGAGGGCACTTTGTTGACCTAAAGTGCGGTGAGGCGAAAGCCTTAAGCGCGGTGTTGCTGCTTGTGTCACTGATGTGTGGGTAAGATGTTACGCATCGCCTCTAAGAACGGAACGCGACAGCGTCTTGCAACGCTGCCAGGGAGTTCATAGAACGCCATCGCCCGTTCGGTCCTATGCCTTGCTCGTCGGTAAATTGGTTTTTGAGTAAAGGAAATGTATCTGTCTCTCATATCTCGGTGGACACCTAAACCTCGCCGTAACGGGAAGGGAGGAAGATGGGAGTGAACGAAGACACTGTATTCACTAGACACGCCTTTGTTCAATCTAAACCATCGAGTTGGCATGGCGGAGTGTTAGCGTGCTCGTCTCGCACTCCGGAGACCGGGGTTCGATTCCCAAGCTCGACCAATTTCCTACTCGCTTTTATTTATTTATCTGGTCTGAATAGAAAGCCTAATTAGGCTAAATGGTTAAGTAAGCAATTAACCGAACTCAGTACCAATTACTTGGAGAATCACTATATGATCCCTTTAATTGGTTGCATGGTTAGTAGGCAATGTACAATTGGCCCGTTTGAAATTCGCGCACTGTGACGTCCCGACCGTTTCGACCAATTGACAAGCGTGACATTTCTGTCGACAACTCCTGCTTACAACGATGAGGCAATAAAGGCTTCCGCCTTTAAATGAAAGCTACCTTGAACTAAGCGACTTCTCTGATTTACCGTTGCTTTTTATTTTGTCTCTGTGATGGATCAGTAAGAAAGCTCCGTAGTCGGTGGCCTGGCTATCTCTGATCGCAAATCAAGCGCGCGCTTTCCTTGTTCTGGAAGGAAGTGCTGACGCACTTTCAAGACTATGCTGAGAGCAGCGTCGGCCGCTCACTCCGAGACGGTTACCGCGCACGCTTTGTTCATTCGTAACTTGCTTGGCTGCACTACGAAAGGGTAGTGCAAGAGCGCAATCATTTGTTTCTTTTTTTCGTATTTCGAGGGATTTCTTTAAAGGTGGAAAAAGGGGCCACGAAGGACATATGTTGCTACAAAAAGTGGATCGGTTGTTTCGTAACTCCCTCCACAACTTAACGAAGCGCACGGGACTCTAAAGTGAATAATAAAAAAATTCATAACTAATCACAGTTAATTAACTAATTAAGCGGATTTCTAAAACAATACCCTGAAGAGAGACACACCACGGGAAACATTATGTCGTGGGTCTCACCCAGCTACAGTGCGGCGCTTTTTTTTAATCTTGGGTTCAAATTATGTGAAACACTATAATCTCGGGGCTTGGGAAGTTCAGTATTGTTGTGCGCCTCTTGCGCTTTACCTCTATCGTTCAGAGCGTTGCAAAAGCTGTTCGAAGTGAGAATAAATTGGAGTAGCGAATTTCGGGGAACAATTTGGCGTTCAGCAGCTCTTTAATCTAAAATCCAACCTGCCGTCGGTGGTTTAGTAGTTAACTGATGTTAACTACAGCGCAAGGCTACTAAAATACCAACGTTGCTTTCTAAAGGCCATCGCCCACATTTTTTGTGCATTTCAATTTTAAAACGCCTACTAACTCCCGAGAACGTGCATGCCACATAAGCCATAGTGTACATTTGGTGTGAGTGTGCGTGCGTGCGTGCGTGCGTGCGTGCGTGCGTGCGTGCGTGCGTCCGTCCGTCCGTCCGTCCGTGCGTGCTTGCGTGCACGCGCGCGCGATCATGCACGCATGTTTGTTGTACGTGCATGTGCGTGTGTTTGTTTACGCTGGTGCAGTCACATTGAGCATTATTCATAACGTTCTAACTATCTTGAAATTCGAAAAAACATGCCCTCAGCGAATTTGCAAATACTCCAGTATTGGAGCTACCGACATTATCCAACAGACAGCTTAGTTTTAGTCGCTTGAAAGAGCGAAATGTTTCATTTAATTCGACACCTTTCTACCGACGATCGAAGTCACCGCCCTGAATACCCTTCCCATCATATCCGTATTTTTGTTTATTTTAAACGTATTCTTTAAGAAAATAACTACATACCTGCAGCTCGAGATTTCGCACTAGGTCAGCGCCATTATTTAAATCATCTTTATGAATATACCAATCTTGATAATGTGCGCATTGCATGAGTAAACAAGGCGTATGTCGGAGCTCCAACATACTTGTCGTGTTCACGCCATTCTCAAAGCTGCTGGCGGTAACTTCAAAAAGAAGCTTTGCAAGAATCATAATAACAGAACATTTGGGTATAATCAGGAGGCGCGTTGAGTTTAATACAGTGTGTCCGAACTTTTTTCTTCCGCTTGTTTCTTGCAACCGCATAGTCCTCCTTCTCAGGAGAAGTAAGGCAAGTCGCGCTTTTTTTCTATTGGCGCATAAGTTATCTTTCACTTCCTATAATCATTACTGGCAATGGCGGAAGTAAAACTTCCATTCTTTAGCGTTCTCCTGTCTTCACTGGAATAACTTTTATCGCATTTATTATCTGGCGCGTAGCAGGGAAACAGGTCGCATAAAACTTTCTTCCAACCAACTTTTTCTTTTTCTCCGCAGCTGGTGTGCCAAACGCAAAAATATGAGACCTCATTTCGAATTCAAATATATGCTAAGCTCTGCGTAACTATCACGTGTATTTTAATGGACGGCATCCACCTTTAACACCTCTTTGAAATGTGCTCGTTACCTTCGAAGTTTGCAGTATCGTTCTTTCTCTTCTTTTTTTTTTTTTCGAGTAATCAGCGCTTGCGCTGTCAGCTTGCTTTTAAAATGCTTCGCTTTTAAAAATGTTGCTTTAAAATTTTTTTCCCTTCTTTAATGTATTCCAGGAAAATGAAGTGTGGAAAGGAAAAGCGGGAAGGTTTATTAAGAGAGGATTCTGATTGGCTACCCGGCACTGCGGAATGGAAGAATGAGGGTTAAAGAGTGGGTATAGCGTACGCAGAACGCCCTTAGGAGGCGATGCAGTGTGGCAACATTCCGGTACGACAATGGCAGGCGAGACCGGCTGTAAGTTGTTCTCTATCAGCAGGCGAATTGTGTTTCCTGCCAGACTGTGTCGGTCCGGCCTGTTGAGTACGAGAACAACACTCGTCTCTGCGTGCCAAACTCAGGACAAACACCCACGTTGAATCGTTTACACTATAAACAGAAAGGAGTAAAATGTTAGTAAGCTGCCCTGTAGCGCACTCTCTTTTATAAAAGGGAGTGAATTAGAGAACACCTTGCTCCCTTTTTACTCCAATATAAGCAAATTCGTGTTTAGAATGCAAGATTCATGGTAATTTCTGATGGAGATTTTGCGGTGCAATGTGTAAATAGATTCCATATGTCCGTTCAAAGCTGTGCCCAAGGACGTCGACGGAATTCAACGTTTTCGCTAATATGGCGCTCCATACACTTTTCATTGCGGGTGCACATGTACTATCGTTTCGGCGCAGCCACACGCGTCGCAGGCAGCGCTATCTCCGATGTGAGTGGGGGTGTTCGTAACGATCACTTTTTGTCCCTGCAGGCAACGATCAACTGTCGAAAAGCTCTTTGATGCTTATGGCTGGATCCACCCTCTTATGATAGTTGGGCTCTTGCAGGGGTGTTAGCCACTAACATCGTTTCTTGAGGCAGTGCGTGTTTACGAATAAGCGCGTTTTTATTAACTACAACGTAGAGATATGTTCGTTCGACCGGTCCTTTCTCTAAGACAAGCATCGAAATGCTTAAATACTTCAGTGGGATGGACGTTATATGTGCTAGGGAGTGCCATATGAGCGCTCCCTAGGACAGGCAGGTGATATAACGCTCATACGCACTGTATGGCGCTCATACACAATGTGTGGTAATCATACACACTGTATGGCGCTCATACACTCAGTTTTAGTGCCATATTTCGCTCGATCCGTGAACGCACGCAACTGGACTAGTTGGCGATTGGTCTCGACATGTATTTATTGTTCCAGAGCTCATCGAGGAGAACAAACAAGATACATAAAGACGTTGGGTCTTTCTGCACTATCGCGACAGAAAGGAACGCGAACAACGGGGCACCTATAAATTCCGTGTTCGAATTTCTTTTGATCGCGCTTTTACCTGAGTGGTAAAAAATAGACGTTATAGTCGTTCTAAAACGCGTCACCGATGATTCTAGGGTCTTTTTCCTACCGCCAAGGTAAAAGCGTGATAAAAGAAATGCGAACAGCGGAGCACCTCGGATTCGTTCTGTTCGCGTTTCTTTCCATCACCCTGCACGTTTCGTCTTTCTGTTTCTTGTGCACTGTGCATCTAGAGCACTGAAAAAATGAATTTCGGGTTTACTGGACATAAACCCTAATGTAGCTGCTTCTTTTAAAACATTTTTCAACATTTTTAAACAGTAAATGTAAAGTATTTACGTTTTTTAACACTGCGTCTAGAGACATGCGCGTGAAAGTATTCATCTCTGTGCCTTCGTCTTTGTAAGCTGCTTGTGCATGTGTGCTGCAAACCCATCGAAGGCAGATTGTAGTGACGCAGAGAGTGGTGGATGATGTCAGTGTGCTAGACGAGGCACTCCGGCTGTAGTCGTCAGATAGAAGGAAGCGAGACAAACAAGGCATACAATCGTGTACCACTATTATATGACGCATTCGCGCATCAGAGGGACTACAGCTTCATATTTGTGCGAGAATCTCGCGGGTAAATTTTCTGTGGACCAGCGCACACGTCTCGAGTAAATTATTCATCTAGCACACAGGCATTCCCAATGTCTCAATGATAATGGCTGTCAAAATTTTCGATGGCCAACAAGACGCACTGCTGTCAAAAAAAAACTTTCAATGGCCATTTAATGCTGTGAGATCCGACAGATGGCGTTAAACGTAGCAAATTCGAGGAAATTGGACGATAACAGGTGGGCAGCTAAGGTATTTAAATATTTATACAGAAAGAGCGTTGACTAACGCTGGCGGAAAAGAACTAGAAAACTAACCAGTAAGTATGCAGGTCATGAGGACGGAGAAAGAAAGAGCATTAAACGACAGGTTAAAAACGCGGAAGTTAAAAATTGGTTGAATTCAATGGAAAAGAAACATACTGCAGAACTATATCGATACTGGAAAAGGCAGATCAGGAAAGAAATTTTCTATGATAACTCAAGAGGCAGTGCCCTACTTTTTGAAGCTAGGTCAGGGTGTCTTAGAACGCGCAGCTACAAAAAGAAATTTCACGAAGAAGATGACACATGTGCAGTGTGTGGTAGATCTGTGGAAACAATTGAACACCTCATAATCAAATGTGATGGTATCCATCCGGATGTCGATGCAGTCGCAGTCACTCTTCCTGAGGCCCTAGGGTTTAAAGATAACAATGGTCATGTAAATAAATCTGCAGTGGAAGTTAGCAAAAAGCGATTGGAGGATTGGTGGCTGAAAGGCAGAGATGTGGCATAAGGTTAGAATTGTAGGAAACCGTAGGTAAAGATGATGGCGATTCTTAATGAGAATTGCAAACACAGTAAACAAAAAAATAAAAAAAAGAAAAGCTGAGCGTGGTGCCAATTGCCACCACCCCGTTTCAAAGGGGGCGCCCCTACCCATCCATCCATCCATTGTTGTGGTCTGGTATATGCTCCTTATATATGAACGCTGCGTCATACCAGAGTCGATCAAACGTTTCGAAAAGAAACGGCGTGCAGCAGTCATAAACTTAAAGTCGCGTATTGCCATGCTATTTTTTGTTTTAAATTATTTGGCAAAACCTCTTCGAATACTTTATAGTTTGTTACAATTCTCTGACTGCGATGGCGGGTTGACGACCGGCAACGCTGCGCACTTCGTTCCAGAAGAGTCTATATAGCATCGGCGAAGGTGCCAGAAATCCATGCACGAATCAGTGACGGCTCATTCGTAGGACTTTATTACACTATGATGGCGCCGATTTTGGGGCGCTTCCCGTTGTCGGCCGTCACATTGGGCTGAGAGGCGAGAAGGAGGGAAACGCAGGAACACAGCGCACAACAAACACGGCGTTGCTTTGTTCACACCTGACAGCTTGCGTAGCTGTCATTTTGACGACCTAAGAAAACCTAGGTTCTGAACAAGTTCACCTAGCCTAAAATTTTGCTGTTAACTCAGGAAGGTGTAGTTTATTTACATTTTCATATGCTTTTTTTTTCTAACGTTCAGTGACCACGAGGATGCTGTCAAAGGCCCGACAGCCCTTGCGATTTCGATTGTAATTCCAATGGCCTTCGCACTCCTCCGTTGAGTCGGTCCCCATCAAGTCGAATGGTCATTGAGAAACACCGTGTGGCCCCGGCCGATCTTCAGTGAGTTCAGTTACCATTCACTCAATGGTCATTGCAACTTCTTGAATGAAAAAAAAAATGAAAAATGGTTTTGTGCAAAGGCAAGAGCGCAGTGCCAATGTCACTTCTGGATGGCCAAAGCCGCGTAATGAATTAAGGGGCGAAGGGGGGAGTGAAAGAAGGAAGAGAGAAAGAGTTGCCGTAGTGGAGAGCTCCTGAGTAATTTCGACCGCCTGGGGATCTTTAGCGTGCACTGACGTTACACAGCGGTACTATTCCTACCGCTTCACAGCGAAGGGCTGCGCGCGGTATTTCGGCATCGCCTGCCTTATGCAAGACCTGTTTCGTGGGCAGCGCACGTGCCACGCAGGACTGGTTGTTTTTTTCGAATGACTTACGCGCGCGCTCTTTTAGAAAAGGACACGAGCGGGTTGGCGCGTAACAAATGCGTTGTTTACCTTCTGTGTTTCATTTGGACATAGCTCAATTTGACTGGATTAATATAAGTATTTCATTGCAATTTCCTTAGCATGACGGTCCGCATTGCGCCTTCTGCGGTGAAGTGGCCAACTTATAGCACATGGTATGTTCGTGCCAGAACAATCCCAATATTGCGAGAACACATGTATACGCGCGCATGCATGCACACAGACGCACGCACGAGCACATGCATGCGTGCGCTCAGATATACTCAGTATTAAGTTGTCCGTAAACACGTGTTAGTACTACTTTGTATCCTGTTTTTTTTTCTGTTGGCACAAAATAGTGATACGCAGGTAAGGCATAATGTGAAATTCGTCTTTCCTTTCAACATAAGCCGTTCTCTCCAATATATCGACGCAACTAGCGGATGCCATTAGTGACAGGAGTTTACTGTTTGGCTCGCATCAGCAGGGAGAAATATTACGAGGGGTATAGAGCGAAGTAAACTCGTTTTATTACCTTGGTGGTAGTTTGCGTAGTTTATTAGATTCGGACATGTTCTAGCGCTCGAGTCACTCAATTGCTGATCTGGCGTTTCGCTTGCGCACTGCTTTATTTTCCTGGCACAGTCCAATAGCTTACCCGGTGTGATGTAGCTGGCGTTGTGCCTCTGCATCATTCAGTACCGTGTCCCACGCCCGCGGGCGGCCGACGCGGACGCTACGTAATTGGGGCTTCTGAGCGTCTAAACCTCTGACATGAATAATTCGTTTAGTTTATGGTTTATAGAGTTTAACGTCCCAAATCGACTCAGGCTATCAGAGACGCCGTAGTGAAGGGCTCCACAAATTTCGACCACCTGGGGTTCTTTAACATGCACTGACATCGCACAGTACACGGGCCTCTAGAATTTCTCCCCCAAAGAAATTCAACTACCGCGGCCGCGATCGAACCCGCGTCTTTCGGGTCAGCAGCCGAGCACTATAACCACTGAGCCACCGCAGCGACCGATACACGAATAACTGAAGACACGAATATCTGGAGTCTACTTAGCACCGAGTGATACAGAAAACAGACGCCCCAAGACCACGTCGCAAGCTGAAGTGTGTGGATGAAGCTACAAACCTCGTTATGATTATTACCCAACTCAGAGCCCGCCGCAGTGGCTCAGTGGTTATGGCGCTCGGCTGCTGACCCAAAAGACGCGGGACCAATCCTGGCCGCGGCGGTCGAATTGCAATGGAGGCGAAATTTTAGAGGCCCGTGTGTCGTGCGATGTCAGTGCACGTTAAAAGAATCCCAGGTGGTCGAAATTTCCGGGGCCCTTCACTACGGCGTCCCTCATAGCCTGAGTCGCTTTAGGACGTTAAACTCCTATAAAGCATAAACAAACCTTACCCGACTCAGGAAGTAGCCGTTATCGGCCAACGAGATCGGCGATGATATTAGGCTCAGTACAGCGAAAAGAGCAGCTCAGCTCCCTACTGCGGTGAGCAGTGTCGCTTGATGAAAGCTTACCGGCTGTAGCGTTGTTCATACGTACTCCCCTGCGGGCACGTAATGATGTCGTTGGAGACTTGTGGAACGAAGGAGCAGTCTCTTTGCGCCTTTAAAAAAAGTGAAATTTCTTGCAACGCACCGGTAAATTAGCAGTTCCCTTGCACGAAAGCAAGAATGCTCGAAATAGTGTGAAAAAATTCAGGGGGCACTTTGACTGTCTAAAGTGGGTAGAGGCGGAAGCGGTTTCCGCACCACCTTCGCTGTTTCTGTGGCACTGGTGGCGTCACATATAAATGAGTACTAATTACTAAGTGATGACAAATCACTAATTAATGGTTAATTACTGATTAATGACTGAATACTAATTAACTGCTAATTAATGACGCTTAAGCTTCGCCTTTAGGAGTGGAACGCGACAGCGCGTTGTAGCGCTGCCAGGGAGTCCACGGAACGCCAGCACCCGTTCGGCGCGATGCCTTGCCCTTTGAACGCAACGCTTTTTGAGGAAAGGAAATGGCGCAGTAATTCTCTGTCATCTCGGTGGACACCTGAACCGCACCGTAGAGGAAGGGAGGAAGTGGGAGTGAAAGAAGATAGATAAAGAGGAGCCGTAATGAAGAAAATGAAAATTGTATTTGAGGAAAGGAAATTACGCAGTAACTGTATCACAAAATTCAGGGGGGCACTTTTTTGACCTAAAGTGTGGTCACTGATGTGTGGTTAAGATGTTAAGCTTCGCCCCTAAGAGTGGAACGCGACAGCGTCTTGCAACGCTGCCAAGGAGTCCATAGAACGCCATCGCCCATTCGGTTCTACGCCTCGCTCGTCGGTAAATTGGTATTTGAGGAAATGAAATGTACCTGTCTCTCATTTGTCGGTGGACACCTAAACCTCGCCGGAAGGGAATGGAGGAGGATGAGAGTGAGCGAAGACACCGTATTCACTAGACGCGCCTTTGTTCATTCCAAACCATCGAGCTGGCATGGCGGAGTGGATAGCGTGCTCGTCTCTCACGCCGAAGACCAGGGTTCGATTCCTGAGCTCGACCAATTTCTTAATCGGTTTTATTTACTTATATTGCCTGACTAGTTAGTTAATTAGGCTAATTGGGTAATTAAGCAATTAACTAAGCTCAGTCCCACTTGGAGCATCACTATACGATCCCTTCAATTGGTTGCATGGTTACTAGCCAAAGTACAATTGGCCCCGTTTGAAATTCGCGCACTGTGACGTCCCGACCGTTTCCACCAATTGAAAAGCGTGACATTTTCTGTCGACAACTCCTGCTTACAACGATGAGACATTAAAGGCTTCCGCCTTAAAATGCGACTGAAATTTTCCAAAAACATTCCCTTCCGCACAGCTTGGCAACGGGGTAAATTCGTTCAGGACTAGTTCATGTTTATGAAAGCGGAATTTAATTGCATATAAGTACCGCTTAACTTTATATTGCGCGCAAAATACACTACTGGTATGGGGCAGCTAAAACCAAATCTGTATAACTAGGAGCACGTCTTCCATTGGAACATCGCCAAAATTTTCGTTTGGTTTATTGGGGTTTAACGTGCCAAAGCAACTCAGGCTATGAGAGACGCCGTAGTGAAGGGCTCCGGAAATTTCGACCACCCGGGGTTCTTTAACGTGCACTGATGTGACACAGTACACGGGCCTCTAGAATTTCGCCTTCATCGAAATTCGGCCGCCGCGGCCGGGATCGAACCCCCGTCTTTCGGGCCAGTAGCCGAGCGCCGTAACCACTGAACCACCGCGGCGGGGCGTCAAATTTTTGACTTTAGGAAATTATGAGTGCGCAAACCAAGACACATACGAATTGACAGGCTAGGACCAGCATTAACTTGTGCTCTTATATTATCTTGGTTTGCGAGCTTATATTTGCGAACTTATATTTTCCCGAACTATGAACCAACAGACCCAGCAATGTGTGGCTCTGAATTCTGACTGCTCGCTTTCTCTTTATCTTTTACCACCCCCTGTTTGTTCTGCCGTTTTTTCGTGTGACTGTGATTTCTTTTATGACGCAAGGGCATCTGAGGCGAAAGAGCGCCACGCCACAAGGTGTTTTTGTTCTTCTCAAGGCGGGGTCAAAAACTCATGTTCCTAGCATGTCACCCTAAAGAAGCTGAGCACCGGACCAGGGAAAAGCTTGCACCAGTTGTATCAGCGATGGGTACCCGGCGCCACTGCGGATTTAACCTCGCCCCTCTCGTATGCGAGGCGGGTGCTCAAATAACTAGGAATTTTTTTTAGTTGTTACTCATCTATATTTTTAGACAACTTTATTTCGTATGTTTCCGGCCCTGAGAGTATGTTATCCTGAAATAGATAGATATGCATCCCGGCATCTTGAAGATAACCTCCGTCGAAGATGTTTTCGTTCAATCCATTTATATGTTCTACTTAATCGGTTTCCATTCGTAAACTCATTTGTTCTTTGCTGCTTGGTGTCTCTTTCATATTTCCAGCTCATTTGAACCTTACCTTCTGTTAGCTTCTTTGTGTACTACTTCATGCAGCATTTTACATATAATTAAAGACACCAACTTGTTTCCAAAGGGAAGGCATTACGTCTGAAAGGCAGAAACGCGACAAGAAAAACTAGACGAAGGCCGACAAAGAAATGTGTTGTCAGAACAGTGATAACAATCAGCAGGCGCAAATAAACTTATTGTGTTTTGTCAAACTCATTTAGCGATGAAAGTCTACGGCATTGTTGATATAATCTGAACATAATCGGCTGCTCACTTGTCAGTTGTTCCTTTTTTCCCTTGCCTGTGCGAGTGACAAGCAACAATAGAAGTAACTTTGAGAAATCATATCCAGGCGGGCTTTGGAAGCCCAATTTTGAGCCATTCTGTCATGTAGCCGGCAGAGGCAATCCATCATACTCAACGAAGCTTGCGGCGCTCCTTCCGTTTGCTTCCTTTGTACATGAAACATTTGCCTTGTTTTCTTTCGTTCGACTTGCGTTATTTTATGTACTCTGTCCGTTTCACGGCATTCGGCCGAAAGTCGTGAAGGTTAGGCTTCGTGAAAGGTTTTGTTGCTGCCCTGCTTTTTGCAACCTAACGCACAGCTCTCGCATGTTGCGTGTTGAACGCCTATTTGGCATTCGTGGGCACGCGTTATTTTAGTTTTATGCTTATAACGGTTTTCATGTTTCAAACTAGTATGCTTACGTCTGAGGCAATGTTTGTTAAACGACTTTCTATTACGTTACTTTCTGTATGCTTTTGCAGGCGCGATCAATGAGCTGTGCTGGAAAAAGAAACGAGAAAGCTATTAAGAACTGGAACTGTAGCGCTGCTTGTGATGCAGACCGATAAAAACGCTGATGCGATTTAGGCTTTTGCGCGAAACCCTGCTCTGTGATGATCACCTCTGGACAAACATTGATTACTTTTGTCCTACTTGATAATGGAGCCTTTCGCACGTGTCTTTTGAATAAAATGAAAGAAGCGGCGCAGTTTAGGCCGCTTTTAACGCCGCCTCGTGCTGCATCTAGGCACTGTGTTCGAAACTGCGGAGATCTGCTTGGAACTGTCAGTTCAAAGCTGTGACATAATGTCAGTCCAGTTTTGACGTCTCGTGCTCACTTATTAGCGGAACGTCAATGGCGAACGTTGCCACACCTTTTTCTAATTTCATTTTTCTTTCAACGAAACATGAAATTTGAATGGACTTTTTGAGGGCTCGACACGGGTAATATTTCGACTGTGGGGAGAGGGCGCGGCGAGATCTAGGTACCTGAAAGGTCTCCCGTCCTACGACCGGCTACCTCTCACAGCCCACCCACAGTGTTGGACGTGGTAGCAGCCTCCGACGTTGCTATGGAAACGTTCGTAATTGCAGCTCGCCGGAGGGAATCCGAACGTAAAGTTGTCGCACAGTACTTTTTTTACGACCTTACACCTCGCCGCTCTCGATCGCTGCACTACGCTCACCCTTCCCTCCCCTCCGTCTTCATCCTCCTCGACTAACCGACGACTTCGCGCTCCGAATCTGCAGCTCAGCGCAAGACACGCGCACTTTGTACTGAAACTACATGGATGGGAAGCAGCTCTCCGAACGCTGGCCAGGCATTTTGCCGGGCGCTTGATGTGCCCTATAACGTTCATAAAAAAAAAAAACAGACAAAGTAATGATATATGAAAGAGTGCAGAATCTCTTTCTCCCACTATCTCGGCGTGATACTTCCCTGTGCTCGTCGGTTGCCAATTAAACGCCGCCACCCTGGCCTCGCGCGAGAGCGCCCCTTCCTAGCTTCGTTATTGGGCTGTCAAGCCCTGTGACGTTCCGCACGTGTTTATTTTTTTTATACTTCTTTCTTAATAATTCCCCGTTCTTTCCTCCAGTGAAGCTGTACGTGCCGTCACTTAATTCCTTTCGCTTGGCTAAGCCGACGGCAGCGGCGTGTCATTATGGGCTCGCGTCGCTGCGCCTTTCCCCCTCTTTTCCTCCCCACAACGCCCTCCCTCTTTACTCGACACCTCTGGGCGCAGTGCCGTGACCATGGAGGCGCGCACGGCGGTGCGATCCCTTCCACTTGTGCCGAGTACAGTGCGCCATGCGGGACTCCGGTCGCTAACAGGTGCTCGCCCACTTCGCGTCTTTTTTTTTTAACTCTCTCAACTCTTTTGTCTCGCCTCACCGTCCCCTCCCATTCACCCTCCCCGGCATCGACATTAAGAGACAATTTTCGCGGCGGACGCCTGAGCGTACCGCGCGTGTGAGCCCGAGTGCTTTGTCAGTCCTCACCGCGCGTAGTCGACTGCTTGGCGCTCATTCTCCCACCTTCGCCCTATGGCTCTTGTTTTGTGCGTGCGTGCGTGCGTGCACGCGCGCTCAGTTTTCCTACGTAGGTCGAGCGTTTCTTTCTTCGGGCAAGGCACGAAGGTGCAGAGTATTCTAAGCGATGTTTCGCCAACATGTGCACCCACCAAGAATGTACACTCGCCAAACCTGTAGGTGAGGTGAGGTGAGGTGAGGTGAGGTGAGGTGAGGTGAGGTGAGGTGAGGTGAGGTGAAGTGAAGTGAAGCGAAGTGAAAAGAAATGAGGTGAGGTGAGGTGAGCTGAGCTGAGCTGAAAGAACCTTGCGCACGCACCAACAAACGCTGGTACCCGGGCCAGAGGTCTACGCGCCCGACCTCCTGCGATAAAAAAACAAAAACTACGAAGTTAAAACGGAAAATTCAAAAAACAAAAAGTGATATGACAACCACCACTTCAAGGAACTGAAAGAGCTGAGCTGTGTGTACCTCTATGACGAAGCCCTTGCTTCGTCATAGAGGTGCACACCCTTGGTTGCATAGAGGTACACACTTTTGGTTGCAACTGTCGCATGCCAACGAGATTACCGGCCGCTGTGTATACCGAAAAGAACACAGCTAGAGTATGGTGTACCGCTGCATTGCGGGAACTTTTCATAGCGCAACGAGCCCCAGTTTCCTTCGGGGCGCGCATAGGCTTCAGCGACTAGAAAGCGGGTCTTGCAGGAATAGTGTCGTAGTGGACAGATAGAGACCTATTCAGAATATCGAGCTCCGTTTTCTAGGTTCTGAAGCTGATACGCGTTCTCTAAGAGGGCACGCGGTAGCGATTTCTTCAATAGTTCCGTGGTTCACGTCTTGGTTGGCTTCGCCGCAGAGCAGATAAGCACGCGGGTTACAAAACTTCACCGCAGAGCAGAAGTGTCTTGTGAAGAATGAGTGCGCCAGACCGAAGGCTTTTGGGATGGCTGCCTTCTGGTCAACGGAAGTTGTTTTGCGGTTTCGTTTTTCAACGCTTAGCCCACTGAAACCAGCGGGTCTTCAATACTATCAAGCACACCAAGCGCGCCACTGCCAAATTGCTTCACTTTATCAACGCGTTCTATTGAAATTTTACTTCTTAAAAAGGAAATTTCAGATGCATGGACTTCCATCGGAGGTTTCTAAGGGGATGGGAATTGTTCCATTATGTCGATTATTTCGTTAAAAACCGTTTCGTTATAGCGAGGTTTAACTGTATGGCTATATAGTGGGAGGTGTGGAGATTACGGTTTTGGTATGCAAGTATCTTTAATGTCACTTCGAAATATTTTTGTATCATTTCTGATGTCAGTTTGAAACAATAACACTATTGAAACTGTGGGTTAAAATCAAATGCCCCCGATGTTATCCTAATGATGTTTGTGGTTTACGGCGTTTAACGCCCCAAAGCGCCTCAGGCTATGAGAGATGCCGTACTGGAGGGCTCCGGATAATTTCGACAACCTGGGGTTTTTAACCGTGCGCTCACTACGCACAGTGCACGGGCCTCTAGCATTTTGCCACCATCTGAATGCAACCACCACTGCCTGGATTGAACCCGCGTCTTTCGGGTCAGCAGCCGAACGCCGTAACCAGTGAGCTACCGCAGCGGCTATCCTTATGATGTAGCAAGAAAATGCGTTCCAACAATCTTTTATGGCAAGTAAACGGCGGGCACAGTTGATGGTTCCTTGCATTTGTAATAAGTTCGCCTAGAGTATGTCGTTTCTGTCTATTTTTTTACGCCATTTTGCAAGACGCGGGAAAAAATTGTGAACTGTTTTTAGAGTAGGAACCGAAAAATTAAGAAAGCTACACATTTGTCTTGCTATGCAACAGCAAGCAACTTCAAAGTGATTCTGCTTGTTGAAGTATTCGCTGTCAATGTGTTCCTTTCTTTGCCTCTTGGGGACTACAAAAGTATCAGGTGTTCCGAATTTTGCTTTGGTTCGGCTTTTTGGGGGTTTATCACCCCAAAGTGACTCAGGATATATGAGGGACGCCGTAGTGGAGGGCTCCGCATAACTTCGACCACCTCAGGTTCTTTAAGGGTGTGATGCTGAAGTTTAATCGGTTTAATCTAATGTAAGCATATTTTGTCAATCTCTGCTTTACTTTCATAAGCTCTGGATGTCCTCATACAACTCCTGATGCTATGGTGCAGCGGTTAATCGGTGCGCCGCTGACCTGCGGTGGCAGGCGCTGCCGTCAGGTATGCTTTTGTGACCCAGGTGGCTCTTGCCGAGCAGCCTCCAGTGAAGTGTTATGCATTTAACCGTCTACAGTGGCCGACGCGGTCACCGTCATGTGGCCAAGATTTATGCGGCACACTTGTGTGCGATCTAGGCGGCCTATCTGACTCCTAGGTTGCTCTCTGGGGATGTTTGTTGACGTTTTTTGCTCCTGCACCAAGGAGCTGGCACAATATTTTTGCGACAATTAGCTTCCTAATTTGCTCACCTCAAAATCATTGCGCTATGCACACAGGAAGTGGGTGGGGTTCACAGAAGAAAATAGAATCCTGGCAAGCTATTTCATTACAAGAAGGACGAGGTCATGAGATGCTAAAGTATGAAAGTTCGAAAAAGTGTAGATAGGTTAAAAGTCGCAGCTATCTGAACTGATAATTAGAAGAATGGTTTGGGTTTGCTTATTGTGGTTTAACGTCCCAAAGCGACTCAGGCTATGAGGGACGCCGTAGTGGAGGGCTCCGGAAATTTCAATCTCCTGGGGTTCTTTAACGTGCAATGGCATCGCACAGTACACGGGCCTCTTGAATTTCGCCTCGATCAAAATTAGAAGAATAGAAATGATGCAAACATATCATCGAGATGATAGATTAGCTTCTAGAGCGAGGGAGGTCACTCGACCGACTAATCGAATCAAGGCATCCATGGGATTTGCTGGTAAGAATGGGCTTAGACGGGAGAGAATGAACTCGGATGATGCATGCTTTAATGTCGGCCACTTGAGCTAAGCGCGGCATACCACTGCCGCTTTTGAAAAGCATCCGCAATGAGTAGGCATGCAAGTCCAAATCTAGAACATCGATTCAATGTGAAGGCCACCTTGAGTCAGGGTGGATGAAAGTTAAGTGTTCATTTGTGAACTGCTCTCTCCAATACTATTGCCCTTATATGCAATTTGTCTATAAGATAGCAGGCGTAGTGCTTTCTTTCTCGCCCTTAAAATGTCCGCCACCGCATAGATAATGACGAAATTATTGGTCTGCTGCAATTTCCTCGGCGACCTGGAGATAAGCGTGCAGCGATCGGCACCGTGTGGAGTTAAATGACTTTGGCATGGCTAATATTTTGTTCATTACGTTTAGGATGTGCACTTTCTTTATGGAATCAAAAAATTGATTGGCAGCATAACTTTTTCTACCATTTGCAATGTACCTCTCAAGTAGATTCGACTGTAACTCCAGTTATTCTATCTGGGCAAGGACTAGTTTTTGTGCAGTGGCTTCTTACTATTTAAAATTTTCCATCTCCTCCTTGATTGCTGTGCTCCGGTTTAAACAACCTCTTCATTTTTTCCAGTTACGTTTCCTCTAATAGAATTTGTTTGATTTTGGACGTCGCTCGAAGACTACCACAGGCAAGCTGTTATCAAGCTCTTGTATTCATTTTGAACACTTCCACTGCTTTGGCTAATTTCTGAGTGGCCCACGTTTGCGATGCTTGATGTTACGATATATTGCAACTGGAAAAAGCTACTGCAATATACTGAAGCGGAAATCTTGATCATGTACCCCAAATCTGCTACACTGTGTCTTAAATGCGAAAAAGTGATAGCTCATATCTATCGTCTTTACTTGAGTACACCGAAAATAAGAAAGGTGTCCTCTAAAAGCAGTTTTGCGCTGGGCACGAATAACCGTCCGCATGACCCTTTTCCGTGCAGCCCATTTATTTCCTCAGAATGAGAGTATCGGTAATTGCGATAAAATACTCTCCAGACGAGGGTTGCAAGGCGATTCTTTGTTTAGCATCACGATCCAGGCCGCGCGCATCATGTAGCTGTCCACCTGCAATTTGTTGATTTCATTTATATTCTTTTACCTTTATCTTAATAAATGTGAGACAAAAATTCACCAACAATTCAGTATGGCACATTAAATATCAGACCGTACGCACCAAATCAACGTGCCATCTGAACTTTTTCAATTGGGGTAAAATATGACCATGGAGAGCCGCACTTTTAAGCGAGGAATTTCATTTACCACCCTGGTCTTGTTCAATCATTGCGAGGAAGGCATCTTTTGCAAAACTTCACTGGTGAAAAATTACTGCCGTGGTTCTCAAGGATTCTCTAAGCGCTGAAAGCGTAACCTTATACACCTCAGCCTGAGAACGTGCATTGCGACGTCGGCTTATGCGTAATTTTTTCGGAATTTACATGAGCAGCCAATAGTTTCCTATCAGACGGATATCCGAGTGACGTAGCAGTTTAATGCTAAGCCATCAGATTTCAAACGCGGCCACCGCACGTCTCAAGAGACACCTGTGCCCTGTCCTCCGGCTCCCTAAATACCGGGCTGTACACAGCTGGCGCATTTTGTCAGCCTGTGGCCAACCTGGGCTTCCACAGACAACGGCAGCACTCTTGAGTAGGCTGCCTGCCATTCGCTCCGAGCTGCTCTAGACAACTCTGAAACGTCATGGTTGCTTTAGCACATGTTTACAGCTAAATATACGTGCAAGTTGGCTTGGTGTTCACAAAAGAGGACATAGACAAAAGACAAAATTGGCCTGATATTGACTACTGATGGCGTAAATAATTCAACGCGACATAGGTAAATGGAAGGCTCACACAAAGAATGCAGTCCTTTGAAACTAGTGCTAGAATGTGGGTACCTTTTTTCTGGCGCCCCTCAGTTTGCACTACTCGGTGGTGCGATAACTAGGCTCAGCGTGCGACGACAGGAAGTAGGACGGCGGCTAAACAATGCTGGTTACGCAGACGGTAATTCCTGTCAATATATATAAGACGTGCATATGGGAAGGCCGAAGGTTGGTATGTTTAAATGATTATTATTATTCTTACAAATTTTTAGAGCGCACTTACGCTCCACCTTAACGTGCAGTGACATCGCACAGTACACGAGCCTCCAGCATTTCGCTTCGGTCGAAATGCGACCGCCATGGCCGGGATCGAACCCGCGCCTTTTGGGTCAGCAACCGAGCACCATGGAAACTGAGCCACCGCGGCGGCTGGGAGTTGCGGAGTGCGATGAATGATAATACAGTGCTTCAGTAATGCACCTGAAAGTCCGATCAATGCACAGAAGACACGGCATCGCAAGAATGATGTTTAACGCTAAACGTTGGCGCTCGAAACTTTGCTGCAATTAATCACTACAAAGCTGTGAAATAACTGAAGAATGACTATTCTATGTCTACTATATACAGAATATTTGATATGGAGAGGACAATGGCAGATTCGGCCTCTGGTAATTTCCTGCAAATACCGGTCTGCATGTGACCTAGTTGCGCGTCTACGCTTCCCAGAGTAAAGCGGCAAGAATCGTAATGCTATTGCTTTTGGAAACGAACTGCGCAGTCTGCGCTTGCGTGAAGGCATCACACATCGCCCCCAGAGACAGGATGCATTGTCGATGCTAGCCAGGTTCAGAGGCAGCAGCAGCTTATGAACGGCGGCATGCAGTGACGAAAACAATGTGAAATAGTAGCAGAGAAATAACAGCTGATAAGTAGGGCTAGTTAGGTACACATGCGAAGAAGCGAACAGTCTCTGAAAATAAGGAAAGCGCAGGAGATTCAGTGACTACGACAGGAACACAACACTGCGCCGTGTTGCGACCCTGCGTGTTACCTTCTTCTATGTCCCGTTCGTTGCTCAGTGGTCGTGGAATATCGTCACAAACTCGCCCAGCAAATTACCATAGGAAATTGCTACTCTCTTGTAGTGGTGGTGTTTTTATTGGCGTAAGAAACTATTTCCGTAGTCATTTTGTACAGGAGACGATTTCACCAAAAGTAGGTAGACATCCACATGCCATCGGCGAGTTCCTAACTGAAGACCTCCGCATGTCGCCCGCAGTGCTCTACCAACCGAGATACGGCGGCTGCTGTCTCGCCTTGTACTTTAGAATGTGTGTCGTGTATTCATGGCAGTGTTACTAATGTGTTTTATGATGATGTTCAAACACGACAGATAGCACTATTGTTGCGAAAGCAACACTACGCGATTCGCCGAGCCATTTCGCGGAGCTGAATAAAGCCCATACAGCGCATGCGCGAGGAGCAGTGACGTCATACGGCGCACAGCTGGCGCACCGCCGCCGCGCTCGCCAGTTGCGCATGCGCAGTAGCGGCGCATAGCTAGCATGCCGGGGCCGCCACCGCTGCCGCGCGCTCTCCATCGCCTCTCTTTCTCTCCTCGTTGCTTTCGCAATCCTCTAGGTTTCATCAGAGCTAAACTACTGCCAATTTTTGTATGGTTTCCTTGATTACAGTTACTGTTGGCTACTTTCGTATAGCAGTGCCGTGGTGTGGCAGTCATGTGTTCATACTAAAAATATAAATGACACCAGCCCTGGGAAACACAGACAAAAACAACTAATAATAACAGCCTTGGCAGATAACAAAACTGTATTTGTGTTACGGTACGCGCAAACACTTTTTGTCCACATCAGTCTAACGCGTTTCCAAATGTCTGAATAGACGAGTTGTAATGGTGCCCAAAAGCCTTCCTTCAAGGATGCACACAAGCGCTTATTTATTAACGTTAAAAGAGCAACAGTTTCAAGACACGTTTTCCTTTCCGATATAACCACTACACTCTGTTAGTATATAATTCCGAACGGCCATAGAATTTTCGTGTTGTATTTCCTGACACGGATAAGTTTAGCCACCTTGTTTTTAGTGACCGCGCGTTTCCGACGGTGCGTAGCATTGAAAACTGGCAACTGCTTCCCTGTCAGAATTCTCAGTGCTGAAGTGCAATTCCGTTTCTTGCGCCTCCGGCGTCTATCACACTGTCATCTCCATCTCCAATGCCGCACTGCAATATTCCTTCCGTCCCCACCTCTTTTGCTGCACTGTGGAAACCGGAAAAGTTGTTTTTTAAACTTTTGTGGTGTTCTCTTGCTAGTTGTTTCTTCACTTCTTTATTGATTCATAGTTGTGATCTTCATGAAAAGAGTTGGCACCCCAAGAACTTTTCCTGTAACGGAGTAGTGTTGATCTGGCGCAGCCTTTTTTTTTCCCCCTTAGTCAAATAGTTGGCAGTAGATACAGGCAAGGATTCTTGTAACTATTACTGGCCCAGATGAAGTGGTTGGGTTTTGTAGCGAGATGTTCTCGTCAAAAATTTATAAGTTGACGTGTCTGGAATCCTAGCATCAAGGCACGCTTAAACTGTAATAAATTCGTTGACAGAACATATTCGTCGCGTTCGGAAGTGCTGCTCAAAGTATTCCTTCAATCTCTAGCCGGTTATTTCAACATTCGGTGGAATAGCAGGCACCTGGTTTCAACGCAGTATAAATTTAAGTCAGAATATCTATACATAATGACATCAATTTTTCTATTACTCCTTACCTTGCGGTGAATAAGCTTATTTAGAAACCGGTTTGTTTCGGAAATGCTTACGTAATGCGCAGTGAAATGAAATGAAGTACCAATGACACATAATACAGTGGATTAGAGAGAAAAGCATCTGGTATGTGCTTGTTTAAAGAATGAACATCGCTGAATATAAAAGTCAGACTTTATATACTTAGAACAGCAAAGGTCTCGTGTCTGCAATTATTACTGTAATAAACCAGGAAAGAAGAAATAAGAAATAAAGCTCACAAACCATTGTATCAAACTGCTCTGTGCGGTTTTCTGCAAGCAAACGGGCTGCAGTAAATGGGTGAAGTAGATGGGCAAGCGGCAGATGTGCAAGTATATGGGTACAGTGGGAGCGTTCCCATTTCATCTTAGATTGCTGCAAGATATTACGGCTGATGCTGAATGACGTGTTTTATCGCGGCAACAGCGGCACACTCTAAATCTCTCGCTACGTGATCTTGTTGCCGACTCATACTCGATTTTTTGTTTATTATTTTCCAGCCGTAACTACCATGGTTCCAAAGCCGACGCGTGCGCATTATGTCATTCGTTTGGTATTTAATGTCAGAACTGAGAAACAATTTCATTAGGGACAAGGAAGCAATTAGTCGTGCACCGTATGACTCGCTTCCAAAGTGCCGTCATTACACTGCCTCGGGCGTATATTGCGCTTAGGCTTGGAATAATTTGGTCGTTGAGAGTTATTAATACAGCGAAACGCGTCATGACGAGCGGTGAACTTTGAATTTGCATAATAACGACCTCCCGACATTAGGCCTATTTTCAGTTCTCGGTGCTCGTTTCTGAGTCTGGTTCTGAAGCGTGCATTCATAAAAGGGCTAGCTGCTGGCCTAGTTAGTTAGTCTAGGCGCTAGGATGGCTGAAATTGTGAATACGTCCTTTTTGGTCATTACCGCTGTGCATTCATCTTCAGTAACACTGTAATGCATTTAACGTCTACATCTTGGTCTCGCCATTGCCTCAATTTTTTTTCTGTGGGCGTTTTCCTTCATACGTGCGTCCGTTTGTCCACGCCACTAGAAACCTCCCGAAAGTAAAATACATCCGACAGATTTTAGGTCTGAGCAGGTTTCGAACCTATGCCCCTAGAGCTCGCAGCCGAAAGCGTTTATTAACCTTTAATCAGTTCGTCTATCACCGCAGAACACCTGTGTATGTTGCTATGAGGCATTTGCACTTACGAAAATTGCTGGTCTGAGTTAAAGGCTGTATGGCCGCTGCATAAAAAAGTTGGCAGCGTCGATGAAGGAATGGTAAGAAAACGCGAAAAAAGTTCGTTAAAAGTGAAATCTGTGGTCTACGCCGAGCATCTGAGAGAGTGAGAATGAAGAAATTTTGTTCTATGAGATTACCTTCACTGGGGTGGTGCTTCGTCCGGGACTTCAGTAGCGTCGGCAATGGCTCGGGCTAGCCGCTGCAGTTCGAGTGGGGAGTCGGTGCTATGTTTGGAGGCGTAGCGCGGATTATACCGTAAATGTTTTCTTCTGTGGGAAGTGCATTACTGTCGATTCTTCTGCATAAAGTTCGGAAACAACGGTGCGATTTGTTTGGGCAGCGACGTTTAATTCAGCAATGACCAATCAGCGAAAATATCGGAGAAAAGTTATGAGTTTCCAGTCTGCCTTTCTTACTGCTTTTTCGAAACAATAATGCCGAAAACTTGCTGACACGCTGATGAATTTGAATGTTCTTATTTAGGACCAGTTTCTCGACGTTCAAGAACGCCATAAACTATGCATACATTTTTAGGCAGATGTGACAAGCGAAGCACAAAATTTAGAACTTATTGGACACCCAAAGGGGTAGCGGAACTCCCCTTGAAGATTTATGTTGTTTCGCCAGTAGGACTAGCTTTTGCAGTGAATGATTTTCCAGAAGGCGTTCTGCAGCTGAGACCTTGGTCTTGCTTTCATAAGTGTGCCGCAAAATGCGGTGTATGCAGTACATTAAGAATTTCGTACGCTTTTAGCGAGCATGAACGAAAACTATCCGCATCTTTGAGGTCAGTATTGTACCAGCTACGCCGGACACTGCTCAGTCAATACCATGCGTTACAAATAGAACGGACAGTGGTTTCGGCTGCAAGAAATTCAAATAAAATTTCCAAAACAACCAAAATAAATTCAATTCAAATTCAAATTTTATGTGCGTTGGCTGCCCTACGCGACAAACTTCATTTTTTTCTCTCTCTTTTATTTTTTTTCTGCCTTTTGTCTTGATTTTTGCATCCAAGTAACTTCTGACCTGTTGAGGATGCGCAGAACCATGACTCGTGCCTGGGGTGTTTAAAAAGAATGGGGTTGGCTCTGTATTTTACTAAAACGAAATATGCATCTATGAAAAGAAAGTGAGAAAGTAGCAAAAGTGGAAGGAAGGAAGGAAGGAAGGAAGGAAGGAAGGAAGGAAGGAAGGAAGGAAGGAAGGAAGGAAGGAAGGAAGGAAGGAAGGAAGGAAGGAAGGAAGGAAGGAAGGAAGGAAGGAAGGAAGGAAGGAAGGAAGGAAGGAAGGAAGGAAGGAAGGAAGGAAGGAAGGAAGGAAGGAAGGAAGGAAGGAAGGAAGGAAGGAAGGAAGGAAGGAAGGAAGGAAGGAAGGAAGAAAGAAAGATTAGAAGGACTGAAAGAAGGAAGGAAGGAAGAACAGAAGGACTGAAAGAAGGAAGGAAGGAAGGGTGAACAGAAGGACTGAAAGAAGGAAGGAAGGAAGGGTGAACAGAAGGACTGAACGAAGGAAGGAAGGAAGGAAGGAAGGAAGGAAGGAAGGAAGGAAGGAAGGAAGGAAGGAAGGAAGGAAGGAAGGATTAAAGAAAGAGAGAAAGAAAGATAAGAGGAAAGAAGGAAAGGAAGGAGGAGAGAGGAAAGGAGGAAAGAGAAAGAAAGACAGAAAACAGGAAGGAAAAGAAGTAGGAAAGTAGTAAAGAGAGAAAGAAAGAGTGTAAGGCAGAAGGAGGAAAGAAAGAGAAGGAAAGAAATGAGGAAAGAAAGGAAAAAGAAAGAGACAAAACGGAGGAAGGAAAGGAAGGCAGTAGAGATGTAGTAAAGAGAGAGAGAAATACAGAAAGGAGGAAAGGAAAAGAAGAAAGGACGAAAGAAAAAACAAAGACAGCATAAAAGAACAAAAGAAAAGAGGAAAGCAAGGAAGCGGCTAGAGCGTTCTTGACGTCCTGCATGCGGTAACTCATTTTCTCACCTCCTTGCATCTTGATCGGGCTTTCATACCGGGACGATGGCGCCCATGTGCAGCGAGCCGGGTTCAGGATCTGCCTCTAACGAAAGAACGTCATCAGTATTGATCGCTTCCTTGGCTCGCGCCGATGCGAACAGCCTCGAAAAGTAGCGCCGCGCTCGGTGATCCTCTATCATTTCCTTTCTTTTCTCTCTTTATTTCCTCCTCCCACCTATTATTTTGCGTACCGGCTGTCTGCATCTCTTTTCTCCAGTTTTTATTAGAATACCATAACCGACGCGCAGGGCCGCTGTAATTACTGACCGCAGCGTGCAATAAATTGTTTCTGGATGCTGCGTTCTTGGCAAAAACAATTAAAGGCAAATTTTGGGCGCTACCTTTTTGCTCCGCGATTGTTTTTACCGCACGTGCGTATCTGCGAGTGATCGTTTATTTTGGGCTCTCGGTCTGCTTACGATTGAGAGCATATTTTTCTCTTCTCGAGGTGAACGCTGTAGCCGAGGCAGCAAACTCGGGAGCTGGCGGCGTCATCTCTGTTGCAAAATGCATTATTTTCCTGAATACTTATCAGTACCCTGGTACTATTCGCCACTCACACGCCTCCAGTATTGGCAAGCGAGCAGCTTAGACGAGGACCTACGCTCTCATAAAAATGAACGTTGTGGTTCGGAGGCGTCGAGTTTCGCATGAAGGACATCGCTGTATTATTTTGTTCTATTTCACAGGCCGCCTCTTTTGGCGAAAAGACCTCAATATGTTGCTAATGGGGCGGACTTACGGGCCCTGCATTACGAAAAAAAGATTAACATAACAACCGCGAGCATCGTATTATATTAGCAGGATTATATCGCGGTTCTCCAATTTATAAAGAGAAGAGACCTCCCGTGACCTTAAAGAGGTGAGGGCCCCTTATTATTTTCTGTCGTACGGCTATAAACACGCTTTTAATTTTTTTTCTTAATGCCTGTCGGACTCTGTAATGACGTTGCAAAGTTCTCAAGCTATTTTTACTGCAACGTTTTCCTTTTCTCCGCAGTTGAATGAGCCTGTGATGCTTAGCTTAGCTGCGCGGTAGTGGAATTTGGGCGTCCTAAAACTAGAGCTTCCGCCATTAAGCGTCGGCACCGCAGAAAAAAGTTAATTTATTCTAAAGTTGAAAAATACGTTGAATGGAAAACGTCTGACGTCTTTATTATGCGGTGCGCCACGCTCTGGCGCCTGTTTTGCATACTTGGGACTGTGAACGAGGATATTAGTTTAAGTCAAACTATTTTGGCGTGAAACGCAACAAGAGCGACAAAACTATTGTGAGCTTTAAGATAATGGACGGTAAGGTGGTTCGTAGAGACAGTTTTGCGGCTAGCCTTAGCCGACAGGATTTTTGCTAGAACTCGCTACATCGTAAGTTCATTTTTGTTCTTATCTGAGCACAGTGACGTACAGCCCTCCAGTTTTGGGGGCACCGAACAGGCGGTGGCTCAGCGTGCTATGCAGGACCGCAGTTGCGAAAAAGGGCGAAAGTGCGCTCATGCGCACAGAGCGCTTTGAGGCAGCGGGGTTGTGTCACGTAAGCGCAACAGCCGAACAGCGCCGAATGAGCAGCGGGGGTTGTGTCGCGTAAGCGTAAGAGCCGAACAGACGACGTGACCATAGAGTTTCTTACTGTTACCTAGAGGGAAAGCTGGCGCCCCGTCTATGGGAGTTTGCGTGGAGCGCCATCAAGAGCACTTCAGCCACCATGGGCGCTCAAAGCATTATGGGCCGGTGAGCTACCGACTGCAGAACTACAACTTTTGGACAAAAAATAATGCAAAAATGTACGCTGTTCGATAATCAAGAATGCAATAACATTCAATATCGTGTCTAATGATTGCAACAAATGAGCAGAAAAGTATTTAAATGCAAAGTTTGTTCAAAATAAGAGATGGCTAGCTCTCCTATTGGCCAAGTATTCAACACCACAAAAACTAATATTTAGTGCTTAACAGGCGCACTTTTGAAAGGAAACATGTTTTAAAAAAATTGTTGTTGCTTAAACATTTTAAAAGGATTTTTAATGGCATTTCGGAAAAGTGAAACCTTTCATTAGCGTCGCATGCTGTTGCGGTTTCGCTACTATGCCTTTTGTATACTGCGTTCGCGCCAAAGTCGTCTGCGCACACACGAACAGCATTTCTGGCATTTCCGGGATGAAACATCTCAGTAGTGCCACTCCATGTTCCTGAAAAAATACGACTGTCCTACACCAAGTAGCTCACCGGCCTATGATGCTTTGAGCGTGCATGGTGGCTCAAGTGGAGCGCCGTCAGCTTTCTCTCCAGGTAATATTAAGAAACTCTATGGGCGCGACAGCTGGCAAGCGCTCTGTGCGCGTGCACCTACTCTCGTCGGTTTCGCCCATAGAGTTTCTTAATATTACCTGGAGGCAAAGTTGGCGCCACTCTCGATGCGTGTTTCTTAAAGAGCACCTCATCCACCACTGGAATGCGGGAAAGACGAGGTTTCTTACTTATCTTGGCTAGTGTTGGACTGAAAGCGTGGATTCTACCTCTAAATCGGCAGCTGAGCCGCTGAGCTCCGCGATATCTTGCTCTGCGCGCAGATGAAGTTATTTTAATAGGACGCTTTTCCCTCATTGAATAAATTTAATACTAGCGTAGGGCCGCGTGGAAACTTCCACAGCATTTCGTCGAGATTCTCCGCGAGAAGAGTTCGCACGCTTAATCTACGTCTTGTGGCCAACCGTAGCCAAGCCAAATACGGAACCAATCTTCCCGGCATTCCTGCGCTACGGTGGCTAGATGGGGTGTACCTGCGCCTGTCCATGGTGTATGAAATGCAGGGCCGTTTGCTTTTCTTCTAGGTAATATAGAGCAGTCCTATCGTTTCACCACTACGGTCCTGCAATGCGACGTAGAACGACCGTGTGGACGATGCTCCCTGGTTATTGAAAACTAAACATTTCGACAGAATCGCCTGTCTGGATGAATTTGTTCACTTGTGCTAAACTTTGACACGTCTTCAACCAAAATCTTTTTAATATGAAACCCAAAGTTTTGAGGCCGTCTTGGCACCTTCTTCATGAGTGACCGGGGGTGGTGGCTGGAGTCGTTAAGTGTGCACGATTGAGAGCAGGAGGCCCAACATATTGCTAAAAATATGGAGAGCTGCACTATCGGGCTCTGCATGAGCTGCAATACACAAGGTACGGTAAGAGCTAAGTTCTCGGAGCAGTAGGAGCGCAGTGGTGCTGAAAATTTATTCAGTTAGCCGTTGATGCAAAGAACAGAGTTCACTGAACGTTTGTGCAAGTTGAGCACTCTGTGTGAAGGCGCATTTATTTGGTGTACACTGGAAACCTTACTTGTTTCACTTCGGGCTCATTGCAAGCGATACTGAGTGCGACAGTCTCTTTTATTGTGTGTTACGATCAGCCTTTGCAAATTGAGCTTCCAAAAGGGTAATAAAAAAGATGCCCATGCTTAGCTTGGTTAAGCCAAGAATGCGTTGCATATTGCGCGGTCTTTTTTGCGCGAGGTATTGCTTGGCGGCACTCGATTTTCTCAGCAGCTTTTCCTCCGTGTCGTATGGATGGATGGATGGATGGATAGATGGAGAGGAGCGCCCCCTTTGAAACGGGGCGGTGGCAACCGCCACCATGCTCAGCCGTCCTTTTTTTTTTTCTTTTTCTTCTTTTTTTCCCTTTTTTTCTTTCTTTTTTTCTTTTTCTTTTTTTTACTTTTTCAAGTGGTTTGGTGACGTCACGTCACCACGTTGTGTGACGTCACCAAACTACGTGACGTCACGTCACGTGGTTTGGTGGCTGCCCGGCCGTGCCCAAGGGCTGAACTGAGTGATTGCAATATGCTACGCATAAAATAGCCTTACTCTCAGGTTTGAAGCTAAATGCATTAGTGAACACACTTGCGTACTCTCTGCTACTGTGAATATATTGTGGTAATATTAGTACACAAGGCATGCATTCTTTGATTAATGCATGCATTCGTTTTGTAGCAAAAACTACACTACTCCAGCTGTTCGAGCCTTCAGCGTGGCACCCTTTGAGCCCCGTGGCGGTGCCGTTGGTCACGTGGGTTGACCACGTGGGTTGGTCACGTGATGCGGAGCAGCTGCTGTTGCTGCCGGCGGCGCGGCGCGCCGGCGAAATTGAGCTGCAACAGCGGTGCGCATGAGCCATGTCGAGTGGAAGGGGGGGGGGGGGGGGGTTGAGTGAGAGGCGGAGAGGGAACCACCCCAGCTCTCGCGTCACTCCAGGTTCAGCCAGAGCTAAACCACAGCCATTTTTTTTATTTTGTCAGTTATTCGTTTAGTTGTCACAGCTGTAGCGTCTTGGTGAACGGCCTTCTTGAATTTTCCTAGATCTCAGTTCTCTCACCATATTTCTTATATTTATATGCTGGAAACACTGTGACGTTGGGTGACTTTCGTGTTCCATGTCCTGTAATTTATATCGTCCATTTTATGTAACACCTCTTGGAGCTTTAAGGGTATAACAAACGACGACAACGATGATGAGATCATGCATCTATGCGCAAAGTGCTTTATATCTATCCTTTAATCTAGCCTTCAACTACACTCTTGACATTCGAACATATGGTACCTAAATTTCTTCCATCGCAGAGAGCGCCATTATTTCGAGCGAATTCCAACGAGCTAAAATACATTATTGTGTCAGTGCGAATTATTTCAGTGAACTCTACGTGCAACATGTGAATTCGAGCACGAGGAAACTAAGCAATGAACTGGAGAGTCAGATCCAGTGTTCTTATTTTCATTTTTCACTTGCTGTAATCTTTTTTTTTTAGCAGGTTTTTCAACACTGCAACAGTTCGACTCTTTTCTTGAAATTTATTGCCAAGTTTTCTTGTCACGAAACATTGTCGTTCAACGCACGTCACTGTTTCTATTTGTGTCTTGTCCTACAATTACTGGCGAATTTTCTATTTTGCATTAACCTGGTCCGTTCTCTTTTCTGTCTATTTACATCCTCGTACTTTTTTCTGAGTATACATTATTTGACTTTTCACCTCATTCAATATGAATGAGGCCCCCTTTGCGTATTTTTTGTTGATAAGGCGCCTTTTATTACATTCATATGTTCGAGCTCTAAATAAATTAGACAGCAAATTTAATGAGAGTACGCTGCGCATCGACGTTTACCATGTCTCGCATCCTTCGATGTTCAGCAGACTTTGAGCGAGCGCAAAAAAGCGAGCCACCGCTGTTGCCGGAAGTGCGAGCAGTAATGAAGTGTTTGGGACGCATGAAGATTCTTAAAATGAGTGGCACACGACCACTATTATTTCTTAGCGTTTAATGTTCTAATGCACAGAGTGCTCATAAACATCGTCTGCTTTTGAGCAGTGTGGCACCTCAGGATAATAGTTTTGCCTCTACGTGAGCCGTGCTCACACAGGTACCGTTAAGTCCTTCATGCCAATGCCTGTACCGATCGACGTGATCAGGACTCCGTCATCAGCGCGTCGCTGGTCTTGCAGTAGAGAGGTCAAAGGCGCCGTTCACGGTATAAGAAAAGCTGCGTGGCTTTAATACATCTGGGCTGGGCACAGACCCCGTTGCGGAAGAAACTTGGCGAGAATCTGCGTGAATTTACGATACTTTCGAAACTGCTCTGTGACCGATGACGGAATGCGTTCGCGTAGTGATTCGCGGCAAGACCGATACCTTACGAGGCTAAGGATATTTTACCTGCTTAGGGATGAAAAGCGTATCTGGGCACGACTTTGGGAGGAAGCGAGGCTTTACACGCGATTCTCATTCAAGACACTGAGGAAATAGGGGCAGAACGCGTGTGAGTTAGACTTTTGGAGAATCTGCGGCACTGTCTGTGAGTTTGGCGGAAATCAGCTCTCTCATTGTGGGCATTCTACGTTTTGAGGGGTACGAGAAAAAATACAACGGGTGCCTGTTACATACATGGTTGAGTACGTCCTCTCTAGCCTTGGACGGAACACCCGCCAGCCATTCCTCATCGATTGCTGGGCGCGTCGCTCTCCCGGCCTTCGCCTTTATCGTCACGGCTGTTTCACGAAAAGGGGGGGGGGGGGGGGGGGGGCTGTTGGGAAGGGAAAAGAAAGGGGGGGGGGGGGGGGTCGACGTCGGTCGACGTAACGCTCTCCACGCGTGAGACCAAGGGAAAAAAGCGAGCGGCTCGCTCGCGCACGTTTTCGTTGTCAGACAGCGCTCGAATCGGAGTGCGTATTGATTGAGGGGAGGACCACAAGGGCTCCAAGTGCGGCCGCCTCTCGAATTGTCCTGTCGGTATGCAGGCGAAACCACGACGGATGTGTGCCTGCATGAATGGAGCCCAAATATTTATTCTGTACTACCCCCATTTTTTTTTTCATATCGTTGTGTGCCCACCAAGAGCTGGAGGCTAAAGCTGAACGCGGAACCAAAAACACGAATAAAATGAGAAAAAGGGCTCTCCAGTTTTCTTCCTGAACGAAGACTTCTCCCTCTACCTTATATAAATTTCTTCTTTTTTTTATGTATGTTCGCAAACGACAGTAAGGATCTAAACGAATTGTCGAGCAAAATAAAACACAACAGTTGTAAAGAGGCACACGCTAGACGATGTCGACATATATCGATAAGGTACTTGAGTGCAGCTTTAACTTTGAAGGTGCAATTTCAATTGCGAAATGGACAAATGGACATGGAGACAAGGCAACATGGGCTCTCTTCAGCCGACGGTTAAAAGCAAGGTGTTCCTACAGCGCTGGTCCCTCAAGGGTAGGTCTTAAACACGGCATTATCTGTCACCTGGCACCTGGCTTTGCAGTATCGGCGGTGAGATGTGCTTTTTCGATTTTAAATACTACCTTACTGAGTGCGATGCTCCCTCTAAAACAATGGGCTCACGTACCAACAATCTCCTGTCGCAGATAACCTTGGTAGCGGAGGACAATTGATTCAGACGTGTTTCCTTAGCTGATATGTCCTGCGTTGAAAAATTCATTGAAGTATGTCAAGATAGGGACATTTTACTGCTGATGTCAACTGACAGCCACTTGTGTTTCAAGCTCGTCCCAATAGTCGAATAGGCATGGTAGAGCTTCGCCTTCTCGCGGTCATATTAGTCTGTTCGCGGACTTATTGCTGCCGTGTGGTGGCACAACATATCAGAAGAAAGAAAAAGGTTCACCCTAACCCATTGTGTCGTTCCTTTTTGCGTCGCTTGTGAAGCGCATTTTTTGCGCTGCCCGGCCAAGGGTATAGAAGAACCGACGCAAACATAAAAACCTATGCAGATTTATAACAAAAATAACAATAAACGCCAACTGCTGCTACTTTGCAGCCCTGTACAGCACTGGTCTCTTGGCTTCTCCTTGGATACTTCGCTCCTCATCTTCTCTGGGGGCCTAGAGCAGCATTCTGTGACAGCTAGGTTATATTGCTGCAGTGTTCGCACATCCACTACGTTAGGTTGATTTATCATAACCCCTCGTACACGTCACGCGTAGTTTGGCCGAAATTAGGTGAGCCGGGTGGGATGTACTTGCTTCCATTCCTCTTCCTTCTATTTTTGATCTTCTTAACCGTGGATATATAGCCCGCCGCTCGCACATAAATAGCATCAGACTGGGGAGCGTTATTATCACCCCTAGCTACCTTTTCTCCTATCCTTGACGCGGTTTGCGCGTAAGAGCGGCGCCACCAGTCCCCCTTTTGTGTGTGTGTGTGTGATTCCGGTCACACTAGATGACGCTACCAGCCTCCTCCGTCTTGGGCGTTCGTTCCTTTCTGCCCTTTAATCAAATAAACTTTCGATTGTAGTTTTTGCCTGTAGTGCGATATTAAACCACGCATTCTTATTTCCCACACTGATGTCATAAACGTTCTCAAGCGAATACATATGTTAATCAACTTAGCTTTTTTCCGCATCTAGTCAGCATGTGCGGCAGCTTCGATGAAGGAAGCGAACAATGGGGCGGAAAGGCAGCGGCCAAGGTGACGGCGATCGCCTGTAAGGCTAAGGATTACTGTGTATTGAGGACGTTTATTTGGAATTAATAGCAATATAAATATAGCATGAGAAAGAGAGGTAGCTAAATGTTTGCTGGCAGGCAGAATTTGAGCGTAAAATGAGGTTCCGCCGTCTAGAATGATGATAATACTGCGTGGATTTTAGCGGTCGTAAACAGCTCTCACGTCCATTCCGCTGAGTATCTGGAAAAAACTGAACTTAAATGGTTTTTCTGCCTCGGATCAGCGGTTTGTTCATGACATGCACTCGGTGAAGTGTGAACAGTTACCGCACTGAGGGGTTGAAGAAGCGAAGAGAATATTAGCAGCCCTCAGAATGCTTAAAGGAACAATGAGCACAAATTGAAGCTGGCCATTACTAAAGAAATTGAAACACAGATGTCGCCACCATTAGCCATTTCCGTAAGCATACTGCGATGGGCCAAGACTTTTTGTTTTGGTGCGATAGCATTAGAACGTCCATTATCACAAAAAGTGTCCGGCATTGGCGAGTGAAGCCCAAATTGGCAGGAGGCAGAGTGAGGAGAGGGAAGTCTGCCTCTAAATTTTCAGGGAAGAGGGGGAGGGGGAGAGAGTGTGGGAGGCGAAGGGCGACGAGAGGACACCGTGGTCGCCAATTGGAGCGGGGATGTGGAGTGCTACACAGTGGCTGATGCTCTGTATCACGCCACAACCGCTCGACGGTCCGAACCCGTCAGTGGCTGCTCCGTCCGGGAGGCATACTAATGCTAGCGCATACCCTATCTCGTTTATCACATTGATCATGTGTGAATACAGTTGAACCAAGATATAACATGGTTTAAGGGGCCCGGCGATTACTTTGTTATAGCCGTAGCTTCGTTATAGCACGTGTTGACCGAGCTTCCGAGGCGAATCGTCATTCCTTCGTTATATTCATTATTTCGTTATAAACCGTTTCTTTATGACGCGATTCGACAGTAAATTTTTTTTTATCGCGGATCCACGATTTAATCTACACCGTGATCCACTTCAAAGCAGTGAACACGGAAACCTTTTCGGGAAAATCGATAAACCTGATTTTCTCGACAATAAATTCGCCGTTTGATGCTGGACAAACATCAACATTTAGGCAAAAGGAGTCACTGAATATAGCTTCTTTTTTTTTTTTTTACAAAGGACAAGACTTCGATGAAGTTGTCCTCAGTTTCCCTTTAAGGCTAAGCAGGCTTTTCACGCCCTGTACTAATATTATGTAATAGATTAGTACGTATATTTAGATAAGGATAAGATAAAACATTTAGATAAGGAGTAAAATTGTGAGGTGGTAGACGTGTTTATTTTTTAACTAGGTGGAGAAACGTTTTATCCTCGAGTTAAAACTGCCGTGATAACATATTTCGAGGCCGCACAGCACCCGTTGTAGCGCGCGAAACAGCTTGTTTCACTTTTAACCCCCACGTTATTGTGAGGCTGCTATCAGTAGGGATCATGCCTTATCAGAAATGCGGAAATATATATGAGCGTTTGGACTTGGTGTCTCATTCACTGGCGACAGTGGTTGAGCAACAACTCAACAGTACTTGCGCCGACAATCCATACTAACGCAGAAATCCACGGAAGTAGTGGTAGCGCACAGACGACGTCCCGTCAACAGACCTAGACATTTTTTGACTCGCAAGCAGACACGCCGTTGAATTATGCATTTCCAAGAATTTCGCGACTTGGGGAAGCGCTGATTTGGTCGTCTCTTCTTTTATTATCATTTTGTGCATCGCTGTACTTTATGCAACCACAAAAAAATTCGTTTGAATGCCTGTTCTCGAGCCCGAATAAGAGTACACACTGTCAAATTGGATGCGACGTAAATTGTTCTTTCCACGCGCAGCGCCAGGTTATATCAGACGCGCGCATACCGTTGTCCGTTGCAGGCATTCCCACGCATCCCTTTTGCTGCCTTTCAAATTCGGCAGAAACTTGCGTGTTCGACTGGGGCTCCTCATTCCGCCCGTCATTCGCAGCGACCTTCATTTCCACCCAGCGCATCTCTTCGAATGCATTCCCGAAGCAGGCGCGATGCATCGTGTAGTTTCCCTTGCTTTTGGCTCGCGTAAACAAAGCATCCGGCGTCTCTATATTCAAGGCGGTTTCAGCCAGCGTACACGCTGACATACAGAGATGCCTCAGAGCGACGTAGGAATCAAGTCCGTGGCACGCATCTGCACGGGACATACGAGAAGGTGGGTACGCGAGCGGCGCTCCGCCTAGCGTTCACCGATGGTTTAACGCTTCTGTGCGATTGAACACACCCAAGAAAACAAGGCCGCTCGTTCGGGCGTCTCGTTCACGACGCTGAAATCGGCTTAAGACTCTGTGTATCCGTCGCAGCGACGACGTCGTGCTGTGAAGTGTTCATCTCCGTCCGGGCTTGCTCGTTGCTTCCGCTACCGCGTCGTCTTGCGTTGTCAGAAACGCTCAGCAAGAGCGACACTGCAAAAGAACTCGATAGTTTTTTCCGCTCTGGAAAAAAAAAAAAAAATAGATTCTGCGGGGTCCGCTGCTGGTCGCGTAAACAAAGGCTTACATTGTGGAGGACTCGCTCAATCTGCGCTTGGTGTCTACGTATAGGCTATGAGCAAAAAATACAATCGCTGGAGCGAGCTGAGGCCACAGAAAATAGGTGAAAACAGATCGGAAATGGCTTAAGTTTCAGGCTGTTATAACGTGCCCGCTTTCGGAGTTGAGAGTGGACATGCCCGCACACGAAGCGGTTGGTTGAATGCTGGCCAGCTAGTCGCGTACTACTTGCACTGGGATTCGCTGGAAAATAAAATAGCCTCGTCCTGATCCTATAGTTTTACTGAAGATTAAGTAAATCAAAATTTAATGGCGCAGACCTTCAAAGAATACAAATTGCTGTTTGTGCAAGGCCCCTCGAAAATTTCTCGCGGAGACAGCGAAAAAAAAAATGGGATCGGACATTTTGCTCTTCGATACTCTGTTATATAGAGTATTAACTTCTGCGTTTATTGCTATAGTTTCTGTGGCTACAATACCAGCGTAGTGCAGTTTGTTTTATGCGCTCTTCGTCACATACGTACAGGGTGTTTTGTTTCGTCCAGTGCGGAATAATGTGAATGTTTATTAGTGCATGATGCGTAATTAGTTAGTTGATAATTACGAATTGTCTTGATTATTCTTAAAGCGAGGGGGAGAAGCATATGTTTTGCAGGGGGCGTAGCTTGCCTAGTGTTTATCATGACGAAACTGAGGAACTTCAGATTTATCAAATAGCCAGTGATAAATACCTGTCCTTTGTAGGGCCAGTCCTTGCCAATGCGTTACCAATATTGGGCTGATTGCCTGTGCTACTTGGGCCCTTTGCATTCTGAACTACTGCGGCACTTTAAAAATTTGAGAAGGTACGATTCAGTGCCTACATAAGGGCCTATTAGCAGTTTCACTGCGTAAGCAGTATAGTCCTCCTCCGTCGAAAAAAATCGCGATCTGAGTGTATGCGGATAGATGGATGGATGGATGGATAGGAGCGCCCCCTTTGAAACGGGGCGGTGGCAATTGACACCATGCTCAGCTTTTATTTATTTATTATTTGTTTTTGTTTACTGTGTTGGCAATTCTCATTAAGATTCTCCATCACCTTTGCCTACGGTTTCCTACAATTCTAACCTTATGCCACATCTCTGCTTTTCAGCCACCAATCCTCCAATCGCTTTTTGCTGACTTCCACTGCAGATTTATTTACATGACCATTGTTATCTTTAAACCCTAGGGCCTCAGAAAGAGTGACTGTGCCTGCATCAACATCCGGATGGATACCATCACATTTGATTATGAGGTGTTCAATTGTTTCCACAGATCTACCACACACTGCACATGTGTCATCTTCTTCGTTAAATTTCTTTTTGTAGCTGCGCGTTCTAAGACACCCTGATCTAGTTTCAAAAAGTAGGGCACTGCCTCTTGAGTTATCATAGAAAAATTCTTTCCTGATCTGCCTTTTCCAGAATCGATATAGTTCTGCACTATGTTTCTTTTCCATTGAATTCATCCAATTTTTAACTTCCGCGTTTTTAACCTGTCGTTTAATGTTCTTTCTTTCTCCGTCCTCATGACCGGCATACTTACTGGTTAGTTTTCTAGTTCTTTTCCACCACTGTGAGTCAATGTTTTTTCTGTATAAATATTTAAATACCTTAGCTGCCCATCTGTTATCGTCCAATTTCCTCAGGCGTTCTTCATATAGTATTTTACTCTTAGCTTCCCGCGCCTCGAACGATGCCCAGCCCATATCCCCTTGTACTGCCTCGTTTGTGGTTTTGCCGCGGGCACCTAGTGCTAATCTTCCAACAGCTCTCTGATTTACGTCTAATCTCGACTGAACTTCTGCCCTTAAGCACAGAACCGCATTGCCGAAAGTAAGTCCCGGCACCATTATTCCTTTCCAAATACCTCTTAGTGCTTCATATTTGTGGTACCCCCATAATGCCCTATAATGCCCATAATGCCCATAATGCCCTAACGGAGTCCCCAACCCCTGACGCCCCTAGCGGACGTGAGAGGATCGGGGAACCTTCAGTGCCCACTCCGAGCCCGGAAGGTGCATTGCTCAGCACCACCCTCTGGTGGGTGCAACTTCGGGCACCCACCGGTAAAAGGCATCTCCGACCTACGTGCCACCCGCCTCCACCATTGAAAATGTCTGCACCCACATCCACCAACTTCCAATCCTCCAGAATTAAACTCTCACCCACAAGAAGCTCACGGGGAGATCAACTTAAAGACTCAATGGGAAGGCACTCAATGTAAAAGTGAAATGTACAACTAGTATACTGCTAAAGCAGATTGGTCGCGTCATACCGTTTGATCGCCTCTGTGCAGTTTTTTTTTTTTCGTTGTCTTTCTTTCGTTCTGGTACGTTGTTTTCTTGCTCTTCCCAAGCTGGAAAGCAAATATTGGTAATACGTATTGGTTTGCCAAAAGTATTTGGTATGGCCGCATTTCGATGCAGGTGGAATGCAAAAAACGCCTGTTTGCTGTGCGGTTGAAGCACCGCAGCTGGTCGGAATTAATACGGAGCATTCCATAACGTCGACTCCTTCTGTCTCCCTCGTTTGGCCTCTCTTTTATCCCTTCGCTCATGGTGTGTTTCAGGAGTCCACACTGTCTGATACAGTCATTGCCCCTTTCCTTCCGCTTCATCTTGAGCAATAATATAATAAAAGAACACAAAGGCAGGCACGTTCTGGTTTGTTTCTTTATATCTATTTATTCATTCATACATTTGGAGCCTGGTGGATCCGGCTGCCGCTCAGAAATAGAAGAGGCGAAAAGCAGCGAGGGAAATTCTTGTAGGAGCCGTGTCTAAAAAGCATGCGCACAGAAAGAGGCGATTGAATTCCTAAAGGTACAGGAAGTCAGTCGCTGGGGGAGGATGTAAACACAAATAAAAACAAAGGCAAAAAGAAATGAAATAAGAAAGGGGCCATCGCTCCCTTCTACAAGTTTATTCCAATTCGATTCTACCTTACTACTACTGTGCCCTCTCTTCTTCCCGGCGTACCTCTTCTTTAAGGTTCTTTTTGTATTTTTCTTCGTCGTCGTTGGTTTCACTTCAGCCTGTATCTGCAGCGCGCTGACTTCCGTTCCTTTAAGCACGAACCGTTTTCTTGTTCGCCTCTAGAAGGGACCTCGAATCACCGGGTCCTGACAGAAAATCGAAGCCGTATTTATAGATCCAGCGGAGGTACACCGAAAGCGCGGCGTGTCCTCGACGCGCATTATCTTCTCTCTCGCTGTAGCGGGCCGCCTTCCCCCGGCTTCCTCTTCGTGTTTCTTCTCATTTCGATGCCATTATTGTAAGCCTCTCGTTGATTCGGAAGAGAAAAGCGCCGGTGCTTCCGGAAAGATAACAAGACCTGGAGGGACATTTCAAGCTTTGCCAAATCATTGCGCCCCCATTCCGAAGCTTGCCTTTGTCTCCACTCTGTTTGCTTCGAAAATTATTCCCGGGGACGGCAAGCGCTACATACCGGGGCTGCCTTGAGCGCTTGCGCTTTGTTCCCGACGAAATTCCCGAGATTCCAACAATTGGCGGAGTGACGCTGGACAGAAACGTTTATTTCTTGAATGCCTGCGCTTTCAAGAAGTGCTTGCCGCGGGAAAAAAAAACTGTAGATATATAATGCAAGAAAAAAATGCGATGAACTGCTATCGCACCATCTTCAAAATCTGCTGGGTGAAAAAAAAAGTAATAAACGGCTCTGTAATTCTTGCTCTTTCCAGTTTCCTTTCTTTCTATACCTATTTCTTTTTTCTTCTTTCATTTCTTCCTTTCTTTCTATTCCTTTCCTTCCACCAATTCTTTCTTGTTCACTTTCATGTTCCCTTCCTCTCTTTCCGTTCATTTGCCATCCTGCATACTTTCGTTACCTTTTCTATTCTTCTTTTCTCCCCCTTTGTTATCCTTTTCCTTTTCCCATTTTTTTATTCCGTCCTTCCATCGTTTCCTCACTTTCTTGACCCCCATTGCTTTCATTTTCTTTCTACTTCCTCCTCTTTTAATCGCCATCAGCCCTACCCTAGACTCACGCACTTACGGTATACCACATAGCTAAGGACAGTGGCATTCGATACGCAATTTTTTTTCCTTCCTGGATCACACTCCCTCTCTGGCTCTACTTTTTCTTCGCCCTTACTTAGTTTCCTAATCTTCTGCCTCTCTTTTTTTTTCTTCCTCTTCGTTCTTTGATTCTTCCTGTGCGGCTTCTTTTTCCCGTCTTTTCTTTTTACTTGCTGCGCAGGAATTAATGAAAGCACCACTCAAATTCAGGTTATCTTCACTCGAAATTCAGTTTTTCACGCGTTGGTGGCCATCGACCCGCGATGATGATGAAAACAGAAAGGCCTTTAGCCGTTTCACGCGTTCTTCGGGTCGAGCTTTTGTCGATTACTCCTCCGGTTTAAAATGGTTCCAGCCGTGTTCTCCCGATTCCCTAGAGCCAGAAAATGGTCTGTCCGCGGATCGACCGTGCGCAATCGTGTAGTCGGCCTCCTCATAATTGGCCTCTTTTTTGTCGCCTTGTTCGAGACCTTTACATCCGCCCCTTTGAGCTTGTCGAAACTAGCCAGTTTTTGCGAATCCCTGCAGTAGCCGTTGGTGTCTGTGCAGCCACAGCTTTCACGCTGTTGCTCATCTCTTTGTGGGGAGGCTCATAAAAAAGAAACGAATTACCTTAGTGGCGCAAAAAAGTTAAAAGGTAGCGATAATATTCTTTTGAATTTACTATGTGATGACAGCTCCGGCAGTTCGTAATTAGGCACGGGAAGTACGCCCTGTCTTTTCCGCATTTATGGAGTGGGATAAATTTGAAAGGTAACACCACTTCCGGCAACTACATATTGAACGGGGGAAAAAAAGCGATATATAAAAGCAGAATGTATTCTACACTGTAAATATAAAAACACCTATGTGGGAGTAAAAAGGGAGAAAGCTGTCCTCTAGAGCACAACTTTTCATAAGAGGGAGTGTGCTAGAGGAGAGCTTTACTTCCTTTTTTACTCCCACATAGGCGTATTAATCTTTAAAGTGTAGAGGGAAATATTACTCCCTTTTTACTCCTTTCTGTTTGGAGTGTACACCTTCCCAAACCAAAACTTGAAAACGATGCTTCCGAATGTAGATCACAGTTCTAGTTCTTATTATATGCCAATAAACAAAAATTGTGCGCCCGTAGAAAGCCTCGAAAGCAATGCCACTCTTTTGCAGTTACTTTACACAAAACTAGTTATCCACTTTATTTTTATTCCTGCCCCGGAATTGTTGTGTCCGGCCGGTTCATTGCGATTAAGAGTACAGCATCTCACCGCTGTATCGTTACCCCACACTGCGCTTTGTCAGTTTCGCTAACGTACAAGTATCCCGGCTGTATTGAATTTCCAGTGCCCCGGCAGCATCCCATAATGAGAGCATATATGAAGAGACAATTTCCAGTTGAGAAGGCAAGCAAACTTTCCTGTTCAGCCATGCTAATTTGTGGCGGCTGCACTCTCTCTGATGTTAAGTTTACGTTGCTTTTTTGGCTCGCTTGTTTGCATGCTTATGTATGTGTGTGTCGCAGCCGAAAAAAAAAATTAGGTGCACTTAAGTCTCCTTACGTGTTAAAATTCGAAAGCATTTCGAGTTCCGTTACATTCTCTCTTACTTAGTAATGTAATTAATCATCGATGGTGATTGATGCATTCATTATGAATTCTTTAATTGTTAAGTAAATGTAAATTCTTTGTTATAATTAATTAAACGTTACTTAATTATTAATTAATAATCAGTATTCAGCTTTGTAAATTGTTAATCAATTAATTATTATTTTTATTGTTGGTTCAATTTTGGAGGATATTAACTAGTAATTCAGCAGTTTCGTGAATTACTTGCAGTGAGTAACGAAATTAATTGTCTTTATTTAATCAATTTATTTATTTAGTAGTTGGCTCATTTAAACTTTTCAATCACTATTAATCGTTACAAATCATATTTCCACTCTTACTCGATGATCCATAGTTCATGAGGACGCGCTGTGTCTACACTTACTGTCCACAGTCCGTGATAAGACGCCCTGTCCACGCCCCTCATGAGGCTGAGAAATGCATTCGGATTAAAAATCCTCTGAAGGTGGTTACTGCTACCTATTAAGAATTGCAGCGACTTTCTTCTGCCGCCTCCTCGCATCCGATTCGTTGAGCGCAACGGCAAGGTTTCTGTTGTGCGTTCTCTTCGGTATAGGTCTGGGTTGCAGGAGCACGCAGGTCGTGCTCCTTTCATTTTACCCCTCTCTTGCGGCTTCATTTCGCAGTGAAATAATTCTTCATGGGCGTAGCTCATTCGTGCCCGCAAAGCCTGTGGGTCAGCAGTACCTGCCGTGCGCATGGCTGCAGACGCGGGAACACCAACAATTCCTGTCGCTAAAATCGATGCTGATGTTGCACGCCTCCACATTTACGACGCCGACGCTATACGGCAAGATCGCAGGGAACGGAGAACAACCAGCTTCCGCTGAAAAAAAAAAAGAAAAAAGGCTTTTATGTCTGGCCTTACTTTCCTCCATTCAAAGAATACATCGATGGCCAGCGCAGTCCAATGAAAATGCAGAACCTGGAAACGGAGCTTTCCTCGACGGGAATGGTGTTCCTGGCAAAGTACGTTCTATTCGTACAGTGTGTTGCAGCATGATAATTCGGCTTGGTTAAGCGTTCTTTTTCTAAAAAATGGCTGAGGCTTAACTTGGTTAACCCTCGTCAGATGCGAAGCATATTGATGGCTAGGCCTGGTAATACATGGTTTTCCTTGGTTATTGGCGCGTGATGGCGATCTGTCGTGACGTCATGTGTCACGTGGTATGTCACATGGTGTGTCGTCACTGTACCACGTGGTCTGCACGGCGTGCAACCACAGCGACGGCGCGAGGTGGACCCTCATCTTCCTCTGTCGTGACGTCATGTGTCACGTGGTGTGACGTCACTGTACCATGGCCATGACGGCGCATAACCACGGCGAAGGGCTGTAGTGTACCTCCGTCTTCCTCTGCCGTGACGTCATGTGTCACGTGGTATGTCACTTGGTGTGACGTCACTGTACCACGTGGTGTGCACGGCGCGTAACCACGGCGAAGGGCTGTAGTGTACCTCTAGTAATATGCTTCGCATAAAAAACGGGTCTTGTCTGCGGCCCTTACCAAACGTACTCGATTATTACGGTCAGCATTGACAGTTGGGCGGCTGAGTCAAAAAAGGAGAAATATCGCTAAAAATTACCCTTCATTTAGCATTATGAATCAGTTACCAAATAATCTGCGGTTTTTTCGTGACGTCGTGGTTACTTGTCAGTTAACGAATAAGAGAGCCACATACTAATGCTGCATTAAGTACTGGCCGGCTGTGTTCTCGTATTGTGCCTTTTGGTTTTCGTTATGACCCAGCTGGAGCCAAGACAATTAGACACGCACCGCCGTTGTGTTCTGCCTGAGAGCGCGGCTACACTCGGTGAAAATTTTAAAACTGAATTTTAAAATTAACAGTTATTGCCCCGCTACTCCTTATCGATGCACGAAAAGAATTTATTCGATGCACAAAAAGGAGAGAAATTTACAACACATTTCTGCATTGTAAAGTAAGCATAAGTAAGTGGCCTTTACGAATGCGATCACACATTTCGACTGCTTAACTTCTTGCACTGTCATTACCTTATTTAGCTCAAAGAAAAGTTCGGCGCGTAGGTGCAACAACCAAGCGTTTTGACTTGACATGATATTCTTCTCATCGTCGATACGCAGCATTCAAGGTGATCGCATTTTATTTACCTCTATGGCTAACTTGCAGTTGGCCAAATTCTTCAATCACCTTTGAAATCTCTCGCATATACAAAGACTCTCTTGTTTACTTATGGTCATCACTTTCGACGGTATCGCGTAGAGGATTAGCCCCGAGATTGCCTCAAGAATGTTCATCACATTCTCCCGGTGCTCCTTCTTGCCGCAGCAGATACTCAGTAAGCGAAGATGCACAAATCGAAGGGCTTTTCTCTGCTTACCTAGTTGGCCTCTCATAATGAACCTCCAGGAGTTACCCACTAACGAGTGTCTTGACAGCGGCACAAGTACGAGCCTTGTGATATCATATGGAAACCTTGGAGGTTTCCATGTGATATCGTTTCTAAACAACAAAGCTCGGCGCACTTGCCCATATCGTTTGTCTCAACGCCTCTTCAAACTTGTTCCTATACTGCGGTGCAATTTTCCCTGCCTGCGTTTCTATAGATGTGTACTAATGGGCTTGTTTGTCAGCTTCTTTTATGTCCTTGGCGCTGTCAGCTTTTCGCAGCGTACCCCCAGGTCTCTCAGCTTAAGCGGACCGGCGCTTAGAGCGATTGTAACCAGACGAAATCCTTGAAACGCCGTTCTGTAGGGACTGCGCAGATGACCAGATCTCGCACCTTCCAGTGTCGTTCCTCACGCGCATTCCTTGCCTCAATCTGGCGGTGAGTGACGACCAAAGTGTCCGCCATCAAAATGACAGTCCTTCGGAGGCTAAAGCATCACGCAGTATTAAATGTTAGTGAAAAACAATACTTGAATGTAGTGTTTTCTTGTCAAAGTACAGGCGTAGATAGGAATAAAAAGTGGCGATATTCTATTACGAGCATTTTTGCAATTTTTCACATAATTCCATAAACAATTGTTTCTTTTCTTGTTTTTTTCGCTATTAAAACTTTCGGGAAACGTTACCTCTCTACTCGAGACCTAAAGCTTGAGGTTTTAGCTACAGGTCATTGAGACATTATTCAGTAGATGGACACTTGCAAGAAAGTGCTCAGTGCGACCGAGTGTCCTTGAGCCACGTGTTGGTTTGTGAATGGAACGCCCTTCCTTTCTTTCTTTCTTTTTAGTTCGTTCCTTACCTTCTTTGTAAGTCCTTCCTTCTTCTTTCCCTTCCTTCATCTTTTCCTTTCTTTTCTTTTCGTTTCCTTCCTAACTACCTTTCATTCTTCTTTTCCTTCGCTTCACTCCTCTTAGTTGCCTTTGCGTCCTTCCCTTTCGTTTGTTATTCTTCCTTTCTTTTTTTCATTTCCTCTCTTTATTTTTCTTTCCATTCTTCCTTGCCTTCCCTTCATTTCCTTTCGCCTATCTTCCCTTCCATCATTTCCATTCCTTTCGCGTCCTTTCTTCTTTACCCTCTCCTTTCTTGTCTTCCTTCCTTCCTTTCTTCCTCCTTCATCTCTTACCAGTTTTCTGTCTGTATGTATATAAAGCCAGTCCTACTCCGCAGAGGTGCACTCTTATTCATTCCCTTTTACAGGCTATGTAGCAGTGTGAACAGTTCTTTTGCTCCCTACCTCTTTTTTAGACGACGTTCAGCTCAAGTCCGCAAAGCATAGAGCTTGGTAATGTGTGCCCTACATACGAACTCAGCCTAAGTTGCAGCAAACGAGTAAGACGTGACAGCGTAATGAGCGGCAGTTGAAAGTCAATTCGAACCGCTTAGAAGGCAATAGAGCACAACTCGTATTGGGCCAAGTCTGGAGCCTAAGTACATTATTCACATGCTCTCCACACTGCTTTTCGATCACTGTGCCATTGTTCTTGAACATCTATCTCTTCTTTTTTAACTTTTGCTCGAGCAGAAATACCTAACAGTGTGTGTTCTTTGATTCTTTAGGCCTTATTTTCCTCGCAAACAGGCTCTCTCACTCATTTCATCGTCCTTATTAGGGATTACCCCGCTGAGGGAGAAAATAAAGGGATGTGCTCGTGCTGTGACAAAAAAAGATAGTAAAATAAAGTCGAGCCTGTCTCAGTCGAGGCCGTTTTAACTATAGAGCATGAAAAGCCCAGAAGACAGAAAGTGAAGAGCACTGCAAAAAAAAGATAAATAAATGCGCTGTCTGGGTGACAGTCCCTAACTTCGCTAACTTTGATAGAGGCCCCAAGCTCTCCGAAACATGAGAACCTAAGGCCATGGGCTTCTTTTCTAACACTGGTCTCTTTTTTTTTTTAGATTACGTCCTTCACCGTCCTTCCTACCTCTCTCACGCTTCGTAGCACGAAATCAAGAGTGGTGCCCTAAGGACTTCAATAAGCGTGGTTGCATCGGATGACTTTTCATAGGGCATTTTACTTCGGAGAGAAACTCTTGTCTTTTATCTTCTATGATAGCGTATTTCCTCACGAAAAGGAGGGGGACCTCAACGTGAACGTAACAATTTTCTCAGCCGTGCAGGAAGCCCTTTGGATAAAAAAGAAAATAGGAAGGAAAGTGCAAAGTGGAGAAATTCGTGTTTCCCCGGCGGTCTCTTTTTAAATTTTTGCGCGGAAAGTGGAGAATTTTAGGCTCTGAATAATTGGCGCCCGAGGCTATCAGGAAAGACAAAAGAAGGATGGAGAAAATCGCTCCGCTCGTTTCGTTAAACATGCAGGGGCAGCGAGGAGGATGGTGAAGTTTGCTTTTAATTGGTGCGCATAAAGGTGAAGACGCTCATCGACGGCTCTTATAATCTCTTTCTGAACATGATTAGGCCACTTTGCTGTGCTGTGAATATCAACAGGCGGCTCGGTCACCTAACGATGAGGGCTCGACGCGCAACAAAATTAAGGTTCTTGTTTTTGTCTTGTTTTTTCGATTTCATTTCTCTTATTTTAAGCCCAAATTATTCCTGAAGAAGACGAAAATTCGTTTATCTATTTGGTAATTCGGCTTATGTTCCGGCAGTGACAACAGCAAATGTTTAATAAAAACTATCTTGAGGAGTCGGATTTCACTGCGACATGTTTCTCCTCTCTTTATTTTCATAATGTCTACTTACTCACCCACCGTTCAAACATGGCTAAGCTTGCTATTTCTTTTTATGCAGGACGCTTCGCACCAAAGGTCTCTTCTAGCAAATAGGAAAAGGGCCCTTGGGTAAGAACCCATTTCTCTATTACCTATATGCACCTAGCAACTATACCTTCTCTGCCAAAGTAAATTTGTTTTTCACGACTTTAGAACGTTAGGTTTTTTAAACCACAAGGAACTTTCAGAATCCCCGCAGTGCTATTTAAATAATCATTACTCAGAATTCGTCGTGGTCTGGGCATGCCAAAGATTGTTTTACCTTCAGGCAACAGTCATACAATAATTTTGGAATTTTTCTTCCCTAGTACTGCATCGAGAAGTGACTAACTAGGCACCATCCAAAAGTGTGCTTTGATTTCTAGTCCACCCGGCCGCCGCTGCACCTTACAGTGCAGCATGCGTTAATAGATTACCTCACAATGATAAAATATTACTTTGGTGGAAATTACTCAGAAGATTCATAATAAATTCAAACATGAAAATAAGACCAGTACGCAGTGCAGATGAATAAGAAGAAAAGAAAAAAAACGTGGCCTATTTTTATACGAGCGCCTCTGATGTCCAAGTCCTAATGCGCGCTTCGAATCTCCAGACCAGTGTACTGGTCGTGCTCATATAAAAAAGCGCTGCTCAATCAGAAGCTCGCGAAATTCTAGCTTTCGAGCTTTTACAGTTCTCAGCGATGTTAAGGATAAACTCTCGGCTTAGCCTCACACTTCGTGATAATTTTACTAACCTGGTCTGTTTGCGTCTTCTCGGCTGCTTTTTGGGAAGGGGCGCAAAGAAGTGCTGCATCACGCAACCCTAATTTTTGCTTCTCCGTTGTGAGCCGTCGCAATTTAAGAAAATTGAGGCACCGTCGCACAAAGCGAAACAGCAATTTATTAGGCTGGTTTACTTGGTACGCCACCGATGAACCTCAGAGGTAGTTCAATGCGACGGTGCTTCTTTACCGGGCGTATTGTACCTGTACGCTTGCGTGCCACGTATCTGTCTCATATCGGGGCTGTTATTGACTGACTGATTGATCGATCGATCGATCGATCGATCGATTGATTGATTGATTGATTGATTGATTGATTGATTGATTGATTGATTGATTGCAAAATTGAGCGAGAGCAGTGATTGCTAATGCGAAAACATTACTTGCCCATTACGAGAAAAGCCAGCGGCGTGCCTTAGTGCACTAGTGTGTGTACTTGCAGATGGTACAGAAAATCCCAGCGATGGCCGAGCACCGCCATTTCAGACTCTTTCGTCTATATGTTCTCCTATTGGCTGACCTGAATGTGGTGCCAGGTTTCCCCCTACATTCGTACCAAAGCTATGGGCAACCGTTCGTCGTACAGCGTTCCGAGTGGTGTCATACGATTTGTCGTTGCATATAGCTTACATGTGCTAGTCAAATTGGAGGCTAGCTTGCGACAGGGATTCGAATCGACTACACATGTACCTTAAATTATATGCTTTCCCAGATCTTTTAGCTCATACTTTAAGATGAGCTTAACCATCTCATCGAGATGTCACACAGTTACTGATCCTTTTCCTTTAGTCAGAAACCAATTTTGATATAACAAGGGTGGCGCAACAGTTCGTCATACATCGTTCCGGTTGTCGTGATATGATTTCTCTTTGCATATAGCGTATGTCTCTTAGTCAGGTTGGAGGATAGCTCGAGGCAGTTATTCGAACCGAGTGTCCGACTGTTTCACTCGGACCTCTCTGGACACAGCGTTTGTGGAATCAGCGTTCGGGAGCGCGTCTTTGTTTCATTTCTCAGTGTGCAACCTGCGTCGAGGTCGAACGCTCAGGATGACACACTAATGCTTTCGACTTTACAGAATGTAAGCAGCCTTAAGTGCCCTCTGAATTTTTTTTTAAAGCGGAAGCTCTACTCCTCCGGTGCAAAGCGGAAGGTCACGTTTCTATGAAATTCGACCTTCAGACCAGGAGGAGCGGAGGCTTGGCTATGACGCCATGCCAAGTGACTCGCCGCGCCTCGCCCCAGCTGCGCGCATTGAGCCGACGGCTCTCGCTCACCTCGCAACTACCGAATCACGTGACCTGCTGTGCCTTCACGTGCTTCCCTTGACAGAGCTTTCGCTCGTTTTACGAGGTTCAGCCGGCTTGAACCACAGCTAATTTTTTCTGTCCTCTTTTTTTTTTTCGAATACGTTTTGCAATGCCCGTCTCCCGGTGCTGCTTAAGTTTGCAAAGTGACCTCACGCCAAAACGTGGATCTTACCTGCAGGCGTGCGAGTGATCCTTAGGTATTCGTTTTCTCGCGTCGGGTCTTGTCATCACACGTTGCCGCTTCTTTCCGGGGCGTTGCGCATTCGTGCAGCCCGATTGGCTATCGGCTGTGCGCTTTCGAGCTGACGTAGGAAAAATCTATCGATGGCAATACCCCACCACAGCCGTCGTAATCTCGTAAGCTCAAGCGCCTGCTCCAGGCTGCAGTTACGTACAGCGCCGGCCCCGAGGCACGCGAAAACTTTGCCCTGCGTTCTTCTATGCGGCGGCGATGGCAAAAAGAAGTCGATCTGTCGAAATGTTTTTGCGGTCGTTCGGCGGCATTGTCGGCGGGTTTAATTTATTTCTCCGTGGGAGGCGAGTTTCATCACTTCCATTTCGTCCGAACACTGTTCTCAAGTCCCCCCCCCAATCCACCTCCCCTTCCCAAGAAAAAAAAAGAACACTGGAGGAAACAGAAAAGGGAAAATAGTTACTTTTACAGCACTCGTCGTGGCAGCTATGGCGACGGCGTAGTGCAGTGCCTTCGTTCCATTTGTTATTGTTAGCTGGGCCACCGGCGCCGCCATCTGCTGCGCAGAACGGTGCACAACAGATCCGAGTGCTGCCGGACGGCTGTAATCTTTTCAAGCCGCCTGCATTGTGCTGCTGTGGAGACGGTCCCTGTTTCCAAGTCTCTGCCCCTCGGTGCGATGACACAGGCAGAGCTAAAACACTAACAAAAATAAATGATCAGAAACGGTGATGTCGCCTCCTTTCACAGCGTCCGGACGCCCATTGTGTAGCTAGGGAACAACCAAAGCGGTGCCTACACTATCCGGAATGAAAAAAAAATAAGAGACGAAAAGAAAAATACATTTTCTGCGCTTGCTGCCGTCCTCCTGGCCTATTGTGTGTGCGCGCGAAGAAACGCCGGTGTTGTTCGACTCTTCGTGCGGTTTCTGGTTGACCCTTCGCGGCGCAACGCTGGGGGCGTCTTGTACGTCGAACTCTGCATCGCCTTTCTGGATGCCGCCCGCATCGCCAGCCCGTGCGAGAATCAAGGAACCGGTTATTTGAGTAGCGGTCTCACTTCGCAAACATCCCTGAGGTAAGCTTCGCCGTAGGTAGTAGGTTGAAACGTGTGCAGCGACGACTCGAGACGAGCCAAACGAGTACATCTTTTTCGCGCTTTAATGGGCTTACGACAGCAAAAAAAAAAAAAAGGAAACGCCCCCAAAGTTTGTGATTCCTTTTGTAATTTTGTTTGCTCGACAGCAAGTGATACCATGATTTCATCTAATTCAGTATGTATTTGTCAAGACTAGTGCTAAAAGCGTGGTGCCTATATATAGTAAAAGTAGTTCGCAAGACGAATGGATTTACGGATTTCTCACGTTTTAGTATCGTCGGACAACGTGAACAGCACACCTAAAAGCGATCACCCCCCGCAAGAGGTGCAAGTGAACATAACTGAAAAAATTATATTTATAAAGAAAGAAAAGAAAGAATGAAAATGCTTGAAGCAAAAATAGAGGATCTGCGGAAATGAATTCAGTATGCGAATGAACTCTTGTTCACATCAACTTTCTTTTTGATTTTGTCTTAAAGCACAATTCATTTGCGGTACGCGCAATTTCCACGACGAAAGTGGAACGTGACCTGCTTCCTGACAATATCGTAGCCACCGGTGGCGCTGTGCTCGTTTGCTCAGCGTATTTTCCTCTGTGGACGTGCCGAAAATGTTGAAGATCTAGACGGCAATACCTAATCCTTGAGCAACAGGACCACGCCAGCCTTTCCCCCCCTCCGCCGAACGGCGTGAGTTGTTGGTTTGGTTTGGTTTATGGGGTTTAACGTCCCAAAGCGACTAAGGCTATGAGAGACCCGACGAGGCCGGATGACTGATGATATCTGGGGAGGCTGTTCGAAAGGCACTTGTTAATCCGAACATTGCTTCCTGCTGTGAGGCGGTTGAGTTGTGTTGCATCTAATGGGAACAAGTAAATTGAAGGGAAAACAAATAAAAGAACACCCTCAAAACATTCTTCTTCAGATATCCACCTCATGTTTCTACCATCAGTATTCAAGTGACCGCTTTGACCATTAAGGTGGCGTCTAGGGGAGACTCAGAAAATCGAGCGAAAGCAGTTGTAACAGATAATCGCAATTGTAGTTGTTTCTGTCACTGTGTTCCGTTTATCAATACGCGCGTTCAGCTTTATGCTTTCATCGGTAAGGTCCGTTTAGTGCTAAGAGGAAACCAGGAGAAATTGCAATGATATATTGCTGGATGTACTGCTTGACAGCCTGTTAACCGCAATGCATTGTTTTTAGGGCTCATCTCCTCCTAAAACGAAAAAAGAGTCCCTTTTAATTGAGCAATTTTTGTTTAGTGTTACTGCTCTTTTCATATTTATTAGGCTCTTAAGCCCTCCAGTACTGGGCATGTCCCTGTACTGAACCAACAGGTAATGACGTTCAAGAATCTGTATTTCAATGCGAAAACATTAGTTAACACGGTTGCAGCCAAACATTTTTTGTGAAGCTTTACCTTGAGGGCAACCTTAATTAGCACAGTTCCGACCAAGATTTTTTGTGCGAAGCTTGACCTTAAGGGTGACCTTGGTGAACCCGGAGAAATAATATTGCCGTGACTGGGTTCCGAACCCGCGGCGGGGCGAACACATCAGCTTCGCTGGCCACTGCACGATAGCGCTATGCTATCGCCGCTCCCGATCACGCCTCGTGTTAAACTAAACACAAGCTAAACACAAAGAAAAATCATGAGCGAACCAGGCTAAACACGTGCTTTTGCACGTCTAATAGGTTTCAGCTCGTTAAAACCCGTGAAATCTCACTCTCCCTGTGTTCCTGCATGTCCGAGAATTTTCCGCTCGGAAAAATCCCGTTGTTTCTCCAGACCCGTTCGCACACGTGCGCAGTTCTTGATTAGCTGTGATGCAGTTGGTAATTGTTTGTTCAGCTTTATTTATTAGCCTTATTTGCGCGGTTGCTAAAGACATGTGTGCCGATGTTCTTGTGTATAGGGATAATCATGTAAAGCCGGTCTCTAACTCCCGCCGCCTCCAGCCTGCGCGGGGCTGCACTGACTGCATTGTTCACTGATTCGAATATTAGATCGAAATTACCTTTCTGCTGCGGATAACCGTCTATGGATTCAAGAACGGGTGAATGCCCCGGGGTGTTTATTCCGGGTGTTCCAAATATTCAATACGGATTTTTCTTTTAAAACATGGAAAGATACTTAATTGCAGTCTCTGCACGCTGACTGTACGGTAAGGCGGACATTATTTACGTGGTAAAGTGCATCAAAAAGACTATTAATTACTTAAAACTATCTGCTCAACTCTTTTTTCGTTCGGTTTTAGGGTACACGATTAAATTGCGAAATTGAAGGCCGTCAAAATCAAAGTCGAGCCCAGTTTTTAGAATTTCAGAATCGGTGTCGCGGTTCGCAGTATCAAACACAAAAAAAAGTTGGTTTTCCCAAGTTTAAAATTGATAATGCGGCGTCGCTTGTATCAAATACAAAGACGTTTATGTTCTTTAGGGCATATAAGATTTTGACGGGATTACCGTGACGATACCACGCACAGGGACGCCATTTTAGCTGTCTGTTTGGTTTGGTTTATTGGTTTATGGGTGTTTAAGGTCCCAAAGCGGCTCAGGCTATGAGAGACGCCATAGTGAAGGGCTCCGGAAATTTCGACCACCTGGAGATCTTTAACGTGCACTGACATCGCACACTACACGGGCCTCTAGAATTTCGCCTCCACCGAAATTCAGCCGCCGCGGCCGGAATCGAACCCGCGTCTTTCGGGTCAGCAGCCGAGGACCTTAACCACTGAACCACCGCGGCTGGTTTTAGCTGTCTGTCATGAAGCAAAGGCAAGGTGGTGTGTTTCAAAATCGTATTTTCTACGTTCGATATTTCAAACGCAAATGGTGATTCAGGAATTCTACGAAGTGGCGCCGCTTGGTACGTTGGGGGCCATCGAATCTGCAACACAATTAGCACCTTAGAATCAGAAACTAAAAAGTTGGTTAGTTAATTTTTCTTAATTAATCTTCTTTTTATTGCATTCTATCGTGCAATAAAAGTCCGCCTTGCCCTACAGTCCACTTGCAAAGACCGCACCGGCTTATGCTGCATGGTTTTTCAAATAAAATTCTACACTGAACAATATCAAACCTACCGTATACTATATATTGAAGCTCAGATTTAAGAAGTTCTCAACAGAGTGTATAATATAAATTTCACGGCTGTTGCACCTGGTTTACCGTCCAGTTTAAACAGTGTGTATTTACCTGGCGCTATAATTAACGTACACGGAAGATGAGCCTAAATAAAAAGCTCCTGCTGGGCAGTTCTACACATAAAACAGGGGTGAGGACTCTGTCCTGGACATACAAAAGTTGTCGGCAAACCCAAAATTTTGGCAAACAAATATTTTCACCGCAGTTCTCGGTTTCACGCAAACGCTACGACAATGTACTATTATGAAGTTCATACGCTTACGAATTATACATAATAACATAAAATAATAAAATTGACAAGGAGAATACATTAGTTAAATACTAGGATATGTTATCAAGTGGTAGCTGGACCATAATAAGTAAAAAAGAAAATGCGATTGGATTAGTTACTTATCGAAACAAACAAATATGTTCTACTGGTGAACGGTCGGACGCGTACGGTTGAAATTCCGCGCTGTTTTAGGCATCAGTGCAAATTTGGAGAGATATTATTTCATTGAATGCTCGTAAGACAAAAGAATGAATTCTTATCATGATAGGGCGTGCAGAACATAGGAGCGGCTTGTTATTAATATGATGTCTGGATTCAAAGCATTAATAAATTCGTACGTATAGCATTTATTAAGTTATGTTATTGTGGTGGAGAGCAATCACGCGCCTCAAGCTTACGACATTCCTTCAGTATTTCAGCGGAATAGATGTTTTCCTGTCTTTCTACTTTTTTTTTTAATTTTCGCTTCCCAATCGTAATTTTCCAAGAATATCCAGTGTGTTGACATTCAGAACCGAAAAAACACAGTGTCTCCGCATCATGTCAAGTTTCTTCGTAGTTGTGTTTCTCATGGGATAAGACACAAATCTTTCATACCTATTATCACTCCACTGGTTTCACTTCGAAATCGATCTCCACTTCCAACTGAAAACATTTACGTTTGAGCGCTTTTTTTTTTTTTTTATTGCGTGCAAGTGTTCACGAAGGATAGCGAAAAGTTCTGCGTAGGAAATGAGAGCTTGTTATTTCTAGCTGCCCACTTTGCTGCTCTCGTTTCTTATTGTCTCTAATACTCTAATGTGGTTTTGATAACAAAATCACTCCTACATTACCATCGACTCAATAGCCCTGTCTTTCTGTATCACAAAATAAGAGTTATTGCATAAATTGCACGCGCTGTCGTTTTGTCTAGAAAGTTTCACGTCGTTTTCGTTTTGTTGTAGCGAACTAATTTTGATGCGGAGGTAATCGCACAAAGCTTGTTTCGGGGTTGTAACGCGAGAATGTCGCAGCAATGGAGCGATTTTTTGGTTTAGCTGAATGTACACAGGATTTTAAATTACAATATTTGATATCCGCTTCAAATACGATCTCTGGACAACTGGAGTGGTCGAGGTTGATTCTAGAGTAAACTAAGCATAGCTGTGCGGCTATATTTTCAGTTAATTTGCCTCTTTCACAAGATGTAGCACCCTTTTGGGGGGTGGAGAAAATTGGTCGAAAACATACTCACGTGAAAGACGCGGGAGCGATACGAGGGGCCAACTGCGCCTACAAGAGGCAAGAGTGTGCTTGACAGTTGCCGCCATCTGTCGCTTGCAGCTGTGACTAACATGAACTGCGCCTGTGCAGTAGGAGCTGGCGGCTTGTTTTCAACAAACGCCGCTGGAGGAGGAGTGGCGCGCATGCGCAGAGCATCGCAGTGAGACTAAACGCATTGAATGCATTAGTTACGAAAGCGTAAGTAGTTAATGGTTTTACGGTTTTATGGGGTTTGACGTCCGAAAGCATCTTAGGTTATGAGGGACGTTCACAGTATTTACACTCCCTGGGCGGCTGTCAAACGAGAACTTTAAGAGCATCCTTTATTCGCCTTCAAAAAGTCTCCCCCTACCTGGCACTTATTTCATTCATTTCTAATTGTGGTATTGTTTTCCTCCGTGTGCTGCAATAATCAGCGCATAAATAGTTAATTGTTGTTAAACCAGTAAACTGGAAGGCAGTGCAACTTCTCTCACGTATCAGTACCTGCGAGACTTAAGCATACGCACAATCTCATTAAGTTGTAAATGTGTTTCCTGGCGCCGAGAGCTGCCTGTTACAGTCAATCCAAAATTGTTCTCCCTTCGTGTTTTTTCCCGCTATTAGCTATTGTGCATTTCGGTTCTCTTTTTGTTTTTGTTTTTTAACCAAATTCTTTGCTGCTAATGTAAGTAACTATCTGGGTAGGCTCTTAGCTCTCTTCCCTGTCTTCTTGCGGAGCGCATACCCCTCGTTACGCACGCTTAGAGAGCAAAAGAGAGGAGAGAGGGAGAGAAACGAAAACGTTAAGCTGCGATTTGAATCGTGAAATTTTAATTCGGTCCCCTCCTAGTCGGCGGCCTCGCACGAGTCTTCTCCGGCAGCGGAGCCTAATTATAAGGCCCCAGACAGGAATACGTGCGCGCATGCTCGAGAAATGCTGTCTGAGAAGCGGCTGCGACGCTCCCCAGGGATGAAAGGTCGAGAGGGGAAAGGAAGCACTGCGGTGAAGCTCCCCCTAGTCTTGCTCGCTCGGTCATTTCCCTCCGGAACTGCCAGAGTGCCTCCTCCTTCTCAGCCAAGGACCCCCACCCCAGCAGTTAGCGAACAGCCCCGAGTGCGCGGATGGAACGACAGTCTGGTATCATGAGACAGCTAACCTGTACGACCTTCTTGCAGAGGAGCGTGAGTGAGTGCGCGCGTGCATCCGACCTTTTACTTGCTCCCGACGGGTCCTCACCTGCGCATATCAGTGTCGGTAACAAACCAGGCGTTATTCGCTCTCCTCACTTCTCCTTTCTCAATTTCTGTCTTCCACTTACGGGCGCGGCTGCTCTGCAAGTTTGAAAGTCATCAAGAAACAGGCAGAGAGTCGCTTGCGCTAGCTTCTCGGTACCCGAGAAAAAAAGGCAAACGAGTGCTACCAAGAGGCGGCAGTGCAGCCGAATGGGGAGCAAGAACTTTGGTGGCAGTGCTTACGCGAGAGCAACGGTAACTCGCTGCGCGGCAACCTGCAAAGTTGGGGAGATAAAGAACTTTTCTTTTACGTGCCGACGCTTCACTGTTTCCGAGAACTCTTTTTCCGCTGCTTGCCTGCCTTGCAACGCGTGTTTTAACTAAGTACGTTTAGTGAACCTAATTGGGAAAAGAAGGGTTAAAGGGGAAAGTGTGCCATTCGTGTGGGGCGAATAAAAGGGGCCAGGGAACAGAAAACATCGCAGCGTCTGCGTCTGTGCCTGCCTTGCTTAGCCGCGGCTAGAGAAAGTGTTCGCCGGTGAGTCTAGTCTGCAAGCTCAACGGTCTAGTTCGAAGCATTGCCAAAGCATGGCACTAGTGCACCATTTCCCCGGATCAGGAAGTACCGCAAAGCGTTTGACGGCTAACTAGGAAGATGGAAAGAAATTCAGAGCATCAGTGAATGCAGTGGCGGCGCTCCGTCCTTTCAACAACTTTCTTGGACTTTTGCTTGTTGGTTTATTTCCATGGGTTTGTTTGTTTTTCCAGACTATACACAAGCAATATCCGGAACTTGTGCGCGAGTTAAGGGTAACGTTAACGAAACTGTGACACGAGAACACTGCGTTTCTTTAATTAATGTGGCGTACTTCTTTGATTAACCCTTTTTCAAAGCGTAAGTAATTGCGTTCCTGCAGACGTGTTTACTTTGCATCATAAAAGGCTTTTGTATTCCAGCCAACCTGTACTGAAACTGCATAGCGCGGCTGCGCGTACTATCTATATTTTGGTAACTGTCAGCACTGTCTGTCTCTACGTCCGTCCGCCCGCCCGCCCGCCAGCTTGTCTTTCTATCTGTCCATCTATCCGTCTTCCTCTTTTGAAGCGAAGGCTTCACTCCGGGACCTCGAGCTTCGATCGCCGGGTGCCTAGTTTTTACCTTCAGCTGAGTTAGAGGTCAAACCATGAAAAAGAGAGAAAGAAATTTGAATCAATATCAATGACTGGGAGTCGAGCCCGCGGTTGCGCGAACAGATTTCCTTCAACGGCCGCTCAGCAATACCACTAGGCTATCTTTTTTTTTCTTTCATGGTATTTATTCTGCATGGTTATGTACAGAAAGGATATATGTATACTATATAATTAGCCAACACGCCTCGTGTTAAACTGCACCACACTCTCGTGCTGTGCATTGGAGAGCGTCGTCTTCATCAACTTCCATCTGCTCGGTCCCGCGGCACCGACGTCTTCTACGTAGCACAAATCCGTGCTTTCGCTCCGATTCGAATGTAGTAAACATTCCCTATATTTTTTTTCTATCCGTACATCTATCCGTTTGTCTTTCCGTCTATGTGTGCATCTATCCGTCTATCTCTCTGTCTTTCTGTCCGTCTGTCCGTCCGCCCGCCTTTTCAATTCCAGCGACCTCTTCAGCTGCTACGTTCTTTGCCGCGTATTATGCACTGTGAATGTTCAAGAGAAAGCTTTGTATGCCCCGAGCAGGTGCCTTTGCCTGTTGTAGAGGTTATCAAGGACGTCACAGCGCAACAGCAATGGCTGCTAGATCATTGTATTTTAAGGCAGTGATATGTATCACAGGCGCACACGGGCGCAGACAATGGCCGGACCACGTGGTAGGACTGCCTTCAGCTAACCCCCTCACCGCGCGATGTCAAGTTAGTCGCTTGTTCTTTGTACAGTGTGGGCAATGTACGCTTCGCACTGGTCTCGCGAGTTTCATACCGGTCTCGCAGAGTCTGAGTCACTCCGGACATCTGTGCGCTGCATGTTTTGAACTGTACGGTTGGGCTTTACCGAAACATATGTTTTCAGGATTTGAAGAGGTATTTTAGTTTCTTCATTTTTTATTGCAGCTTGAGTTCTGCACTCATTATGACTCCATGTTGGCTATGGGATTCACCGTTCATGGTAAAGACACTGACGGGGTGAGGAAGGACGAATCTATGACGACAGAGCTTCCTGTAGTGAGTGATCGTCTTTTTATTTGCAAAAAAAAAAAAAAGAGGAAAAGACGATAAATGACGGGATACCATCTCAATTGTTCTTTTGAAAATAAAGCTTGATAGTATGATACACGGAGCAAGGCGAAATGGGCCCTCACACGCGCTCTTACTGCCACATCATGCAAAAACACCAGCACTTCCCACGAAAAACACTTCATTGTGACATGCAATTTGACTAATGCTGGGTTATGCAAGAGGCAGCCAAGAACATTCGTCAACGTGTCACTCTTGTCCATCTGTTGGCCCGAATGCACTGAGCCTCTGTAACATGTAGGGCACCTAGTTTTGAAGACGGAATGTACGTGCTCCGATGTCCCAATGTCGACATTTTCTAGTCAAATAGTTTGTGATGCGAGGGCAACAATACTCACCTTGGAGTCGCGTCACCGAACTGACACAACAGGGCAAAGAACACTGCGCTTCGCTCACCACGAATCAATGGAACAAATTTTGTATAACTATCAACGGCACGCTGAATTGAAAAAAAACCTGGCACCTACTTAGACAACTCCTTGGGCCTCAAGTCGCCCCTCTTCCTACTCTAGAGAAACACCATTACCTGCTAGGTGCGGACACCTTAACGACCCAGCTCCCCGGTATTTACACTTCTCCCCTGCCTATTATGTATCCACCCCTACATAGGCTCTTCCAATGCAAAGCTCGAACCGTTTACCTCCTGGGACCTCGAGTGGGCGCTAGCACAACTAAAGCGGAAGTCGACCTCAGGTAAGGACCAGATTGCCTACTCACTCATTCGAAACCTCAACGAGCAGGACAAAGAACATTCTGAAAATTATAAACTTCCTCTGGAAAAAATGCGCTCTCCCGGCGTCTTGGAAGCAGTCCCTTATAACCCTATTACCAAAGCCAGGCAAAAAAAGCCGTCCTTCAAAATCTACGTCTTATCTTTTTAACCTCATGTCTCGGAAAGACCATAGAACGAATTGCTCTCAATTGACTCGAGGCCCATCTTGAATCCACGCTCTTCTTTCGCCGTCTACAAACCGGCTTCCAAAACGGTATGTCCAGTCAGGACCCTTTTTTCCTCCTCACACATGAATTTGACCCTCCTTCCTCTTCCCAGGTCCAAGCCATAGTTACCCTTGATTTGCGTAAGCCGTTCGATAACCTTGCTCACGATCCTCTCCTAAACTTACTTGCCACTACCTGCTGCGGGTCAAGGATGTATGGCTACCTCACTGCATTTCTGCTTGACCGCCCGGCCAGGTTCCGCCTCCTCGATTCTGTCTCCGATCTTTTCCCCCTCATGCTTGGTACTCCACAAGGCCCAGTTTTATCACCCACTCTTTTTAACCTCGGAATGGCTCCCCTATCTCGTATTCTAGCATCTATCCCAAACCTCAAACGCATTCTATGCGGACAGTCTTACTCTTTGCTGCACCTCTGGGTCTCCTGGGACAGCGGAGGACGCCTTACAGCAAGGTATCGATGCAGTCAACAGTTATCTTGACACAGTAGGCCTCTCTCCCCCACCTGACAAATCCGAATTGCTACTCATTACAAAAACCCGATATCAACGCCTACACAACCGTCCCATCACACTTACAGTGGCCGCTCACCCCATCTCTCGCGTATCGTCCAGCCGGATTCTTGGATTTCATTCCCATAAATCATCTAACCAGGTCAATGTTACAACAAACGTTGATGTTTGCGATAAGCTTACGGATATAGTCCTCCGCATTGTGAATAAGCACGCTGAGCTACGCGAGGGTCAAGTCAGGTCGGTAGTCCACGAATTAGCCGTAAGCAATATTCTGTATTCAATGGCATATCTCACTCTAACCTGTCATCAGAGACATCAGATTGAGGTTGTGCTTCACTCATGTACAGCCTTTGTCAAAAGTTTGGAGCCCAGGGGGTTTGCTTCTGAGCCTCACTGTGTGGTTCGTGATGCATGTCCAGCGCTCCAAATTTCCTCTGGGTAAGAAGATTTCTGGTTCTGCCTCCTTCAATGGGTATGACTTCCCAGAATGCTTCAGAAGTCCCACTGCAAGGCTAAGAAGTAAAACCCCTGGGCTCTAAACTTTTGACAAAGACTGTACAAGGCCGTCTTTAACGATGCCGTTGTTGAAGATTGCGCTTCAATCCCACCGCTGCCACCAGTGTTGAAGACGGAGGGGTCCTGGTGTTGACTGACTCGTTCAGCCCCGCAGGTACCGGCTCCGAAGGACGATGTCGAACTCCGATAAGGAGGCAACTGTACAGAAGGTTTATCTTACATATTTACAGTCGAGATGGAAATGCTTCGGTCACCAAACAACATCCCGTTAAATACCCTTCGTATTCTCCAGATTCCTGACTGGGGAATAAAGTTCGCAAAACGTTCTCCAGTCAGGTCGACAGTTGTGGGCACTGACGGTACCACCCACGTCAGGGGGCGGTGCTGAACTCTCTCGCTTTCTCGCAGCTCGGTCGATGGGAAGGGGAAAAGCCAGCAGTCCCCGAACACTGTCGTGTCGAATTGGCAGGTCCAGCGCCTTCGTGGGAAAGGAATGCCATGTCGTTTCCCAGCCGGTGGACAAGGGGAAAGACACGTCATCGAAGGCTGTCGTGTCGACTTCAGCACTGTGTTGAGATCGGTGCCTCCATAGGAAAGGAACTGCGCTGCGTTTCCCAGCAGGTGAATGAGGAGCCTTGTACGCCCCCGCCTGATGTCCGAAACGCGGGACCTCTGCTAATGTCGCAGTTGCCTTTCAAGTAAAATCAACAGCGTTACCTTTCACCGCGTCACTCCGTCCGGCGACCCGTGGGCAGACTTGGCCACCTGACGCCGCCGCCGTTGTTCCCCGCCGCACTTTTGTTGCATGACTCATGTCGTCCTGGCATTCTTCCCAAGCCCGGGTTCGCCGATCTTAACACCGTATATTCGTCCACTGAGCGCCTATACTCTACAGGGCTGTTCTTGCCCCTGGGAGACTTCACGCAACAACATCGTGACCGGCAAATGGTGCCTCTTTCTAGCACATAACGGGCACTGAATACTAAAATTTTCTCTTAAACCTACTGACCTCCCTGTCATTAACGGTCCTTCCCCGCTCGCAGATAGCCTCCGAATTTTCCCCATTCCAAAACACGTTGCAGCTGTTGTCAACCCAGGAAGATGTTCCACTCGCGTTATAAATCATGTTCATTCTATTCATTCGATGATCGCATACACAGACGCATCACGAACTCACGTTAGAGCAGCTGCTTATTCAATTGCGACTGGCAGCCATGTAGTGACACACACCCTTAGTCCTTGCACTTATCCGCCTTCAACATCCACCCTAGAGACCCTCCCGATAATCAGTAGTATTCAGGACCTCTCCCTAGCACCCCCTTACTCTTCAGAATATACCATATATAGCGATTCCTATTCCTGCACAACTGCGGTATGATCTGCAAACAGCTCTCACCAAACTACTTCCCCACAGTGTCACACTGAGGTGGATTCCCTTGCCTTATCCACCCACGTGGGACACTACTCTCCACTACGAGCAAGAAATAACTCACTATGACAACATTACAGAAACTCTTCGTACACTTCCAGTTCCGGACAAATGTTTCAGCGCCACTCAGCTACGCATTCATCGACGCATACATCTAAATATAGTCTTTACTGCTGCCTGTTCTTATCTCTACCGTATCCGACACTCCTCCGCTTAGCCAAATTGTCCTGAACCCTGTGCTAATCTGGAACATTGCCTTTTCTCCTGCTCTGTGCCATTCAGTCCCCTCTTTTTCCACAACCTTCTCCCTCAACGTGTCGGGCTTGGCTAGCCGCGGACCGGCTGGCGGACCAGTTAGGCTGGCGGCCCAAGACATCCTTGATGCTTAATATTGTGTTAAAGTGAAGTTTTCTCGCTCTCTCTGCGCGATAAAGCTGTTCATCTGAAGGCCTCGGTTACCCAGTTCAATTCAATTCAATTGAACTTTATTCAACATCTTGAGGATGTTGGGTGCGCCGACAAAAAGCCAGAGAGAAGGCTTGACAGAGGTCGACCCACCTTAGAATAACTTGACAGCAGCACCAGAATGTTCTACAGACCACGGCAAGTGAGCACACAGGAAAAAAATACAAATCATGAGTACAAATCTCCGTCACACGAAGTGGCGACGGTACCTGGGGTTACAAAAATTTAGATGCCTTATTTAATGAGCATGGAAGAATATTGCAAACCATTTGCCGATCATCATTCGTTCGAGTTTTTGACACGAACCATGTGAAACCAGTACGGGTGGCGTACTTCTGTACTTTACATTTTAAGTTTGACAGGTTCATCATAAATGGATTGTTTTGTCTAATACTTGTTTTATACCGCCTTAACAGTATACTTTCAAAAACTTGCGGGATGGGGGTGATGCTAAGTGATACAAAAATCGGTTCGGTGTGTTCAAATCGAGAAACATTAACAATATTCCGAACAATTTTCTCGGAAGTATATGTACCCGTTTGATATTAATAAATGATGTTGTGCACCATACCAAAATACAATAATTAACAACAGAAGAAAACAGTGCATTGTACAGCATCTGCTTAATATGTTCTGGAAAAAGTATCGCAGTCGGGACACGATACAAGCAACCTTGGACAACTTGTCCCTGAGGTTTGAAACGTGTTCATCCCAAAATAAATTTTCATTAAAAAGCGCTCCTAGACTTTTGACCCTAGGAACTATTTGAATAAATGAGGAACCCATATTTAGAGAAATTTGTGAGACAGCAGGATCCTTATAGCGAGGTCTAAAACGTACAGCTTTGCTCTTTTCGGTGTTTATGATCAGCGAATTCGACTCAGACCATTCATGAAGTTGGTGCAAACAATCTGCAGCTTGGTGTTCAAGATCACGCACATGTGCCGCTCGGAAGAATAGAGTGATGTCATCTGCGTAAATCACAAAAATTGGTTGTTTACTTATGCAGACTATGTCGTTAACATAAAGGAGAAAAAGCAGCGGTCCTAGAATACTGGATTGCCAGTATTCCAGAAGACAGATGTTTAAAATTTGATGACTCGTTGTTTACTGTTACTTGTTGGACACAGCAAATAAGGTAAGATCTAAGTATTTGATGAAATTTTCCGCGAAAACCATAGTGCTGGAGTTTCGCCAACATTGTGTTGTGATTGATGCGATCCAACGCTTTCGAAAAGTCGATAAAAATGCCGAGAGTGAAAAGGTTTTGTTCAAGGGACTCTAAAATTAGTTCTTTTTGGATTAGAAGCGCAGTTTCTGTAGGAAATTTTTTTTCTGAGGCCGTGCTGGCTAGGTGTTATTATGTTACATTTCTCGCAGAAACTGTACATTTGCTTGCATAATATTTTTTCAAAACACTTCGAGAAAATAGGGAGGATAGAAATTGGGCGATAATTTCACAGATAGTTTTTGTCTCCACCCTTATGAATAACAGTTACTTTGGCAATCTGCAATTGTCGGGGGAACACTGCATGTTCGAGGCAACAATTAAAAATGTGCTCTAAAACTTGGCTAATTACATTGGCTACATATTTTATTGGTTGGAGTTTAAGGTCGTCTACGTCTCGTGACCTACTATTGCGGAGAGTCAAGAGGCAGGTTTTGATTTCATTGGCGTCCGTTGGCACCAAGAATGCCGTGGAGGAAGTTACCCAACGCCTGTCAAAACGCGGGGGACCGCCACCTCCGAAGAAGCCCTTGTAACCAGCACCCGGGAGGTATCCGCACCTCAAGAGTACGACAAAACAACTACGAAATCGCCTTCCCAGACAAGGCGGGACAACCAGCAGCGCACGCCGCGACGCACAGTGGCCCAGATGAGCGACATTCCCCCCCCCCCCCCCGCTCTGGATCCTGCCGGCGCCTGATCTTCCTACAGCCACTACTGCATCAAGCGGCCGTGCTACAGCTGCGGTTGCGTCACCCCCCATACCCTTGCTACGACACTCTCCGTGCTGGCGTTCCTGAAGGCTTGAAGCGACTACAAGCACCGGCCTGCGTTTGCGTGTGCTTAATGCCAGTTACTCACGAGGAAAACTCATCACTGTCACTGAGCGTTTCATGGTGAAAGCAAATAAATTAGTGTAGAGCAAATAGAAAGTGCCGCAGCAACAAGCCTTGAGACCAATTGGCTTCAGCAACTCTAGACGAAGGCAGTGGCCAAGAAGAAACCTGCTCGTTGGCGGGAAAAGGGCGTGATTTTCAGGAGAAGATTGTATTTAAGAGAGCCCGACTGCTTTGTTTGGCTGGTTGTTTTTTTTTTTAATTGAATCCAAACTTTATTTCAAAAATGTGCACATTCTTTAGGATGAGCCACAGGCCAAAAGCTAAAAAAAATAGCTTGAAAATGCCTGTGGCTCATCTAAGAGCCATTACAAATAACATGGCACCTACCCACTACGTGGGAGTGGCCGAGACACAGGCGGTGACCTGCTGGCAAGAGGAGCGTTTATAGAGGAGGAACAGCTTTGTCCGTCGTAATCCCGTCAGTCGTCGTTTTTTACTCTGTATCGTCTTTTTCACTGCTCCAAGATGTGCGTAGGCTGAATATATTTTTCTTGTTGGTCTCCTGAACCTTCCTGTGTCCTCCTACGGGGAAACCACTACGGACTCAGCACACAACACTGTCATTTTTCCGCCCTTGGTTTAGCCCGAATTCTCCGATTAAAATCTGCGTTGCAGCCTTGATTCTGTCATTTTGACAGCAATTTCAACAGCTGCTATCATCGCTCATGACAACCTCATGGAACAGGGCATGGTACTGGCAAGCTAATACAGTGCCGTATATTCGCTGTTGAAATATTCTTTTCCAGGAGAAAGCAGAGAGTGAAGAATGTAGCGGTCGCGAGATAGGGAGCAAGAAAACGGGGTGTGGTATACTGAGAGGCTTCTATGGTTCGCTCGTCTATAATGACAATGATCTCTCCACCTTCATAACTGCGGCTCGAATTTGTGCTTTCGCGTTCGGTGCAGTTTGCAAATATATAACAGGAACCTTTGACTTCAGATGCTTCCGGCGTGGTTACTAATGCGTGGACGTCGGCATAAAAGCCTGCAAAATTATCAACGTGTAATTTCGCAGAGACGATGCATGTCGCCATTTCGCGTATACGTCTGCACGCGTACGTACACACGAATATAAAGCCCACCCCAAACCGTTATAAAGCTCACCCCAAACGGTCGCGTGGATGGAGTCCAAGGTCTCCGATCGAAGCGGCGATGCGAGAAAGAAGACAACAAAGAAGGGTAGAAAATGTAGGGGCGCTGTTTCCGAGGGAGAGATCGACAGAAGAGATAAAAAAAAAAAACTCTGGGCAAGAGAGAAAGAAAGGGAGACACATTCTGAGCGAGGAGAGATCACTGGAGAGGCCACATTTTGATCGATGCACAACATGCGCCTGGCTGATAGCATTGCTTGCCTAGGTATTCCCGGCGTAGCCGTGTTAGCGGACGCACGCCAAGTGTGGCTTCGTTTAGCGTGGAAGGTCATGCCTATGAGCTCAGGAAGGCGGCGTCGAAGCGCTAGAGGTGCCCCCAAAAATGCCTGCATCTCTCGCTAGGCTGTGTGTAAGGCGCAGCGATCGGCACGGCAAACTTGATTGCTGGCTGACCATTGGGCGCCTCTGTTGCCAACAGCGCCGCTTTTAATTCAACCAGAGAATTTTAACTGCTGGTCACCGAGCAGAGCCATCCACAGACCTGTCGAGAGGGCTCAAACGGCGCGCTGTGTATTGTATTTGTAACAACTGCCGATGACTGGCGGACCCTATGCAGCTTCTAAAGACATGATGAGTTAAATACAATCCATTGGAATGCATATGTACCATACGGACAAGCTTCCAGGCCTAAGTCACTTCTAAATTACACAAGTGCACTCTCCGGTGCTGCGTTAGAGCGTTCTAGACAGGTGTATGGACGAATGTCCATGCGCTTCAATTACGTTTTCTGCGGTTGACGTCTCAACGCAGTAGATAAGCGTCATTCAGAACCCTCAAAAGCGTTTACGATGTTTTTGAGTCCTACCGCTTTCCCTTCTTAGAACGCATCAGCAAGGCAGGGTGAACTCTCTGAGAAAAGTTAGAAGCTCAACGCGGCACAATATGGGAAGCAGGAGCGCTGCTGAAACACGGCTTTCGTCGGCACTGAAGGTGCGCTAAGTTAGAAGGCTGGGGCCGCTGTCGCTTAGGCTTTACACTTTTGAAAAATACTGCATTTGCATACCTGCTGACAAAAACGCCATCGAAAGCTCACTTTCGGGCTCGCTTTACGAGCCCCTTTGTGAGCGAATAATCCCAGAAGCATTAATAAATAAAAGTCTTTCGCGTCGTAGCTTGGATTAGCCTACAAGGTTTTAACTGAGCTAGTGTACTGACTACCAGGACGTCCTATCGTATGCAAAACTTGTCACGCAGAATTTCGCCGGTACGGAAAAGCGGCTACCGCGTTCGCCGGGTGCCTCTGCAAGTTTCTGCGCATAATGGGAGGGAGGGAGGGGGGGGGGGGGGGGAGCGATGAAAGCACACAGCCGTTCAAGCTTGACAGCTTGAGAAAAGGATTTACACCAGCACGAACGTAGAAACTCCTTCGCGCTCTTTCCATGGATGAACTATGGTATCTGCTTGTCGTCCAGGTGACATAGCATAGTATACGCTGTTCGTACGCCAAAAAGCAAAGCAAATGCAACTTTACGATAGTATAATCGTGCGTCACATACCATTTTTTTTTTTGCGGCCCCGATCTGTTCGACTATCGCCCCGTAATGTGCAAAGAGAAATCTGCGCATTGAAGGAAGAACGTAAATTTAACAAAAAAAATGTCCTCACTACCGATATTATGCCCCTGTCTATACGTGTGATTTACTCTTACGCAGGTCAACACTTCAGAGACATAGCCCTCTTTCCTACCTTGCCCGGTTTCATTTACTTATCTTTTTTAGCAGTAATTGAGCATAGAGAAGTGGGAGATGCAAGTTAAGCGTTTACCAACCTGGCAGACTTTTATCCATGCGCGTTTCCTCAATTACAGGGTAGCTTTGTGTTCGAAGAATTCGAGATAATTTTAGTGCAGTTCGTTATTAGCTTTCAGACTGTTTAATTTCAAACTAGGAGCGAATATTTGGTTTTGTATTTCTCGCTTCTGCGATCAGCCGACTCCTCCTTGCCGGGCAATTAAGGGGAAATGAACTAGGAGTCTTCCATTACGTGAGAGACTCATTTGTCACCTTTCTGTTCGCTTCGCTCTCTCGTTAAAGAAGAATAGAGACTCGGCCGGAAGATCGGCAACATTACCTAAGGTTCTGAGCTCTGCAAACTGCACTGTACTGAAAGTTAAATTGGACTCTTTCACAAAAAAACTAAAAGCGAAGGACAAAACATGAGCAACTAATGGGCTATTGTCGGCCTTGAGAAAGTGCAGGGCTCAGAAAAAAAATAAAATGGAATCCTTACGCTCATCTGTCGTTTTCTTGTACAGATAGTAGTGTCTCCAAAAAAGGTCTAATGTGAGAATTCTGTCTTTGTCGATACAAGTAGGATATTTTTTTTTTTAGAAATGAATCTGTTCTCTCTAAAAGGTCAATCCATGAAGGGCGCGGAAGTTGGTTTTATTTTCCTTTCTCTAAAATTACCTTACCTTAAGTAATAACAAAAGTGAATTTGCTGGTAGTTTCTTGCATGCATTGCTTTGAAAAGAACTTTGCCTACTGCAGTTTGGCCGTGTGCCAATATTAATCTCGGCACACTTTTTCAGACTGCCAATTAGGTACGTCTGGAGGAAAAATAAAATAGAAGATCGATAACATTGTATTTAGCTCGGTATGCAAATGTTCAGAGAACCGCCGGAACTGGCACCCCTTGCTCTGGGCTTGCCGCGGTTTCAGGCTTAAAAAAAAGCACGCACAAAATGGCGAGGAAACGCGCGAGCATGAGCCATACATTACTTCGTTAACGACGCTTGTGGGAAATACATTTTCATTTAGGGACTGCCATTATACGAAGGTGGGAGACGGACTTTTACTCTGGGTCGTGTTTATAGCGCCTACGCATGTCCCGCCACTTCGTAAGCAGCACGTGCATTCTTTCGTTTTTTGTTTTCTTCTGTTTTACGAGCGTGAACGAAGATGGACGGGCCGTAATAACCTGTCAGCGCACATACCTCGTTGTTTTCGCCGCTATGTGTGAAAAACGAGCATGCGACACGGGTAGCTGAAAAAAAAATGGTGAAGGGAGAAGAAGGGGGGAGATTCCTTGCTTTGGGGAGCGCTGAAGGAACCAGCCCGACAGGTGTTCAGTGAGAGAAGGAAAAGATAAATACATACGAAAAATAAACATTGTTCAACCAGGAGGGGAGGGAAAAAAGTGAAGTGATGAAGAGTAGGCACATGTTAGTTCATTAATCCTGTATCATCATCATAAACACGACCCACGGATGACGGCACAGCCCGACTGTACAACGACGAGAGCACCGCTAAGAAGGGAGGGGGGTCTAAAAGAATTTCACAGCATGTCGGAGTCAGGACCGGCGCGACTCTATTACCTGAGGACTTTATCTCGGCGAATCACGGGGAAAACGGCGAGGAAACATATTCAAAAAAGAATAACGACGCAACAGGTCACCGTCGCGCCCCTGTTTTCAGCGATCCCGTTCACAGGGGAACGCGGTCGCTGGCGGGCGCGTCCGCGTCGCACTCTTGTTGTGCTCTCTTGCTGGGCTTTGCAAATTAATCAGGCTTATACTGTGCACATGCCTTGCGACTAATAGCGTGAAAAAATAATAATTGGGGTGGGCTGCAGTGGCGAGGAAATAAAATGCTTGTGTTCTTTTTTATTTATTTTTTGTCCTCAAAGTCTGGCTTCACTCTCGCTAAGTACTAGCGTGACGGCGAAGTGGGAAGTTGTGTTCAACTTGGAGCTTAATGTCTGTACGAGAGCAGAAAATAAACACAAGAATAGATAATGGGAGGGGGGGGGGGGGGGGCGAAACTACGCGCGTAGTGCGTAATCATTCTGGTTTAACTCCGACCGGACGGAGCCTCCCCAAAGTGATTGCACAGGTGGCGCCCGCGTAGGAGCGGCAATGAGATGAGAAAGCAAAAAGCAGCTAACTGCTTTTTAAGGGAGTTCCTGTCTGAAATTGTTAGCGGCATTAAAGAGCCTATAGGGCTTCCGGTAATTAAGTCCCGGCTACGTAATGCCACTGGAAGTGGGATGGTAGGCACTGTGATGTTCGCAGAGTGTGCAGCTATTTTGGCAAATAATTTGACTGAAATGCGTTGACAATATGAATAATCTCTTTTGATGAGGTCGCCCCTGACCTGAGAGTACGTTCAATGCAGGTAGAAAGATTTTTCTTAACTTTTGAGTTTCTTTTGAGTTTATGTTGTAATAAAAAAGGACGGGTAATCTGTTCAATAATTTATTTTTGCAATGCACGCTTTTATGCTAGTAATGTGAGGTAGAAGCACTTTTGTGAAGTTAAAAGATTGTTGTTTTTTTTCGCTCGCTACAAGTGAATGCAGGTTGTTCAAGGTGGGACCTAAGGCTAGCTCACGCATTGGATTGATACGATACGATACTATTCGATACGATACGATACGATAGTTGGATACTATTCACAATCGGCACACAGCGGTGTGTCCTCATGTTCATAAAGTGTTTGTTCGCCGTCAGTTACTGTAATTTTAACGCAGATTAGAGTGCAGAAAATTTATTTCAGAAATTCAAAAAGAGAGTAAATAAATATAGTCCTAGTTACTATAGAAATTGATGTTGGAGAAAATTGTGAAATAATTTCTGGACATTAAATTTTCCGAACTCTCCGGAGTTGAGAGGCTGAAAACCATCAATGGGCGCTGTGCAAATGCTACATCTAATGCAAAATAGAGACTCAGGAGGCTAAGAACTTATAGAGACGCAGGATGAGACACAGGAGACACAGGAGGCTAAGAACTTATTATTATATGAATAGGCAAGTGTGGGTGTGTCCACACACACACACACACACACACACACACACACACACACACACACACACACACACACACACACACACACACACACACACACACACACACACACACACACACACACACACACACACACACACACACACACACACACACACACACACACACACACACACACACACACACACACACACACACACACACACACACACACACACACACACACACACACACACACACACACACACACACACACACACACACACACACACACACACACACACACACACACACACACACACACACACACACACACACACACACACACACACACACACACACACACACACACACACACACACACACACACACACACACACACACACACACACACACACACACACACACACACACACACACACACACACACACACACACACACACACACACACACACACACACACACACACACACACACACACACACACACACACACACACACACACACACACACACACACACACACACACACACACACACACACACACACACACACACACACACACACACACACACACACACACACACACACACACACACACACACACACACACACACACACACACACACACACACACACACACACACACACACACACACACACACACACACACACACACACACACACACACACACACACACACACACACACACACACACACACACACACACACACACACACACACACACACACACACACACACACACACACACACACACACACACACACACACACACACACACACACACACACACACACACACACACACACACACACACACACACACACACACACACACACACACACACACACACACACACACACACACACACACACACACACACACACACACACACACACACACACACACACACACACACACACACACACACACACACACACACACACACACACACACACACACACACACACACACACACACACGCACACACACACACACACACACACACACACACACACACACACACACACACACACACACACGCACGCACGCACGCACGCACGCATATATATATATATACAAAGAAAGGACTGCGGGAAGGGGAAACCAGTGGAGGATATCACATGCAGACACGTCACAGGGTTATGCTCTGTGGTCCTCTTCCCCTTGTCTCCTTTGGAAGGAAACCCCTTGGGCCCTTATGACAAAGGCTGCACATCCACGGTCGATAAATACTGCTCTACAAACGTGCTTACCCCTTCGATTCGGGCGCACTAGTCCTCCCATGAAGCCGCTGAGCCAATTCTTGCTCTCTTTACAGCCTGCCGTTTCGAACGAAGCGTCTCCGAGCATTCGCTCCTTGCGTTCAATAATCCTAGCCACGCGATGCCGAATGCATGCCGTGCCGTGACCCGGTGGAGGCCAAAAACTTAAGAAACGCCAGAACGGCGTGCGAGCGCCGGTGAGGTGGAAAATGGGACAACATTGGGCCAATGCTAAAGAATGGGCGAGCGTGCAACCAGCTCGCAGGAATCGGAACTTTTCACTCCGGAACACACATCACGCGTGTCTCGAACCCCATTGCCACCAGGCGAAGGGAGTACACGCACGCGGTGCTGCGGGGTTTCTTGAGATCGTCAGCATAAACGTCAGGTTTTGTTTTCTTTTCTTTTCTTCGCGCTCGAATTTTTGCGCGAACGTTGGCGGCCTGATGCCGAATACTGTGCGCGTATTACCACTAAACACAAGGGCATAAAAACGTACCCTACCCTGCTTTTTGAAAGGCAGCTACAGCCGTTTGCGTGCTACGCGGTGCGCTCTGAAACAAATCCTTTAATGTTCCGGAAGCGTAGGGGAATAAACACAGCTTCTTTCCTGCCCTTATACGCCTGCTTGAAACGCGGGATCAATACTTCTTTCACTTCGTACACCGAAGCGAAATCGCGGAAGCTAGAAACATTGTGTAAATGTGCTGCTCTCTCTACGGCTTTCTCCTGTGGAATAGCCGATGCTGTAGGGCACGCAATAGTTCTTAGAGAGCGTGCAGTTCTTGTTTTTGTTCATTCATTTTGCTTGCGCAGACCTAAGCAACAAACGAAACAAGGTAGTAAAGCAAAGACATAAAGATAGTCCTGCGGCCCTCCCTTCTGTTCCTGCACTAAACGATGACCCAAGCAAGCTTTTAAAACTCAGCGATCAGTGAGAATTAAAGCTGGCAAAACAGAAGCTGTTCCAAGGCCATATAGTAAGCGAAGCATTGATGCAATAATGGACCGCATGTTTACTTGCGGAGCATCAAACAGCGAAATCAGGTCAATTCCTGCAGCCCTAGGCGTATTCCGACAATGCGGCTGCTACGAACAGAATTCGACTCTGAACAAACTAGTAAACGGATACATCAACGATACTAATGTATTAAGGTGAACGCTTCACATAGAGGCAGCCATAGAGTCGCACGCATAAGTACTTTGTTAGGAGAGAAAAAACAGGAGGGAAGCGGCAGGTGGAGAGAGGGAGAGGAGGGGAAGAGTTGACCGCAGTTGGTTTTGCAATATCTGAGAAGGGCGTCAACCTGAACGTGTGCCACTCTTACGCAATAGGAGCTCAACTTGTGAGTTTGGTTTTGAGGGAGGAACAAAAAATAGCTGGTTGCCCTACAGTCCGAAACGGAGATGGAAGACCGAGGCCCCGCACCAGGTTCGAAAAGGGGGGAAAAAAAGAGAGAGATAGAACAAGGTCGAGAAAAGTAGGGATGAGCAATGCAGAAATACAAATTCCTGCACGCACGATCTTTCCATTGAGCAGCACTGTAAGAATGATGACGTGCCGAGGAGGCGACGTCTCTTTTTTGTGTAGGAGCGCATTGCTAGAACATGTAGTAGCGGCGAATGCCGGCACTTTGGATTCTGAATTCGCATCGACGCTCCCGTCCGAAGGGGGGGGGGGGGGGGGGGGAGAGCTGTAAGGAGAAAATGAAGAGAGAAAAAAACTCGGTTCTTGGAGATTTGATTTGCACAACCGAACTCTTTACTGGGAGATCAAGAGGAAAAGGGCGCAGATACTTTTTGTTTGTTTGTTTTTTTCAGCGCTATTATTCGCAGCGTTTTCAACTCAGCTCACTGAAGTAGGCGCGCCAGGAGAGAGCCGTGAAATATAGCCTCGGTAATACGGCTTTACTTTAGTACTATATTGCAGTGAAAATATGGAAGGTCTTGTAAAATGCGCCGCCGCTCTGTCATAGGTATAAGAGCGATGCTACGTAGGAATCAACTCCGCGTTTAGATGCACTGGCAATCGCATATCTTAACCTCCCTGCCTTTCCTCTTCTATATCCTCCTCCTCCTTAATTACTTTAATCACAGCGTGTCTCATAGCCTGAGTCGCTTGGGATGTTAAACCCCCGTAATCCATAAACCATATCTTTGGACACAGTAACGCTTCACTCAGGACCAAAGGCGCATCTGTTATGATTACCTAAAACTTTCCATGCATGCACAGTTTATAACGCTAACCATTTGGGTTGGTGTTAACTGGTTTAATATCTGGGCACCTTCATGCCTGCATATAACAACGTACGTATTTTGTTACGTTTGAATTTATTAATTTTTACGCCTCCAGACCTGCTTTTCCTGTGAAGCCGTGCCGAAACTTTGGTGATTTCACTATAGCTAAGTACAGTATCATCGCCCGTCGAGGTCTGCCTTCCGGTCCATTTCGCTTGTGTGTTGCCGTCACGTTGCGTTACTCATGTACTGCAAAACTAATACAGACCTGTTTAAAATGTGCATAGACACGTGCCTACATGCGTGCTTAAGTATTCTGTGGATTATCGAAGTTATACATGCGTGGAATCATGTATAACCCTTGGTATGAAATGTTACGCTTTCTTCTGAATGTACTGGAACTACTGGAATTGATTTTTGAGCACAGGAAGACAGCACAGGAAGAAATAACCTTGACAGGACTGAATGCTAACTAACAACTCATGTCTTTTATTTGCCAAACACTCGCTTTTATACAGCAGCTGCTCGTATCCACAAGGTGAAAGAAAAGAATTCACGCACGATCATTTCAATTCAACCGAGGTCCCATCAACCCACGAGGAGAATTGCAAAGCTCCGGTGCTATTGCTGCGCAAAATATTTGGGTTACTTTTTTTAAAGCAAAACTGAGGGATTGCTGAAACACGTGATATCAGCTTTCTCAATCTCATCAGCTTGTATTATCTCCCTTCGTAGTTGCGCCTTGCACCTGCGCAACACTTCGGTGTTTGCTAGGGCGGGAATGCAACTGCTGTATGTTCGAATGTGATCAATCATTTTCCAGTCCGATTTGTTTTCAACCCATTTTGCTTGGTTCGTTCCTTCCTGCGCTACCTTTCTGCGCTCAAAAATCAATTCCAGCAATGCACCAACAAGCAGGCAAAAACTTTCTCTCAATTTTCGGATGTCTTTTTCCTTGTTTGCATTTTAGATTTTTTTTTCTGTCGAGGTGAATTAATTGCTAATATCGTTCGTAACGCTGAGAGAAAAGTAAGAGAGAAAGCTATATAGCCCGCCAAAATAAAAAAAAAATGTCATATCCGTAAAGCAAGAATAACCTCTTGTTGCCTCCCACCCGTTAGTAGAAAAATCAGACATAAAACGAAAGGAACAGTTGACCCTGCCGTCAGCAGCAACTTTCGCATCCTCAACGACCTAGCTATGATGCTGCTTCGTTAAATTGCTGATATTAAAGTGTACTTCAGTGAAACAATAATCACCAATAACTGGATTATCATTAAATTATCGATCATAAATACCGTAGTGGTTCACACTCAGCAGGAAAATCTTCTCTATTTTCTTGAGCGCAGCTCTTAGGCGCCCGTTCCTGGCTGTCGTAGCAGGCAGAGCTATATAGCAAAACGACTTGGGGCGATAACGAAAGGCACAAAGTGGAGAAGGGTTCAGTTTGCGACGGTTGCTGCGTAACGAATTCCTAGACGCGTTTACAAACAGCAGCCACACCACCGAAACCACCTGCACAAAACTGACTAGGGTGGATGCAGTTGCTACTCCTCTAGTTGTTGCGACTGCAGGAAGGATGAAAAGCAAAGTGCACGGGCCTGCCCACTGGCTCGGGCTGCGCCCCACTCCCTGCCACGTGCAGACAGAAGAGAGTTGATAGACGTGAGAAGAAACATAGAAAGAACTGACGCGTGTCGCAACAATCGTGTCCGTCGAAACGACGAAGGCGGCTGTAACAGACATCCCTTCCCACCCACTCTCAGAAGCATTGATTGGAGCGTTTATAAAAAACGACGCACTATGTTGCCCAAGAGAGGCGATTCGTTGCGCACAGATTGTGGTTTTCTTAAATGTATCAGAAGTGCTTGGCTGATTACGTTAGAACCAGCGTAAGGTTTACTATAAAACTGCTAGTCTCAACGTGAGCCAGCCATGAATCGGCGCTCGAACCCTCATTGAGCACATATATCGGTGTCTATGGGGGCCGTTTATGGAGTCCACGCCGTTTACCATAAGAACGGCCATGCGCTACTCTGAATGCGTGGGCCACTTTCTCCGCCACATTGACCGCGAATTATTTATTAAACCTCTCCCCAAAAACATGCACCCCACCTACCACGAACCCCGCCGCAGAGCTTGCGCACGGGCGCTCCACAAACACTATGGCATGGAACCGTATGCCGTTTGGGTGGATGCCGCATGCACAGGTCGCGGTTGTAGCCATCACAAACCCTTCCCTCCAACCGATTGCCACCCTTCACATATCCCCCGCTGCCACTTCGGAGGACGCCGAAGAGGCCGCCATTTCCCTGGCCACACACGCACGGAGGCACAATATATACTATCTGATTCTAAAACTGCTGTACTAAATCTTTCTCGCGGGAGAGTTCACGTCCCTGCATTTCGCATACTGAACTCCCTCACCGCACACCCGCCTCGCCACGTGGAGCTGATATGGATGCCTGCCCACTCCGGGAGTCCCGGAAACGAGGCCGCCAACGCTTTAGCCCGAGGTTCTCTCAACCGCGCATCGGTGGCCTCCGATCTGGGGTTCTCGCGGGAGCGCATGCACTCATTCAGTGAAATGACGCAGGCCTGCAAAGCCGAGCGTCGGCTCTACCCTCCACCCCATCCCTCCCTCGACAATTACCATCAGACACTTTGGAGGCGGCTCCAAACACGCACTTTGCCCTCCCCTTATATACGCTCGCGCTATCACCAAGTCCACAAGAACCCTTCTTGTACCCTCTGCCACCACCCAAAATCCACACTCGACCATATCTTTTTCCTTTGCCCGGCGGATCCTACCCCGCGGGGCCTGGAGCACGTTACTACTTGGGAGGCTTGGGAGACCCTACTGCGCTCCGAGGACCCCGCCAAGCAAGCCATCGTCGCAGGCCGTGCTGCCAGCGTCGTGGGGTTCCGGGACGTGTACGTTTGAGTGCAGTGGGACCGTGCAAGGGCCCAGAGACCTACGTGTCCTAAACTCCCATATTCCAAATAAAGTTTTCACCGCGCGACACGCCTCGTGTCTCGCTCCAAACGAAGACGCGTCCTTTGTGGCTTCAGCTTTCCCATTTGAAGCAATGAGACAAACACGTTGCAACTCTTTCGCGCAGGGAGCAGCAAACGCGTCGAAGACGGCGCAACTGGTCAAGGGTTGCACCGCTCCGCTCTACTCCACTGAGGAACATTCGTTCAGTGTGATAGTTTAGAGGCCTTGCGCAATAATGCGGCAGTACTTCGCATTGCGCTCTCAAGGGTAGCTTAAGCGTTTTCCAAGTTTTCTGCTTCAATATATCGCAAAATCAAACTGCGCTCAAATTTCGCATGAGAGTGTACGATTGTCGCAGGTGATTTTTTTTTTAATGTCAAATTAGAAAAAAAAACGCCGTCCTCTTACGGATCCCTCCTTTTATCAAATATCCTCCCACGCTGCCCAGCCAACCGGGACACCATCCTAGTTAACCTCCCTGCATTCCTCTTTCTCTCTCTCTCTCTCTCTCTCCTCAAGTACGGAAAGTAGCGGTGGCTTCTTTCAGCATCGATCCCGTAGGCTCGTCGACCGACGATATGCATCGCGTGCAAAAATTGCGCTCCTGATGCAGTCGTGCGGGGGGAAGAGGAGGCAGAGTTGGCATCACGCTGGCTGGGGCGCCGTGGAAGAGTGCGCTTGGCTCCTATCTACGCACGGCTCCACTGCCCAATGAGCTAATGGCATTACCTCTCGCCGGAGCATGCTTCTCGGTAGCCGTCGATTCGGCAACCTCGAAAATTTAATCAGCGACGGGGGCAGGAGAGTAAAAGCGGAAGTTGAGGGGTAGGACGGAGCTTAGATGCGCACCCAGGAGCTGCGCTTGAAGCTGGCGCACGTTTTTTGCTGCAGGTCTTTTTACTTTCTTTTCGTTTTAACCGAAAGTCCCAGATAGTGTTTCCATCGCTTGTTTTGTTTTTCTTCCTCCTTTCTTTGGACTCCTTTCCCTAAGAACCGATAGGCTGTGCTGCAATGATGCGAGAATAGGCTTGCCCCAGATATGCATAACAAAGGAGGCTGTACATGGAATGTCTTTACTTTGTTTTTGCTATTGCCCGAAAGCGATGCCGACTATCTTAAGGCTGCTGCTACGGAGAAAGAGCTATTTTGGGAATACATTACTCGCGCTGCTTCCCGCGTCATATGCACGATGTGGTGAATGCGAACAATACTGGCCGTGAGGCACGATGCATCGTTGTTATTTGCTTCGGGGAAGATAAGAGGAATACAAGGGAGGTTCTCAGACAGCGTTTACGGCATGACGCATATGTTGTTTGGCCTGACGTAAGTGCGTGTAGTATCAGCTTTTGAGCGCCGCTAGCGTTATTTGTAGGTGCAGCCACGCTGTATTGTTCGTTCTAGGAGCGAGTTGAGGGGCCAAGTGAAATTAGAACTGTTTATTCTGGAAGTAAACACTGCCTTGCTTGCTTGGAAAAGAACTAAAACTGCTGTCCGGGAAGCGATGATGGGAGTAAAAATTGTAAGGTAATGCGAGAAAGGAAGCGATGGGAACGGGAAAGGAGACAGCAACTCGACAAGGTGAGAATTAGCATGTCTGTGACAACAGGCAACGCCTGCGCTGGTTTAATATAGGGTGCTTCTGCGCTGGTGTGAAAGCTACGCGACTGCAGAGCGTGTGGCAGTTAAGCCAAGCTAGGAGAGGAAATCTTGCGGTGTTGGATAAGGTTCTTGCAAATGTTTCGGGTCATTTCATCTGATATTGACTGAGTCATTTCATCGCACCGTTTTTTTAAACATCTCGGTTTACCTGCATTAAGTGCCTGCCTACTAATTGTTTCGCCGCTCTCAAAGTTACGATTATCAATCACGTTATAAGGCGTTGCAGAATCAGTGGTCGTATCCGCAGTGATAATTCCGCTGTCTTATGCTTATTCATAATTCACCGTCATCTTCCTTAAACACGGGCTGTGCACGCATTAATAATGCTGAGCCACACACCGCATGTAAATCCACGGACTGGATTCCAAGAGAAAGCGACCCTAGCAGGAGGCGGCAGAAAGTTAGGTGGATGGAGTACATTAAAAAGTTTGTGGCGAAAGGTGGCCGCGGCTGGCATAGGACAGGATTAATTGGAAGGATGTAGGAGAGGCCTTTGTCCTGCAGTGAGCGTGGTCAGGCTTATAATGATGATGATGATGATTGTGCTGACGGTAATGATGACTTCACCTGCGGGCGTCGCAGTGCTGTTTCTGTAGCATCCCCTAGCCTCGAAATCTCCGAAGGGTAAGGATGACTTTTCTCCGCCTCCATAAAAACTTTGAAAGTCCCAGAATGGTACAGGACCTCCGCTACACTACACGGTCCAGCGGTAGATTCGGTGACGTCACGTAAATGAATGTCTCGTTCATGTCCAGAGCCATTGGATTGCATTGCCGTAGCTCTGGAAGGCTGGTTCTTCTAAGATACTTGAGTTGAGGAGAGAAACAGCAAAAAGGCAAAGCCAGGAAAGGAAAAATTCTGCAGCTGGACGAGGAAAGGAAAGATTACAAGCGAAATGGTGAGACAATCACGTGAGCAAAGCCCAAACCATCGCGTACCGGCTATTATCAGCAGAGACCCAGAAAGCCTATGTATGTTGACCGAACGATATCCAAATGTGGAAATGCTGCCAAGCAGAGTATAATTTAAGACGCAAAGGATGACCACACTATCTCGCTGATGTGTGCACCTCGCCTACTGAAAATGTCCAGAAGTGGTAAGCGTGAGTGAATCACTGCATGTGCTATCGAAGCTCATAAACATGCGTTCCTGATCGTCAATGCGCCTGCACGACTGTATTAGGCTCTAAAATTACTTCAAGCCTGGAAGAAGCTACTCGAAAGGCCACGCTCAGCGCCGAACACCGAGGAAATTAAAAATTCTTTTGTGAGCAGGATAATGCTGTCTGAAGCGAACGCGTGGTTACATGGGCTTTTGCCTTTTTTGGTCTGCTCGCTTTTGAACTATCTCCTGTTTTACGCTGTGTTCTTCCTACATGCACAAGGGGTAAAATATCCGAAATATTGGAAGGTTCACAAATGAACGGTGTATCGATACGTGAGGCATGAAGGCTGTGAAGAAAGCAGGCGCGAAATCAATGCAGAGACGACAGAGAGCTAGCGGAAAGAGGGTACAAAATTACTCTTCAGCGCAATAAATCAGTTGTGTGAAAAATTCCCATTATTCTACATGCAACTGTAGCGAAAAACCGTTTGAGTGTGTGCAAGCAGCAGCGGCAATGTTGAGAGACGTATGCTTGTGTGCTTGGTTAAACTACAAACGTTGAAAGACACGCAAGATAGTCGCAGAGATGAGCAGCAACACCGCTAAGCGAAAATAGAAAGCAACCGATTCGAAGTCACTTCTAAACTTTCCAACAGCAGCTATACAATTAATGATCAGAGGAAATGTCAATACCGTGCCGTGACTTAGCTTCTTCCGAAATTCTCCTTCGGAGCCAATAAGGCACACATTCCATGTTAGCTTCTCCGAGTCCCTGAACACAGGACATACAACACTGGAGCTGCAGATGATCCGCGCTACCATTAAGGCCGTTGAAATTTGTCTCTTTATTTTACGTTGGTTTTACGTTGGGTCCTTTTTACATTTCCAGCGCGCTTAGAGTCGTTACTCTAAACTGTGTGGCCTGTTTAGTTTTATTTTGTTCAACGCGACAGGGGCCTTTTTGATGACTGGAACGCGGCGAGGAACCAAGCCCGCATAAGGGGTTTTATTTCCTTGACTTGCGCTATTTTAACGACGTAAATGTTCAATGATTATGAACGTCAGGAAAATCGATAACACACGGCGCTGTAGCGCAGTCTAACGCCCACCGTTTATTTTCTTTTTGCATGTTCATTTGTGCCGATAGGCTCGGAATCATGCTAAGCTTAATTGTGATGAAAGATTAGGTAAGTGTGTGTAACGTTGCACGTCGCAAGCTGTATTTGCCTCAAAGGATGAATTGAAAACACTTGTCACAACGTTAGACCCGTCGGAGACGTCCGCGTCAGAAACCCGACCCAAGAAAGCATGTCTGGCGAGGAAGCGGTCTGGTCGCACTACATGAAAAAAAAAAAATGTATAAAGAAAATGTCACCGGGCACCAGGAAAGATAATGGCGGTGAAGAAAGAGACGAGCAATCATCATAAGTAAACTAAAAGAAAACATGCCGGCACGTCCTTTGAGATCAAAGGTCATCCCGACTGACTCCCTGGAAACTTTCAGTGAACAACACAGCATCCGAGAAAAACGCGCTTCATTGATGCCAGAATCAAGTACGCAAGCTGAAGATGGACGGCGGGAAGAACGCCTCCTCTGAGAAGGGCCTATAATGTGTCTCCTCCTCTCCTAACGAGAACTTATGGCGTTTCTCGCTCGTCTAGGCTCCGAGGATTCGGATTGAGCCCTAAAACTCCCAACTGGGGGAGGGGGGTTGGACAACGCCGACTCTTTATATTCACGTTAGAGGACGGCTTAAGAGCGCCAAAATCAAGAGCCCATAACTGAATGCCACGCCGTACAGATAAATTTCAATTTATACTGAAGGGGCGAACGGTCTCCAAACTGAGCCGCTTTCAGCTGGAGGCTCTAACTAAACTTGGGATGCGAAAAGTGTGAGGAAAGTGTGTGGCTGGGCTGACGCTGGCGGTTAGCGAGTTAACTGTGGGGTCCGCCGGCCCGACGTTGAGTTATGATTAAGCGGGTACGGGGCAGCTAGCGAGCGGATGTCGGGCCGCTTGTCAGCTATGAAAAATTATTTGCGCTCGTTACCAGTGCAGTTAAGGCAGTCTACCCCGCCAACATGTTTCTATACTTCGCGTTGCATGCAGCTATTAACGACTGTAAAAGTGGATGTAACGGCGGCGTACTGGGCTTGGCTTACCGAAACATGCCAGAGGAATAAAGAATCAGTGTTACTTAACTAGATATCAAGCAGCTAGCCACCAAATATGGTCTGCCTTATTAGATTTTACAGCAAGCTGGTGGCAGCTAAAGCTGCCACTCGCTTTAGCTTTTTCTTTCTTGAGAGCGGTTAGTGATTGGCCCTCGCCTAAGATCTGTGATTAGCCCTCGCCTAAGGGATGTGTTTTTCGCTTTCGATATTCATTTCGCTCCATGCCAACACTTAATTTCTTCGAGCGCATGCTGATACTCACCGCTGGTGCTCCGCCTAGCTTGGAATAGATAAATAGACGCATTTCTTCCAATTGCGAATATAACGCTGCATGCAGCCACCGCGGTGGCTCAGTGGTTATGGTGCTCGGCTGCTGACACGAAAGACGCGGGTTCGATCCCGGCCGCGGCGGTTGAATTTCTTTGGAGGAGAAATTCTACAGGCCCGTGTACTGTGCGATGTCAGTGCACATTAAAGAACCCCAGGTGGTCGAAATTTCCGGAGCCCTTCACTACGGCGTCTCTCATAGGCTTAGTCGCTTTGGGACGTTAAGCCCCATAAACCAAACCAAACCAAACCTTAATGAGGGATACTTAGCAAAACATTTGCTGGCGTAATTAGCCTAGGGCTTACTTAAAAGAGCCATCTTTTCTCTCCTCCTTCTTCTTTCCTTCTTTCTGTCTTTCTCTTGCTCTTATTTTTTCTCTGCTTCTTCTCCTTCTTTCTTTTCTTATCCTCTCTATTCTTTCTAGTTTTTTTTTTCTTTTTCCTTGTTCTTCGAATTCCGTCCCTTCTTATTCCTCTTAGTCTTCGCCTGCTTCGGGGCTTGGCTTGCCTTGGCTTGTGGATTTATTCTACGACAACTACAACTCTAACTACGATGGGCTGCTTTGCACGACGACCCAGGGTGGGCTCCCACTAACGGCTCTCAACGTAAAACAGACAGAATATGCGAGCGCAACCGAAGACTTGATCAGCAGATGTTTAACGCCTCGGAACGACCACGAGCCTTCATCCAAGGAATTGTGTCAAGTTGACACAATACAGCCATATATAGGAAGTCTGAAGTTTTGCAAACATCTAGGGGTATACAGAACCCCAGGGAGTCGAAATTTCCAGAGCCCTTCACTACGGCGTCCCTTATAGCTTGAGTCGCTTTCGGACGTTAAACGCCCATAAACCCTAAACCATAAACAACGACTTCGACCTTTTTGCTAACTTGCTCGTGGCTTACCAACATGCTTACATTTAGTGCAAAGATACTTAGAGAAATAATAGCTCACTAAAGAGGGCTGGAGAAACAAGAAGACGCACACAAGCGCCAACTTTCAACTGGGGCTTCATTGCTAGATCGGCAGTGTGTGTGCGTGCGAATATATATACATCAAAAATTATTTCTTGGCATCTCATTGATTAATATAAGATAAAGTCACCAGAAATTGAAAAACATATTTTTCAATTTCTGGTGGCTTTATCTTATATATATATATATATCTTGCAAAAGACCAGCCCTTGGTCGAGACGTTCAGTAAATCTGTTAAGTTTTTCAATGTGACTTCCCCAACTTATTATATTTTAAATCAGTTGCCTTGAATATTGTGATATCCCTTATATATATATATATATATATATATATATATATATATATATATATATATATATATATATATATATATATATATATATATATATATATAAATTTACCACCAACATCCCCAAACTTATTCTCTTCTGTAGTGACTAGAGTACTGTGTACCTTTGCCTTTGGCGTAACGCTTTGTCAAATCATTTTTCGATGGGTTGTAATAGTTTTCACCTAGCACCTTTGTTTTATTTAAATTTTTGTCGCCTTTCTCTCTCTATGTCACTACTACCTATCCTGTCGGTCGCGAAACTCCGCAAAGGTGTCGCATTCGCCGGTCGTTGGACATCACTCTGTCAATATTTACTTCATTCTCCCCCAAAAATTATGACATTCGGTTAATCCTGCATTCTTAGCATTTCTTCGCTGCTCTAAGCCTTAGTTCTAGGTGTGTGGTTTATTACCCGCCTGTTTTGTTCAGCGCTTCACGTTTTCCAAGCTTACCGATTCTTATGCATGCATATATTGTTTTGGCTGGAGAACGGTGACGATAATGGCTGCTTGTTACATCTTTACCCGCGTGCTGTCAGGAAGGGAAAAAAGAAGAAAATATAAGCAAGTAATCGAAGTCTTTGGAAGCAGTGTGCATGACGCCAAGATGAAAGGGGGTCTGAGGAAATAACGGGACAGTGCCTACGGCCACTTTCAGTCGCTGGGCATTAACGAGAGAAGGACTTCACTCTCTCCATGTTTTTTTTTTTTTATTGCTGCACTGTCCGCACTCAGTGACGCTCATAAGTAAGAAGTAAAAGGGACAGCACATCGGACAGCGAACTATACCCTCCGGCAGTTGCTGGTTCTACTCACACTTATCCTCGCCATGACGATTGGTTTGTTTATATCGTAAAAAGTTTGGGCCTGATACCAGAGGCACGGCCTCTCAATGGAGGCGCACTTGGGCTCTCCATTGAGCGGCCGTGCCAGAGGTAGCGAGGTCACTTTTGATGTTTTTGGGAGGCACGGGCCTTCGGGGGGTCTTCAACTGTCACAAGAAGGAAAAAAAATCGCCAGCATAATTAATACAAACTAAGTCCACCGACACCTTACCACCGTCGCAAGGCATAACAAACTCGTGTAACCGTGGTAGCACGCATGAATGAAAAGTGGCGTTCAAGATTATCCTGGAAGTTATAGCAATCACCAAAACATTTGATGAATATAAAATTTCAATAAATGAAGGCGCATAGGCTGCGCGCTGCTCTGCTCCTCCCAATGCTGTCCACAGAATTTTTACTATGAGTTAGACTTGAAATTAAAATACGTTGCGTAGCAAATGCCTGCTACGCGGCAGGCATATGTGAGAAAAAAAGAAGGTATCAGGCCTTTTTCATTTCAAAAAACAACCACCTGAGCAACATCTAATTTTCTTTTATCTTTTCACAGTTAACCTCCATGGACAGAAACAAACTCTTTGCAGCATGGATCCACGCGACTTCACCGTTCTTCTACTGATTTTCTTTCTCTTCTGGCATGAGCATGCATTCTGTTTTTGTCGCTTCCATACACTGTACGAGAAGTCTGCGTTGGCTTTTAATATACGACAATTGTTTCGAAACTTTAGGCAAAGCTATTTCTTTATTGTTTTTTTTTCTGCCTCTCACAGCGCAGTCGGGCATCAGAACAGAAGGGCGAACGAGACATCATTAAGGCCACTGCTACGGTAGAAGCGACAAAGCACGAAAGCTGCACTGCAGTAAGCCTAGAAGTTGAAATAACTCTAAGCTAAGCTTTCAGTTGGGATGACATGTCGAGCTCTCATTAAAGTTCTTCCTCGTTTTCTCTCTCTCTTTTTCTCTCCGGGTTGCTCGGAGGACGCAACGACTGAACAGAACAGGAAGGAATGAGTCGTCGTCGTCATTTGTTGTTTCTTTTTATCTCAGCCTCCCCGACAACAGTTGCAAGCAGTGGCTTGGCATTTTTCGTCTCGCGAGATCTCTGATTCATGCGTGCTTGTTGCAAGAATGGGCCACGCTGCAGTGCAGTCGGGGAGGGTTAGTCTGCTGCACCAAGCGTAATTACCTTTTATAGTGCGAAAAGGCCTGAAAATTTTCACTCTGCACAGTACTTGCAGTTGTCGTGCACTGGTAGACTGGTTTCAAATTAACTGCGCTTTACTTTGCTTCAGGTTATATATCTTAGGTTATACGTGTGAATTAGCCGGTGTCTCAACAACTCAGCTATGGGGGAGAATCGAATCGCTTTATTTTCAGCATAAACTAAATGGCTGTGACGGTGATAACTCAGTCGAGAAACTTAAGACAATCCCATCCCAAACCAAGCGTTCCACGTGGGCTTGAAATTTGAAATCATACCTTCGATGACGTCACACTAAACTTCTCGGCACTTCTTTGGGGAATTGAGAAGAAGCGCAAAGTTCAATCGTCGATTTCGTCACTATTTTTAATGCTAGTGCAAGAACAATTGACATGCTTTACCTCCAGCCTATATAGATTTGAATCCTTCAATATCGCGAGATTCTTAAAAAGTGGTGCGGTTACCCTTTAAGAGAGTCTTCACTTGTAGGGGCGTGACGCGTCGTTCCATACATCGAATTACAAATGAAATAAGAGTTCGATGTGCAACGGGACTGCCCTGTACTTTTAAGCGGTATTTTCGAAGGGAAAATTGGTGCGTTCGGTATAGCCAATGTTCTAAATATACGGGTTCGATATTACCGGATATATCCCATATATCCGACTTCTTAGTAGTAGTAGTAGTAGTAGTAGTAGTAGTAGTAGTAGTAGTAGTGGTGGTAGTGGTGGTAGTGGTAAGTTGGTAGTAGTAGCAGTGGCAGTAGTAGTAGTAGTAGTAGCAGTAGTAGTAGTAGTAGTAGTAGTCCTAACCAGAGCGTCGCTGCCGTGAAAACCATCCGGAGGGTTGCTATGGTGGAAGAAAGAGGGAGAGTGCGAAAGCTGAGTAATGTGGCACGGTCCATCTGCGGCGGCTTCTGCGTAACGCGCCAACCCGGGGAGAGGCTGGGCGACTGTGGCGCCGGGAGCCTGGAGCGGCGAATTGGAGAATTAAGGGCGTTAATCGAAAAACAAGTACCTGTTGAAAATCTAAAAAGAGCGCCTGTAACTATACATATCTGCATATTGCTCTCAAATTTTTTGCTTCTATATACCGGGAAGTGAAAATACTTTAACGGCTGTCGCTGAATCTCGCGTTACACATTGCTAACCATCCTAAGCGCTTTTTTGTCATTACATTAGCTTTTTACTAAGTATGATCGGTAGAAAACGCCTCATGCTTTGAGGGTATCCTTGCACTTCATTCTTGCACTAAGCGAGCAGAGTATCCTTCCCTTGCACGGAGCAGGATCGGTATTGAAACGAAGTAATCTTGTGCGCTTTTTGTTTTCCACAACACCGATTCCTACCATAAAAAAAAGTCAGCTTTGTGATTTTGGAAATACATCATTGTTACAATCATAACTAGAGACGATTATATAGCCGTTGGAGTCGCAATGAACTGCGGTTCTAGTGAATATACGGATTCGTTAAATAAAGAGAAGTATACGCCGAAGTGATTAATCTCTTAATGCATGTGTGCCACAAAACGAGGCTTTTAAACGAGTGGCGAAAAATTCCTCAGAAGGTAAAGACTGAAGAAATAGTAATTTGACATAGAATGCTTCATCTTTCGCTTCGTTAATGTGTGCGAGCCTCTGAAAATAGTAAAATATTCAAATGAAATTTTCTATATGGCATCCTTCTCTTTGTTTAAAACTTATTAGACATATTTAAATTTTGATAGTTTCTTTCCAGCTTACACCTTCCTGACAAAAAGGAGGAGAAAGGAAATTTCGAATTGCGTTAGAAAACCTACGCTTTTTTCCTTTTCCTTTTCCTTTTCCGTTTCCTTTTAAGGCAGAATGAGCACAATTCTGTTCAAATTTCATCGCTTATATTCACCGCAGTAACTACAGGACTCCTAATGGTCATAGCATAAATTCAAACGCTCGTAAATTCCTAACAACGAATAAAATTCCTTTTAAAAGGGGTCAACTATTCGGGCAAGAAAAAGGACGAGGAAAAGTGAGGCAGATTCAGGTTAGCCGAGAAAAAGCTAGTAAAACAGAGAGCCGCAAAAGCGACCTTTCATCTATCCGTAGTGACTTTAATACTGGCGCTTTCCTTTTTTTTTTTTCGCAACGTCCTCCTTCCACCGGTCTGTCTGATTTCTTCTTCCTGTTCCTTGGTTCTTTTATCCACCAACTGGGGTTGGTCCTCACGGAGTGGTCCGTATTGGCGCTCTGGTTACTGGCTCGGGCTCCTTCTCCCGGCCAAGGGTCCGCACCTGGCGAAAATGACGGTCGGGCTTAGTCGCCCCTATATTTCCAGGACAGGTGGTCTTAAAAGTTCCCTTCTCTGATTTTCGTGCTAAGCCCATGGATCACGGTGTCTGGCTTCGTCGACGTTTATGGTGACTATCGACCGGTGGTTTGGTGTTCTTAACTAATGGCCGCAATCCAGTCTCCCCACACCTGCGCACAAAAGCCCGGACGAATGGCCTTCTACGGGGAGTGGCGTTTAGGGCAAGCTCTATCTTTAGACATCCCTTGCGGGCTTTCTATCTGCAACACCGCGCGCCGCACTGTGGCCTGCGTCATTCGAACGGGGAACGGTGAGCTAGCATGCTTGCGTGCGTGTAGTGTTGATGCTTGTTATGACGGCGCCCCTGTCCTTTCTAAATATCAAATTCTCATAGGCGGCGCCAAGCAGATCTCAATCCGAACTCTTGCAGAGCTTTTTCCGACGTCGTTCTGATGTCAGTTCCCAGAAGGCAAAGAAAACAAAACATTGGGCTGTTGGTCTTGGGCAGGCCATCTTGTCAACCGACGCGATTCCAACAGTGGAGTAGTGCCGATGTAGCTGCGAGCTCATAAGAAGCGTACCCCAAGAAGGCAGCCCTGGATATCGACAGGAAGCGATATTGTTCGCTCCGGTAGGGGAAGCTGGCGCTGATGGCTGTGAGTAAAGAAACGTTGCTTCCTCACTTATTATGAGGAGGCGTAGTGAGGAGCTCAACGTGGGAATGAGAGAGGAACTAATGCTGTAGTCTAGTTGAAAGTGATTTTAGCTGCCCGACATATCTCGGGTTTTATTCTTGTTTTTCTTTTTCCTCTGATGTCTCTCTACAGTCTCTCCTCCGTTTCCACCCCCTCGCCATCCCATTTTTGTGTAGACATGTGAATTAGAAAATATTACTTCTGAGAATCACGTCAGGCACATCAATAATGCGTACAGTTTGGGGAAAAACGCATAAGGTACCGGCACGATACCACGTTGCTGATTTTTCTGATTGAACTGGCCTCATTTAAGGTCTTCGAGAAACTGCTATTAGAACGGAATAAATCTCCACTTGCCCGCTCTCGTGGTATCTTGCACTACAGAAACGGGGCAAGCATCTGGGACGCTGAGGTCTTCGTAGATAACAGCAGACATAGCCTAACATTTTGGCTACAAATTATTCGGTCACGACCATTTACGTTCCTAACTTATGATACAACACAAGTAACCCCGGCACCATCTTAGTTTTGATTAGTACTGTTGCCACGTAAATATTTCTAACTCCAGTGAGCTTAAAAAGGCCCCAGCAATACTTTGAAGGCTTTCGGGGAAGGTGCTCACCAGGAATTTTCGAAAGTGATTTTGATTCTCTTCATAAACAAAATTGCTGGCGATTTCACCCGCACTAATACAGTCGGCTAGGTGTGCACACCTCGTACTTTTCGAATTGTTCCATTTGGTTTGAATGCTGCTGCCACGCACCAGTGTGTGACAATTGTGTTTCTGTTTTGGTAGGGTTACAAAAAGTGCTTCATGGTGCGAAATATGTGTTGGCACTCCTTTTAGCGTCTCGTCCTGCATCGCGTTTGGAGGCCGCGTTCCGAGGAAGCCCGTCCTTTGTTTTACCTCAGCACATTTTCGACTCTGGACTCCCGCGTAGTGTAGCATTCAGAGCACGACGCTCACCTTTGTCTGCATCTATGGCCCCGCCGCAACGCGAGTGATGTTTCACGCCGCCGCTGGCGGTTGTATTGTAATTGCGGCTGCTACTACTGTGTAGGCTTGCAGTATGCCGCGTCATCTAGTCATTGCAGGATGTTTGCATGAGAGATGTTTCAAGACCTTTGGCGGTGTCTTTTCCTACCCCGCGTCCAACCTGATGATGACAAAGTTAGCGCGTGGTGCGAGCTATGTGTGCGGGGTCGTCACGGGATCGCGCGCGTGACAAGACTACTACAATTGCGTTTAGGCCGGGAACATTTGTGTTAGCAGCTAGCCCTTTAAAAAATTCCATACATACGGTTTTTTTCTTTGTATATAACTAATATGCACAACTAACTTCCATAAAGGTTCGTAACTAACTTACTTAGACTACTGCTGTTCTAAAATATTCCTGCCACGCAGTGATACACATGCCTACATGCCGCCAACCGCTTTCCATCAAACAGCCAATTGCAGTATTTCCGCACGAACTCAATGATAAGAACGTCACCACGTGGCTTTGAAAAGCTGAACTAAATAGCCGACTTAGGGGCTAGTTACATGCTGCGCGTGCGATAAGTACTTCACTATTCGTAAGAACATACAAAACATAAACCCAAAACTGAACAGTATTTCCCTCAGGTTTATCGGCAGCCTCCTAAAGAGAAACTGACAGCGTCTAGATCTCAACGAAAGTTGCGGAATTTCGTCTCATGAATACAGATGGGTGCTGGTCACACTGCAGGCTCCAAAATGTGCAGCTCGAATGATAGTTCGCTTTGCTTGCCAGGCCGATATGGCTGTTAGCAGCGAGTATCACACCAAAACGTCCTTTTCTTGGTTTTGCTACGTGATAGGTACTCTGTAAATCGATTCAAGCAAGTATTACCTTTTTCTCGATACCGCTTACTAGTGGATCCTTCGTTGGCTTACCTTCGCTTCTGAATGTTTCCGCGCGCAGACGTATCGACCAACAGTACGCGCTCTATATTTCATGCCGCCATGAAACGCTAACACCATGATGCGGAGCATACGGGATTCGTCCGACGTTACAGGGGCCCTTCTAACGTGTGACAGCGTCGTCCCCAGTGTATTTGTGCGTATATAGCTTCTCGCGAGCTTCTACATTGTGCGAAATAAATACAGGATTCCGAGGCTTTCGCCTCCCATATCGGCGTGTATAAATTTTTAATAGGCGAGGATTCAGAATGAGCCTGAAAGTATTCTTATTTCTAGTTGAAGCAGTTGGCGTCCTGTAAGCGGCACCACGTTAGTTAGCCAACACAAGGCACAGCAAAGGTGGGTATGGATACAATACCAAGTTTCTTCATGAAAATGTAAATTTGTACCGAGTTTTATCATATCATTGTCCGCACACTGCAGTAGCATTAGTGAACAGTTTTTGCGTGGTTGCGAAGCACGCTTTCGTAAAAAGGGAGCTCAGTATCGTAGTCGGAAGCCAAAGGAACTTCCTGACACCGGGGTGAGGACCACCCTGACCACGTGATATCCCCCTTGTATTCTTCCCAAGTGTGGACACTTTGGGAAGGGCGGAAAGGAGAAAGGAAGTGGCACAGGCTCTATGGTTTTAATGCGCGGAAATTTTCTGCGAGACAGCAGTAATGCTACAGAAGGTTTGCTAGAGGTTCTACGAGCTAGTACATATCCCATGTGACTGCAAGAGTACGCTGTCTTCGTCTCACTGGTACCACAGATTTTTTATCGCTATAGTTTCTAAGCTTTGGCGTTACACCCAGCTTTAGCCGGATGCAACTCAAAAATTCAGCGGCAAATTCCCCTCAAACAAGACCCTGAAGCCAATGCCACCGATTGATTGTCATGAGTTCGCGATTAATTCCCATGATCCTGCCAGCCACCTGCAATGATACGCTGGCAGGTGCAAAGGTATGAAGAAAAATGTCAAGACAATCGCTACATTCCATTGACTGGAGAGCCTCTTTAAAAGGCATTTGCGGCTGCTTTCTTGAGTTCTAACCGCCGATATAAATAGAAGCAGTTATATTATGTATCCAGCTGTGTCTTGAAATCTGCATTGTTATTTTGAAGCGAATAGCTTCACTGGGCACGTTAACACAGCGCTTCGTGTGAGCCACCCCTCGGCGCCGCCGTGGCGCGCGCTACGTCGCCACTTCTCCTCGCCACCGGTTTACCCCTCGCCGCTGCCGCGCGGTCGCCGCCGCCGTCCCAGGAGGAGAAGGTTCTTTCGCAAGGCGTTGCGAGAACGCGTGAGCGGCGGCGGCGGCCACACAAGAGGCTCCGGGCTACGTCGCGCGCTACGTCGCCACTTCTCCTTCTCGCCACCGTTTTACCCTTCGCCGGTGCCACGCGGTCGCCGCCGCCGTCGCAAGAGGAGAAGGTTCTTTCACAAGGCTTTGCGAGAACGCGTGAGCTGCGGCGGCGATCGTAGAAGAGGCGCAGACATTCGCCATGGAAGAAGGAAAAAAAGACGCAGAAGTGGTAGCGAGGGAGTTGGCTACTGCGCGCTCGCTGCCGTTTGCCCTTTTGTTGCAGCCGCGTGTTTACCGCAATTGCTGCGCATACGGAAGGAGGGCTAATAACGCGCTTGCCTGCATCGTTATCGTGGTGCTCCTAGTGCATTGTGCGCGAACTGCGACAACCATGACGTCAAACAAAGCATAACTGCAGATTTTCGTTTGTATATGCAGGCTTAACTAGAGCTAAGGCACTGCCAATTTTTTTCTGGTGGCATTTATTTTATTTACCCTTTTCGAATCATCTTTCGTTCGAATTTGGTTCAGTGCACTCTCGACGGAAAATATAATACTCTCTAGAAAAAAATATTGCCTTGATTGCACATCGGTGGGCGGAAAGCAATTTCGCCAACAATGTATGGCGCTACAGCGATGCGATTAAAACGTCGGTTTACTTTTTGAGCGGTATTGATTTATTGTCGGTCAATACGGCGTTCCGCTGCGTAGCTTTATATACAGCGGGTTCCTGTTAGCTTTTATTCCAAGTTTAAATGACGTCGGTATCGCTTCCATTGTTCCTTCGGGCGGACATATCTTTGTGCGGTTAATTGCTTCGGCCAGTTTAATCTTGAAGGCCAACAGCGCAACGACGCAGACAAAGTAGAAGAAAACACAGGACAAGCCAATGTTCGTTGAATGGGACGGTAAACTGTATACCCAAAAAGCGGCTGTTTGCATTGGATCTAGAGTGGCACCAGCGATTAGCGATATTTTTTTGTCCTTTGTTGATCGTGGCATCCAGGAAAATCTGTCTGGAATGGCGTCACGAATCTTTCGTTACGTCAATGACTTTTTAATCTTTGTAGAAAAAACTAACTTTTCTAGGCGCATGACTGATGTACTAAAAGTATTTAAAGAAAATGCTTTAGGTCTAGAGTTCACCACTGAGGTCACGGTCGGTAGCAAGCTACAATTTTTAGATCTGAGTTTGAAGGTGGAGACGGGACAGGTCTGTTGGGAATATTGTCGAAGGATGGGAAAACCGCTGTTAAATTATAAATCGCATCATTCCAAAACAGTTAAAACAGGAATTGTTGTCTCATCTCTTTTATTTATTTCATTTATTTATTTCATAATACTGCAGGCCACTGCTTGGCCCAAGCAGGAGTGAACTTACATTGTTACATAACTAAAAGAATAAAATTATTCAATATTAGAAGCACACAGATACCAAAAGAATAAAACCAAAAGAATAAACTTATACAATGTTAGCAGCGCACGGGTACCAAAAGAATAAAACCAAAAGAATAAACTTATACAATATTAGCAGCACACGGATACAAAACATACATATAAGCAATATTATTTATTTATTTTATTTATTTAAATACCCTAAAGGCCCAAGTGGGCATTACATAGGGGGGGGAGGGCATGAAAACAACACAATACAGATTATTGGCACACAGTAGTTAACAAATACAAAGAATAACTATATACAAATTGCAAGTACACATCACTGCAGTCGCTGAAAGATACATAGGTTGAGCGTATAAGACAATGCTTCGACAATACTGAAAATATCACTGTGAATTTTGAAGGCCAAGGTGCGATGAAAGTTTTGTTTGGAAATGTGATAACTCAGTTTCAGAAACTATGTCAGCCGGTAACGAGTTCCACTCTGCCATAGATAATAGTAAGGGTGATGTTTGATATTTCAGTGTTCGTGCGAAGATGGGTTGCACTTTGTGGGAATGATCAGACCGGGATGAAACATGATGGGCAGGGGCGATGCGATCAGCTGTGAACGGGGAGCCATCGTAGTACAAGGAATGAAAAAACGATAAACGAGAGAACTTGCGTCGAGTGATAAGGTCGGGAATACTGATAGTTTGCTTCAATAATGACACACTTTCATACGGTGAGTATGAAGAAAGGATGAACCTGACAGCTTTATTTTGCACAGACTCAAGACGGTTAATTAATGAAACGCTACTTGGACTCCATATTAAAGATGCGTATTCTAAAGCTGACCTTATGAGTGTAGTATACGCGCGAAGCTTTGTCTCGGGGTTGGCAAGATATAGACGACGTTTGATGAGTCCCAGTTTCTTAAATGCAGGTAAGTAGACGATTTAACGCATCAGAAAAATTTTGCGAGAAAAAAACATATTCCGGTAACGAATTCCAATCTTGCACTGTTCTAGGGAAAAAAACTGTATTTAAAACTGTTAGTTTTGGCGAAAAGGGGAGTAAGTGAATGTTCATGAACGTTCCGAGTCCTTCTCACTAGAGGACGCTTAATGCACTCCGTTTGTCCTCATTATCAAAATCTTGTATCCATATGGCAACCAATAGCTTCAATGAACAAGTTAAAAGGTTGAAAGAAGCTGTATACCCGGATGGTGTTATGTTATTGGGCTGTAACAAGGTAGCCAAAAAGCTTAAGAATCCGTATTTAGTGCCTAGTCCGGGAAAAGAGAAGGAAAGAAAAAAAGTTTGCCATTCTCCCTTATGTAAGTACATCGCCTGTCACAATCTTAAAAATGTGGCAAAAAGGTATGGCGTAGGGGTTGTTTTTTCCGCACCCAAGAAACTTAAAAGGGTTTGTGCTGTTTTGGAAAAAAAGCTGAGCAACGAAAAGAATCTGAAACAACTTGTGGGGTTAAGCACGAAACAATGTATGTGCCATGCGCAGAAGAGGTACTATACAATATCCCAATGTCATGCGGACAAATATATATCGGGCAGACGGGGCGTTGCATCAACACACGTTTGAAAGAGCATGCAAATAATCTGGAAGCTAACAAATCTAATAATCTAGTTGACCATGTTCGAGACTGCCAATCTTGTTTTCCTTCACTGCCTTACTGTGATATCCTCTACAAACACCCGTCCCGATTAACACGTGAGATTATGGATGCATATCACATCAGGAAAAAAACAAGGTTATGCGTCAGTAAGCCATCTGTTTCATTATATGACAGTGAGGTTGCATACCTCGATGCCACGTAGAAACATGGGTTTTGGCTCTGTACTAGCTGATAAGTTGGCCACTTTTTCAATAAAATTGTACTGCTTTCCTTGAATAAATTTCAGTTGTGAGTCAGCGCTTGTCCTGTGTTTTCTTCTACTTTGCCTGCGTCGTTGCGCTGTTGGCCTTCAATATGTACCACCAACTCGCCCGTTTGGGTACAGTTTCATCTGTCATCGCACACACAAGTGCCATGCACGCGTTCGAAGATTGTTTAAAACAATAGAAATTCATTTGTCACGGCGCCTTCGTTTGTCATTTTAACTGCTCCAGTTTTTGTCTTGCGCTCAAGTCTCCATTTCGTTACTAATAAAGACAACACTTCACTGATGAAAAAACTGTAGCGCTCGAGACAAGGACACAACGAAGACGACAACACATGCGCTAACTTTCAATCTGGTGGTTGAAAGTTAGCGCATCTGTTGTCGTCTTCGTTGTGTCCTTGCCTCGAGCGCTACAGTTTTTTAATCATGAGAAACCAACTCGCCCTAACATCCACCCTGAACACTTCGCTGTCACAAAACGTGCGCCAGATTTTCTGAGCGGCAATTACTGTAGTCTGCAGTGATTAAATCAGGGAAAGGGCCATTTTGCTTGACGACGTTGGTTCGCAAAGAAAAAAAAATCTTGATCAGCCTTCTAACTGTTTAACAAAGAGTCCCACCAAAACCAAAAAAAGAGAATGACATAAAAAAGTCATTCTAGGCTTCAGCAACAGGTTTAAGTGATCAACATCTTTCATTGAATTGTTTAGCAGATGCTCATGCAGTATGCAGGGCGTTTCACAGGTTTGGTTTATGGGGTTTAACGTCCCAAAGCGACTGAGGCTATGAGAGACGCCGTAGTGGAGGGCTCCGGAAATTTCGACCACCTGGGGTTCTTTAACGTGCACTGACATCGCACAGTACACGGGCCTCTAGAATTTCTCCTCCAAAGAAATTCCAGCCGCCGCGGCCGGGATCGAACCCGCGTCTTTTGGGTCAGCAGCCGAGCACCATAACCGCTGAGCCACCGCGGCGGCGCGTTTCACAGGTTTGATAGACATCTTTTGAAAGTCCAGTGTGTTTGTTGGTGGGCGTCTAATGCGTCTGCTTGATTTCGGTTCCATCTTTCCCTTTTCTTTCCTTTTCTTTTCAATCTTTTTCGCCCACTTCCTTCACCCTCATCTGGAGTAGCATGCAAGGTTAACTACTAGGCACGCCTCTCCTGTAATCGTTAAAATGTGCATCTCTTTCTCACCTAAGAGTGGTAGCAATTTTGAAAAATAGAATTTCTGAGTTCGGAGAGCGCTTTCTTCAGCATACCATTGTCAGCGGCGGCGTGCATCAGAATACAGGTACAACGTCTTATCTAACAGATTGGTTAGGTAATATTAAATAATCAACTATTTAACCCTTACAATTGGGCTCTCTATTTGTTGAGGGGTTCGTAGCCCACCGTAACTAATATCCGTATCAAGTTTTAGGCTTCCTAGAATTCCAATATCGTCGCTGCAGCCTCGCAAGGAATTTCGGGGCCGCACGGGAGGCAAATTAAAACTGCGCTGTCAGAAGGAGTGCTAGCGTGCAGTTTTGCTTACAACCGTGTGCTGCCCCAGAATTCTTTGCGCTACAGCGGCTGCAAAGAATGGCATTTTATAAAATCTAAAAATTGATATCGATATTGCTTACGGTTGCCTACCAACCTACTATTAAACGAGGAGCTTAATTAGTAATGATTAAACAATTTAGTATTCATTATTAGTTAAGCAACCTGCCAGTTGACAGTTATTCGCTATAATCTGATGCACACCATCGCTGGTAATGCTATTCAGGAGGCAGCACTCCTAAATTTCAAAATGCCCATTTTTAGAGGTTGATAACATTGTTAGGGAAACTTCCTGTATAGTGTAAAAGTTGAGGAATGCTGACACAAACCAGTGTTTACTAGCAGTTCCCGTTTCGGGACCTCGTCCTTTTCTTTCAGAGTCGTCCTGAAGAAGGCACCGAGTTGGTCTTGAAGCGTTGGGCTGCTAGTAGGTATTGATTGGTGTAACTATTTTTCTTGTTTTCTATTTCAAACCCAACCATACAAAACTTCCGTCGAATATGTTTTCGTTCAAATTGTATTTAAAGTCTTCAAGCGACGCGTAGGCAATGAGGGACGCCGTATTGGAGTGCTCCGGATTGATTTAAACCGCCTCGGTACTTCGCCTCCGTCGAAATGCGGCCGCCGCGGCCGGGATTCCCGTGACCTTGCGATCAGCAGCCGAATGCCAGAGCCACTGAGCCACAGCGGAGGGTCGATCAGCACATAGTGCGTAGAACACGTGTTCATAGTGGTGATGCAGCGAATTTTTGCGGCTATATATTACAGCAACTTTTAAACTAAGAGTTACACTAAGTGAACGCCTGCGCCACTTCATCGCCTTTGGATTACTCTTTATAAGCTATGCTTCCTACGCAAAAATTATCGCATCTAATCGAAGGTGACGGTTCTGCACAAACGAGGGCCGCTGAAAGAATGCGATGCTAGCGTGTCGGTTTACGCCCAATTATCCTCGGCAGAGCAGTGATTTACAAAGCTGGCGGTTCCTACATACACTCGCCTCACCACCAGCGCTGGTACCATGATCCGCTTAGAGGTGCAAGGTACTGTTCTCGGGGCGCATACATCAGCGATTCTTTCTTGAAGGGCTTCATTTTTTTCTTGCGGCTTGCGCAACATGGCTCACGTGTCATCGGTGTACATTCGGCGTCTCCAGATTATGAACATAACTTTCGGCAGCTCGAAATTGAAAAACTGCCTAGGTTGTAACGATGAAACCGAAAATAAATTCGCATTATTATGTTTCGGTCGAGGAAAACTTTTAACACGAATTTGTTTGGAAACTATGGAGTGAACCTGAACAGACGGGTGACACCTCCGCTGTCAAATAGGGGAACATAACCTTATGAAAGTCTTGCCTCGTATCATGAGCAGTGGCGTACGGTTCGATTCGGGAAAATTGCCACATGGACCTTTATTTTTTGTGATCCAAGCAGCGTTCCGAGTATCCGGTTTCTTCCGAGCCTGATAGCTGTACGCAGAGCTAATTTCCCCTAAATTTGAAGCCAATGGATGCCAGCACAAAACATAGAATTCCCTTTCTGGACGTAGGCGAGCTTCAAACTAGGCATGGTTAGGAAGAAAATAGTCGGCGGAAGTCTCACTGGTGAAAAACTTTTTTTTAAGTAGAGGAATCGCCCACAACAAGCCCATGGTTTATCCGATAGAACCCTGTGACGACCCAACGCCCTGTCTATTGAATTTCGAAACAAAATGAAGTGTGATTTGATTTGGTTGGCATTTCTTTTGTGCTTTTGAGATGTCGTTTGCATGCAAATGGCTCCATAATTCACCGCATCTAATTGTCTAGCTCTAATTGTCGCTGTGTCTAGAAAGCATAATTTTGGATTTGAGTTTTTTTAAATGCGCAAATTGACCAAAGCCTCTTGTGTTATTGAGCTCACATGATTTGCTAGGACTCCGTTTTAGTGTGCCGTGGTGTCTCCGTCCCTCCGGGGTAGGACAAAATGTTTGCACGCAGCCTGCCATAACGCTATTTCTTGCTCATACTGCTAGCGGGTTTGTTTGCCTTGGCGCCGTCTTGTATTCTTTTTTCTTGTTTCATGGCTTTCAGTGTCATTGTGCCTTCGATGCTGCATTGGAGTTTGGTATACTTAATACGTTCACATATGGATGAACACGTATGTCAGCCAAAAAAAAAAAAGCCTTCCCTGCAATATCAGACGGCCCTGTGTCTCTCTGGTCTGTCCATTTTCGCCATGATCACCACCGGCACATACACCCTTTGCTTCATGAAACATTCATAGCACTCATCGCCGTCACACCCAGCCAACAGCACGCGACCATCACGCCTCATCTACACGGTTTACCCCGCTTTCCCTTTCAAGGTTTGTCTCCATCGGTGGCCACACTCGTCACCGGTGCGAGAAAAGACGAGAGCACTGGCGAGAAGAAGGGTAGAAGAGAAAGAGGGGGAGGGGGGGGGTTCTTCACGCCTCCGGTATTGTGGCTAACCGTGCCAATCCTTCATCGGCTCTTCGATCTTCGAGTGGCCGTCTTCGAGGTCTTCTCTTTATGTTTCCTTCTTCGCTTCGACGTACCTCAGCAGTTTCCCAGGGAAGAGAAATAAGGAAAAGGAAAGAGCGAAAAGGGAAGAAAAAGAAAGAAAGAAGGCCGTGCCATAAATCAGCGTCGACGGATGTTAGGAAGAAGCGGCAACCGGGTGGAGGAGGAGACACCTGCTGCCTTCTTCTCGTGCGGAGAAGCCGTGCAGCTGATCCGAATGGAGTTGGCGCTAGGGAAAAGCCAAATCCGCTACACACCGCAGTTGATAAACGTTGCTCCTCGATATCTGGCGCTGCCGGCCGCCTTCATGTGTCTGCCTTGGTAGCCTTGCGGGACGCGTCGTTTTTCGTATATCGCTGATTGTTGTCTGTTGTGTTGTGTACGTCTCGCCCTCCGCTTTTTTTTTTTTCTTTTCTCGTTTGCTTGAAGGATGCTGTCCCGGCCGAAGCCGCCTAATATTTTCTCTGCCGTGTTAAGAGGCTGTCGGATAGGTGTCTCGGGGTCGGCCTGGAAGCGCAACATCGGACAGCGCTACGCGCGTCCAGGCGTGATGGGGGACGCCACGAGCCTAATGTGAGTTCTTAGCACCGGATTAGGATCATCTTCACATTGCTACAGCTTGCTTCGTTGGGTCTTTTCGACAAATCTAAAGGGCGCGATCTAGACTCCTACTTGTTTCGAATGTCTGCCTCTTTTGTTGCGTCAGCATCAGAACACGCATTAGCGCCAGCGTCCGGCGAAGTGTGCGGCGTTGGCACTGTCGTTACCGTGTAAAGCCTCGCTTGACAGGACAGGATCATTTTTTCTGGGTGACAGTGACGCGCTCCAATTGTGTCCACTGTATATGGAAGCGACCGGGTTCAGCAAACCTAATTTTATTCGAGAGCCGATAAAGAAACTGGAGGGACTTCTCCGTACCCTTCTTGATTTACAACCCGCCCCACCAAATGCAAAAGAAATGCGTAAGTGGAACTAAAATGTTGCTTCAAAAAAGTCATTCACCAATCAAATCAAGCGACATCGCAGGTATTTTTAGTTGAAGCTTTCTTTCTCCAATTTAAAAAAAAATTAATAATGCGATATCATTAGAGTTGTCATACCAAAACCCCACCGACATCGGGTCTCACGAAATTCGCTGAATTACAGAGAGGTCACGTCCCCTTGTGACGTGTCCTCAAAATCAGAACTCAAAAAATTACAAAAATAAATGTGTGGTATGTGCACAGTAAAATCACAGTACACTGTACTGATGGGAGACTTTAATGCAAAGGTAGGTAAAAAGCAGGCTGGAGACAAGGCGGTGGGTGACTATGGCATAGGTTCTAGGAACAGTAGGGGCGAGTTATTAGCAGAGTTCGCAGATAGAAATAATTTACGGATTATGAATACCTTCTTCCGCAAATGAGCAAACAGGAAGTGGACGTGGAAGAGCCCCAATGGTGTGACTAAAAATGAAATAGACTTCATACTGTGTGCTCAACCTGGCATCGTAGAGGATGTGGAGGTCCTCGGTAAGGTCCGTTGTAGCGACCACAGAATGGTAAGGTCTCGTATTAGCTTGGATTTGAAGAGGGAACAGAGGAAACTGGTGAATCGAAAGGCTATTAACGAGTTAGCATTAAGAGGGAAGGTAGAGGAATTCAGAATGTCGCTGAAGAACAGATTTTCCGCTTTAACTGAAGAAGACGACCGTAGTGTTGAAACAATGAATGATAATCTCACAGCTATCGTTACAGAGTGCGCCGCAGAAGTAGGTGGTAGGATGGTTCGACCGGATACCAGCAAGCTATCTCAGGTGACTAGAGATCTGATTAAGAAACGCCAAAGCATGAGGACGTCTTACTCCACAGACAGGATAGAACTAGCAGAGCTATCGAAGTTAATAAATAAGCGCAAGGTAGCCGACATAAGAAAGTTTAACATGGAGAAAATCCAGCATGCTCTAAGGAACGGAGGTAGCCTAAAATCAGTGAGGAGAAAACTGGGCATAGGCACTCGTAAAAACCAGATGTATGCGCTAAAAGAAAAACAGGGCAATGTCATCAGCAATATGGATAAGATAGTTGAATTAGCCGAAGAGTTTACACAAATCTATACAGTAGCGAATGTAATCATCAAGTTACTGAGGGAGGCATTCGAGCACAGCAATGGGACATCCCGCCAGTAACGAAGGAGGAAGTAAAGAAAGCCTTAGGAGCAATGCAAAGAGGGAAAGCAGCTGGTGAGGATCAGGTAACAACAGATTTGTTGAAGGACGGAGGAGAGATTGTGCTACAAAAACTAGCCACCCTGTATACGCAATGCCTTGTGACCTCGAGAGTACCAGAAGCTTGGAAGAACGCTAACGTTATCTTAATTCATAAGAAAGGAGACGTCAAGGACTTGGAGAATTACAGAGAGATCAGCTTATTGTCCGTTGCCTACAAGGTATTTACTAAGGTAATCGCTAATAGGATCAAGACAACCTTGGACTTTGGTCAACCAAATGATCAGGCAGGCTTTCGTAAACGATACTTGACAATAGACAACATTCACACTATCAACCAGGTGATAGAGAAATGCGCAGAATATAACCAACCCCTATATATAGCCTTCATTGATTACGAGAAAGCATTTGACTCAGTGGAAACCTCAGCTGTAATGCAGGCATTGCGGAATCAGGGTGTTGAAGAGTGTTATATGAAAATATTGGAAGATATTTATAACGATTGCACAGCTACTATAGTTCTCCGTAAAGTCAGCCATAAAATTCCAATACGAAAGGGTGTCAGGCAGGGAGATACGATCTCGCCAATGCTCTTCACTGCCTGCTTACAGGAGGTATTCCGGGGACTGGAATGGGATAAGAGTTAATGGAGAATACCTGAGTAATTTGCGATTCGCTGAAGACATTGCCTTGCTAAGCCACTCATGACAAGAACTGCAAAGCATGATCAATCAGTTAGACAGGCAGAGCAGAACGGTGGGGCTAAGAATTAGCATGCAGAAAACCAAAGTAAAGTTCAACAGCCTAGCAAGGGAACAGCAGTTCGCAATTGGTAGCGAGGTGCTGGAAGTAGTAAGAGAATATGTCTACTTAGGGCAGGTAGTGACCGCAGATCCGGATCATGAGAGGGAAATAACTAGAAGAATAAGAATGCGGTGAAGCGCATATGGCAGGTTCTCTCAGATCATGAATGGTAGCTTACCAATATCCCTGAAGAGAAAAGTATACAACAGGTGTATCTTACCGGTACTCACCTATGGGGCAGAAATGTGGAGGCTAACAAAGAGGGTTCAACTTAAGTTAAGGACAACACAGCGAGCTATGGAAAGAAAAATGATAGGTGTAACGTTAAGAGATCGGAAGCGGGCGGAGTGGGTGAGAGAACAAACGCGCGTTAATGATATCCTAGTTGAAATCAAGAGGAAGAAGTGGGCTTGGGCAGGGCATGTAATGCGAAGGCAAGATAACCGCTGGTCCTTAAGGGTAACGGAGTGGATTCCAAGATAAGGCAAACGTAGCAGGGGGCGGCAGAAAATTAGGTGGGCGGATGAGATTAAGAAATTTGCGGGAATATGGTGGCCGTGGCTGGCGAAGGACAGGGTTAATTGGAGAGGCATGGGACAGGCCTTTGCCCTGCAGTCGGCGTAGTCAGGCTGATGATGATGATGATGATGATGATGATGATGATGATGTGGAAATGTCAACAGGTCGCAGCATAGCAGATACCTCCTACTGCAGCTAGCGGGCTTAATATGGTGGTTGATGGTTTAACAGCTGCAAAAAAAACTGACGCACGCACGCACACACAGCAGTTGCAACAGAAGCTGCGGCAATTGTGAAATCTAGTGTTGTCGCATTTCGCTGTTAAGATGACTTAAGAGTCCCCGTAGTTTTTCTATTCGCGTGTGGGAAACAAACCATAAAGCATTGTATGGCTGCTGTGAAGGTGACGAAGGAAAAGCAGTTACATAGGGGATGCCGGGACTATTTATTATGAGACGTTTGACAGTCATGCCATACCATGGAAAATATTTTCACTTCCGAAGGTAGCTGCAAGCAAGTATTCTGTATATTGCCCCTAAAATTATGCTATTCAGCACAGCCTTGCTCCTTGGTGTGAAAAAAAAAAAAAACTCCCAAGTGTTGGCTAATGAAAACAGTGCATCTGTGCGGCAGTGCTTTCTGGCCTCTCGTCTTGATGAAAACACTTCCGTCGCTCACTTTTCGGATACAGTTGTCAGCGCCTTACAATCTTTCGTTTCTTTAGATCTTGTACACTTACAATCGCGATGCTCCTGTGATGCTCCTGAAGACGACCGGAAAGATGTTTCTTATGATGACGTGTCCCTGAAAAAAAAAAAGAAGTGCGTATGAGGGTGGAGACGGTGAGAGGGTAAGTAAGAAACGGAAGTTCTGAGGCGGTGCGCAGTCGTGCCGAGAAGATATGTAACGGATGCATACGCAGAGACCGAGGCCCGATACACTGATGTAGTACACGCGACAGTCTGTCATTCCTGAGGACGACACTACGTGGGTGGTGCGACAAACCACTGAAGGCAGCTTGGTGTTCCAACGTACATAGTGTAATTAAATACGTTCTCTTCGCCCTTTTGCGATAGTCATAATTTATGTTCGAATTCTTTTTATTGCTATGTGATCACATTATACTTCTGCTTTTGTAGCGAAAGCTATACTGGCCACAACCTTGCGATTTCGCTGTGGCGATGAGGAGGCACAGAGACTGACCTTGAGCCGTTGCCTAGCAACCACCGCAGCTGGCGGACACCGCGAGCTCGCCGCGCCATCTGGCATGACGTCACACCACGCGCCTCGCCGCGGAGCCGCCGCCGTTTGGCGTGACGTCACACCGCTTGCCTCGTCGTTGCGCGTGCCTCTGCTCGCTTCGCCAGCTGTGTGGCATGCTTTCGCTACGTATATCCTGGCATAGGCGAGCTAAGCCACTTTCCATCTAAGCTAAGCTAAGCTTTCCCTCCCTCTTAGTAATACCCTAAGGGTCCATAAGGGACAGTAATGATGATGACGACCAATACACGAACCTAGGAGCACACAACCCAACGCAAGCCATGCCGAGGGCTCACCTCGCCCCTAATCGTCATGTGCGAATTTAAGCGAAAATTCACGGAGGTTATGCATTTACCACACAATAAAAAAAATAAACATTAAATTGTTTCGCTTAGCGTCCCGAAGCGGCACATGGGCTATAAGGCACGCCGTAGAGGAGGGCTCCGGATTACTTTCAACCACCTCGAGTTCTTAACCTTGCGTTTACGTCGCACAGCATACAGTCATTTTTTATATTTCGCCTCCACCAAAATGTGGCCGCCGCGCTCGGTATCGAACCCGCGACCTTGGAATGAGCAGCCGAACGCTGAAGTCACTGAGCCACCGCGGCGGGGGCTAGGAGGAACAAAGGAAAATACGGAGAGTATGTACGACTGCTAAATGTGTATCTATTTTCAAGACACCGTCTGTGTATCGGGGCCTCTAGAATCGCTTTGATCTGATGGTGTGTTGTTTCCTCAGTATTATATGTGCCACAACTCTTCGTTGGGCTCTGGTAGCATCGGTGGTCGCTGTACGTCAGACACGCATGATGATGGTTGTCGAAGAGACTTCGTGCTGAGCCAATACATGAAAACATGAAAAGGGCTTATCCATTAAAAGGCATCGACAACACGAGAGCGCAGTGTTTATACGAATCCAGCGCCACTAGCGCGTTCTCTGTCGCCATCACATAGGCATAGTGATTAAATGAAGCGGAACATTAGACCACAGTTCGACAAACACGGTCCTCATTCCCCTTTCAACGCAGTCGGGATGATTTCGAAAGTTCTCCTCAATTCCTTTCCGCCCATTTCCGCGACCCCGCTTTATCATTACGCTATCAAGCCCGGCCATCGAAGAATGCAGTCCTCATTACGTCAGAATCCATGTGACAGCTTCGTCTCTACTAATGAGACCTGCTTTGACCACTGCTTGAACTCCGATGACAGTAACCTGCAACAAGTTGAAAACAGCGTCGTTACAAGTTCGCGTGTTTCGCGTGGTCTCACAGTAATGAACTGTGCCTGAATACCCGGCAGCGCTCATTAGGGCAGCGCATGGCGCCGCATAGGACTCGTAGTATGCGCGCCTACAAACACCCATTCACACGACTCTGAATCAAAGAACGGATTGGCTCAGAGTAATAAAGTGGGTGGGCTCGGTTGTGGACGACTTTCCACGTACTGAATGCATTGACGTGTGTACAAAGCGCTTATCCCATGTGCGGTTCCTTTACATCATGTCCTTGGTTAATTAGCACTGCATTTACGATGAGAATGCAAAAGAGTAGTTCTGTCTTGGTGCTATTAGATGTACCTTGAAGAACTTGACTTGATGGGCTATAGTATATTCACCTCTAAACTTCCTACAGGTGTTAGTACAACGGTGTCAATCACCGTCTCTCTCTGGTGCTTTGGAACCATGTGTGCGCATTATATTATTTAAGACGTTACTTCCTGTATATGTACCTCTATACTTCCTGTATAGAAGTGCATACTACCTATCCACTACCTCTATATGCATCTCTGTACTTCCTGTAGGGGTAGGTAGACCGAATCGCTGTCCAGGAACGCTTGTTTGGAATGAACTGTGTGTGCGTGTTAAATAATTACGGCATTACTACGTGTTTAAAACGCATGCTGATGTACAGATGGCCACAGAGGTTGTTTTTGAAAAACGGACGCCACAAAAACCATTTTCGTTGCTGGCATTCACGGGTGCACTGTAATGGTCGGACAGAGGGATGGGAATTAATTCCTCATGCTCGTGGCAGGGCTATTTCGAAAGTTTCTGCCAGCACCTGTAATTTACAGCACACATTTAGATATATCTAGCGTGTTTAAATAGGAACGTAAACGAGTAACCTTGAACTGAACCGTGGAAATAACGTCTGTGTATTCACCATGCCCCGCACTCTTATTTCCAGTCCGTTGGCTGCAGCTGTCCCTTCAGGTCATTCGCGTAGTGAGCTTCTCAACCGTAGATCCGCACGCGCTTCTTTCCAGACCCCATTTAGGGACCTCCTTCTATTGTGGCACGTCAAAGCTTCGCTCGGCGTCGCACTGAGATCCTTTGTGCGTCGTCTCAGCGGCGCGTAGGCGGCCGAAAAGGAGCGAGGCGATGGATGGCGCAAAAGGCCGAGAAAGGTCCGCGAACTGAAAGGAGACTCGGCTATACAGCTGTAGCATTATTGATCCCGATTAGAGGGGCGGCCAAACTTTTAAGCTGCTGCTCCTCCGCCGTCACTCGAGAGACCTCCGCTGCTGTAAGATCCGCTTGCCCCTGCGTTTCGTTCAAGCCATGCACCGGCCGTGGATGGAACGTGTCTACTATTAAGATTTCTTCGAGAGCGGCGGGCCTTTCTATAAACCCCGGCACGGCGGTCGCACCACCGGGAATTGACTAAGCTCCGGGCACGATCCTATTTACTTTGACGAGCTTTTCTCCCGGCGATCATGCGGGGCTTGCTTCTACTCGCTAAAGATAAAGAAGAAAGGATTGGGTGGAGGAGGACAAAGGAAGAAGGGGAGGAGGGGTTGTACCATGCCTTGAAAGCAGTAGCTCCATCAATCACCGGTTTCGAGATTTAGGCGTCCAAGCTGGAAACGCGGGCGCCTCGTGAGGAAATTGATTTGTAACATTGAAGCCCCTGCCAATGCCTCCCCCCCCCCCCCCCCCCTCCGACCATCCCATGTCCCTTCCTGCCTTTCTGCTTCGCCTGTATTTGCAGCAAAGACTCCAAATTTCAAGAGGTGGCTTGCTTTAAAGCAAAATAAAGAAGGGAAAAAATAGATAACGCAAAATTATACTAGCGACACGCACTTCGATCTAAAAAAGATAACAGTGGCTGCCTTCTTTGGTGAATTTGGTTACTGACTTTACCACCTTTTCTTCCTGCACGTCTGCCTTTCGAAAATACGCATTAACCGCATGTTCGTTATGAAGTGTTTTAAGACGCGAGTAATGCTGCTGCTTTCGTTTTAGCGGTTCCATCAATGCTTACTTGACGCAAAGCGAAGCCCGAAATGCACAACTCTCCTGTACTCATTAAAATCTCTCTCCCTCTTAAATGCACGCCACTGTAGAGGAGCACGAAATCAAGAACGTGTTTTTGCAGACGGGTAAGGGCATGCCAAAACTTGTTTTTAATCTATGCCAAGCTACCAAGAAGACAAGTTCGAAGGGAAATTTCAAGCTCGTAAACGACGGTAAGGAAGCGCAGTATTAATCAAGGCACGTCGCTCATTACAGTTTTTTTCTTCATTTTCTTAGCTACGCTCCAGGGACTGCCTACAATCATCTTCAAAGTGTACATACCCAAGCCCCTCTTGACTGACTCACGTGCGGTCCTCATTAAGCCCTCGACCGTTTTGTTCCGGTCTGCTAGGTTTTAGAGACCCGGCGTGCAACGTGATCCTGCACACCGCGGTGTGTGTGTGTGTGCATATACTCCCAAGGAGCTCTGCTTAATGCATCGCGTGCCCACATGACTGCGCAGAGATGGAACGCCATTGCAGCAGCCCACTCGACGAACGACTGTCTGGCTGGTATAGCGTGCGTCCAGGAGCCTCGCAATCCACTCCCCGAGCACTTACGCGTGCTTCGCTGTAGTTGCGGACAGCGTGGCTGAGCGCTGTAGCCAAGGCATTCTTCATATCACTTCACTGCCGCGTTTGTGTACCTTTTTCTTGTTTGTGATGAAGCTACCCAAATATATAGAGTGCGCAGGATAATAGACCTTATTACTCTTTCGGGGACACTTCGGCCTTCCAGACACCGCGTCCGGAACTGGGCACAGCCCTAGGCTCCTGAAGTTTTGTGCGTCGTTGTTCTTTATGTTATTTTTTTTATTCAATCTCAGCGTACGTCGGGTAGATGAGATTGCACTGCACTACGGAGACGGAACACGCGATACTGTACATAATTGCTTGGCGTACGCAGACTGCGCGGTATAGGTGCGCACTGCGCTACGCTCGGTGAAATGGACCGCGCCCCATAGCGGAGAGCGTATACATTCGTCGACGTTAATGATGTTGATTCGCGCTCTCAGGAATTCCCCTGATAGGAAGGCCGGTGGCAGTGCAGGCGTACGGTCCCGTGCGGAGCTGACCGATGGCACGACTGTGCCTGCCGTATACGACTACCGAGCCGTGCGTCTGTGCCCGGCTCTCGACGACGTCTCTTCTTCGAGCCGTGCCGGAATTTAACGCGATTCGAGCTCGCTTCCGCTGTCGCGATTGGCCGTAGCGGAGGAGGCGGCCACATTCGGCTTGGCCCTCAACGACATCGGGCCATTCTCTCGATGCCCCCGGTGCGGTGGGGCTGAAGCGAAGGCCATTATCCCGGAAGCGCTCTTCTGTTTGAGAGGTCGCGGAAAAAGACTGCGCTCGTCTGGCAGACGATCCAGAGGGAGGAAAAGATGACGGAGCCAGCATAAGAGTATCGGGGTTCATCTACGTGCAAAGGCGCTGTTACACGCTGGCAGAGCTTTGGTATGGGATGCGCAGGAACCGTACTCCTGCAGGAAAAGAAAAATCTTTAGCAAGTTTTGGGCTGTGGTAACAGCATTCACCAAGCATAGCTTCAAGGTTGGAACAAGGGGGTAATACCGACGCCGATAAGAGGGCCGACATTCCCCATTCTTTCTGTTATGCTATTCGCTGTGAAGGAGGCAAGAACTCTATGCGGGCTCTAAGAAGGAAAGAGGTCGGGAGGAGTGAGTGAGTGAGTGAGTGAGTGAGTGAGTGAGTGAGTGAGTGAGTGAGTGAGTAATTGAGTGAGTGAGTGAGTGAGTGAGTGAGTGAGTAATTGAGTGAGTGAGTGAGTGAGTAATTGAGTGAGTGAGTGAGTGAGTGAGTGAGTGAGTGAGTGAGTGAGTGAGTGAGTGAGTGAGTGAGTGAGTGAGAGATAGAGAGAGAGTGAGTGAGTGAGTGAGTGAGTGAGTGAGTGAGTGAGTGAGTGAGTGAGTGAGTGAGTGAGTGAGTGAGTGAGTGAGTGAGTGAGTGAGTGAGTGAGTGAGTGAGTGAGGGAGGGAGGGAGGAAGGGAGGGAGAGAGGAAGGGAATGGCTGTGGGGAGCGAGCGAAGTCGGGGTGACGATGAAGAGATCTGTTTCCTTACAGCAACGCATCCCTGGTCGTAGTTGTACCCGCGAGAGGTTTTAGCAGCGCTGTCGTGTTTCGTCGAGTTACATAATAAATTAGTCGCGAATAATGGACAAGAGGGGATCTGACAGCGCTTGTAAAAGAATGTTAGGGGAAAGCAGGGGAGTGTGTGCGTGTGTTTGGAGTGAGGGCGGGGAGTGATGGAATGGTTACCAGAATTCCATCGAATGCACAGGCATGGAACAGGCACCGAAGGCACAGGCATGCGACGGTTGCATTTCGATGTACGACCACGTCCCTGTAAACACATTTTAGCAGTGTGATGCCACCCGCGGCAGGTGGCTCAGTGGTTAGAGCGCTCGGCTCCTGAGCCAGAGTACCCGGGTTCGCCACGGCGGCCGTGTTTCGATGGAGGCGAAACGCAAAAGGCGCCCGTGTGCTATGTGGTGTCAGTGCACGTCAAAAATCCCCAGGTGGTCGAAATTATTCCGCAGACCCTCACTACGGCACATCTTTCCTCTCTCACTCTCTCCTTTATCCCTACCCTTAAGGCGCTGTTCGGGTGTCCAACGAGATATGCGAGACATAGACTGCGCCATTTCCTTTCCTCAAAAGCCAACTTTCATTTTTTTTTTCAATGTGATGACGTCGTATTCTTTTAGTTTTACGTGCTTAACGTCACAAAGCGACTCAGGTTCGTATTGCGTCGTATTGTGTGACTAGGCAGGCTGTAGTGGGTGGTTAAATACCTGTGATATTTGAGAGCTCACATCATCTACTTCAAAAGGCAGTTTCTGTCGAAACGCACTGCATTTCTTGCACTGTACAGAATAAGGATGTTCTTACCAAAATCAATTTGTTTAGGCTACTTCGAGCATAAAAGGATCCTTGAATTGAATTTAACAATTTTTTATAGCTCTTCGTAGGAACCGCAGTGCAGCAGATCAGCAGCCGTGTAGCTGGCATTTTTTGACACCAGTGGAGCACGAAAAAAGCAACGAGTTCACTTTGCGATCAGTTTGCAGCGGTCGCGACGATAACGTACAGTTCTAGGCGAAACGACAAAAAAGTCATCCTAGCGTCGAGATGAAAGAGAATCTGAGGCGCGCATTCCAACTTTCTTTGCTGATGCAGCGTACAACGGAGTGCAAACTATTTCGCAAAGCTTTGTGCCCGATTTTTCATCAAACTCCACAGTCGCTAAAAAACAAACGACGCGAAATCGCCCCGTCTACGTCACAATAGTGATCTGGTCTCCAAGCGCTCGCGTTTTCAGATAAGTTGTGGTTCGACTGGTTGCGCCACTATTCGAAGCTCCGCCCTTCTTTTGGGGCAGCTGCACAAAAGAAGCAGTCACGCAGACTGGTCTCGCCCATTCCCATCAGCCGGAGTGTTAGACATGCTTGAAACTTTGGACCGCCTCAAAAGCTGATTTTTTTCCGGCGCACCACCTGTGGCGAAGGAACAAATCTAGTTCTCCCTTGACCTCCTAAGAACGAAGGCGGAGCAGTGAATCGCATGTGGCTTGAATATTTGATCTACGATACAATCGGTTTCCCAACCGCGAAGGGTTCGTTCAACGTGACTGCTTTGCTGAGCACGGGTCGCCGTGGTGGACGAAACAGAACACGTTTCCGTTTCTTGAAAGTGGAGTGAATAAGGAAACGAGGCGGCCTTTATTTTTGTTTGCTCCTGAGGCTATTTCAGAAGACAACCGCAATACGAGCGCGTCTAGAATATTGTATAGTCGCTTTGTACTCCGGGATGGACTTTCAGGGAAGATAGCGGCCTTGCAATGCAACTTGACGCACGTTACCCAGACATGAGCAAACTTCGTAAACAATGCGCCTGTTTCTTTCGCTGTTCCCAGATGGGTTAGCGAATATAATGTGTGTGTGTGTGTGGCAATGGTTATATTAGTAATACTGGCCGTGTGATGTAGAATTCTTTTTGCGTGCTTTGGAAATGTCAGCACACACTTCCTTGTTTGAATCTCTCTAAAGCGACACGTGAAGTCGCCTACGTACACGCTTTCTCGCGGTTAGCGGGACCTTGCCGAAAGCTTTCGGTCATTTTCTTCCGGCTAAATGTAAACTATTAGTCACACCTTTCATATTCTGCAATAACATTTCTTTCAGCTTAGTAAAAAAAATTGGATTTAACCGAATCGAGGAACATTGAAGCACAATAAGAACGGTTATTTTTCTGCAGCGCAGCAAACAAATACAGGTCCCGAAGTTCTGCGCTTTCCTTTCATTTTCTTTTTGGGGGTGAAGCTCACTACAGGTGCGGACAAAAGTAAACAGAACACCTTATTGCCTTTTAACATTTTTAACGCATTGCATAAGTGCAATTGTCAAGTGTAGTATGTGCATGCTGGTAGTGGACGCTGCTGCACTTCCTCAAGTACAATGATTCTTCGTTTCCAACAACGAAAACGTGAATGAACTTAGAACGGGGTAGCGTGCTCTGCTTACTTATTCCTGCACCCGTACACCATTTCCCAAAAGGTTCTTGGATTGTGCTCAGAGCATCAAAGATGCGCTGTAAGCCTAGTATTTGCCCGAAGTTTGCCGTTCGTGGGTACGGCTCGTCAATCTCGTCAACCGTGTCGTATTTTCTGGACGGCGGTGTAACTGGTTCATGCTGCTGGCATCGGCGTAAAGTGGGTGGACAACGCCACTACAGCACAGGATGTTTATAGTGAGAGGGGAAGCCGCTGAAGAGTGGAAAGTGGGCGATTTGAATTAATGAGATCAGAAGTCTTGAGGCCCTTCGGCACGGGATCAGGTGAAGCATATTAGTCTGGTTAGCTGTGGCCTCGTAAACCGCGCTTGACGAAGTTCACCCCTATTATCTTGTAATCGCCCCCTGTTCTTCCTTTGTTGCATTTGAGATTTAGGGTTCCTGAGAGGGTGGACGTCAGATCAGACATCAGATCCAGAGCACACATTGTGTCGGAGCCTCAACGCAGGAATACGACAGAAAATGAATAAAAATGGTGTCCCGTTCTTTACACAAAAAAAAACAAAAAAAAACTTCGAGGTCATTGCGGCGACCCGCATTGAAGCAATGCGAAAACAAAACGCCCACGTACCATATCGATGTCCGTGTACTCTAGCGATGGCCATGACTATTTTCACGTCTAAGTGAATTTTTCGCCTTTTTTCGCGTTTAATTAATGAACTAATTAAACCTCATCAGCCAAATTTTTCCCACGGCAATATTTTATCACACGCTGCCACAATCACACTTTCACACATTTATTTTGAGAGAACGACGTAAGCGTGCGTACAAAATTGCGGACACCTTTTACTGACGCGACAGAGCGATATAATACTCTCGCATTAATAATTTCACTTGAATTGACTTTTGTGCAAATGTCATTAGTGCAGTTTTGAAAACATAATGCTGCACTCAACTCAGAGCCAAAAAAATGGCTGTGGCTCAACTTGGTTAAGCCGGGAAATCGCGAAAGCAATACCCATGGCTACGCCCTCGCTCACATGATAGTCGTGCTGTTGTGGTGCTTGTGTGAAACTTGTTGTATATCTTGGTGCTGCTGTGGTGATCACTTGGCTATTCTATGTACAACTAGTAGTGAAACTATAATCGCTGCGCTGTGAGGATATACTTAGTTGCTGGTGATGTTAATGCAGACTGTAGAACTGCTGTTCCTGCACTGGCTACAACGGCATGCTTGGCACTCATGCTAAGTGTCCTGGTAAATCCAAGTTGAAAGGCGAAAGCCTGAGTGCTGTATTCTGCTACGCGATTGTTCACTGCACATTTTGTTGGTACATTAATTAACTGCCAATTAATGACGCTTAAGCTTCGCCTTTAGGAGTGGAACGCGACAGCGTGTTGTAGCGCTGCCACGGAGTCCAAATAACGCCACCACCTATTCGGCGCGGTGCGTTGCCCTTCGAACGCAACGCTTTTTGAGGAAAGGAAATGGTCTGTAATTCTCTGTCATCTCGGTGGACACCTGAGCCGCACCGTACAGGAAGGGAGGAAGTGTGAGTGAAAGAAGAAAGAGGGGCCGTAATGAACAAAATGAAAATTGTATTTGAGGAAAGGAAATTACTCTTTAACTGTCTCACATATCTCAGTAGACACTAGTCGAAAATTGTATTTGAGGAAAGGAAGTTGCGCAGTAACGCGGACAAATACGCCTTGCTCGTCGGTGAATTGGTTTTTGAGGAAAGGAAGTGTATCTGTCTCTCATATCTCGGAGGACACCTAAACCTCGCCGTCACGGGAAGGGAGGAAGATGGGAGTGAACGAAGACATCGTATTCACTAGACGCACCTTTGTTCATTCCAAACCATCGAGCCAAAGCCAGGCAATACAGAAAAAAAAAAGTTGGCATGGCGGAGTGGTAGCGTGCTCGACTCGCACTCCGGAGACCGGGGTTCGATTCCCAAGGTCGGCAAATTTGTTACTGGGTTTTATTTATTTATCTGGTCTGACTAGAAAGGTTTGACTAATTGGTTAAGTAGGGATTTACTTAAACTCAGTCAAACTTACTTGGAGCATCACTAAACGATCCCTTTAATTGGTTGCATGGTTAGAAGCCAAAGTACAATTGGCCCCGTTTGAAATTCGCGCACTGTGACGTCACGACCGTTTCGACCAATTAAAAAGCGTGACATTTCTGTCGACAGCTCCTGCTTACAACGATGAGGCATTAAAGGCTTCCGCCTTAAAAGCGCGCTTCGATCGCGGAGGCCACGCCGTGGTGGCACCGCCGCGGCTTGCGACGGCGCGAGTCGGTCGCCCTTCTCTTCGGCGTGACGTCACAAAGCACCTGTTGCGCTCCTAGCGGAGAGCGCAGGCGTTAGGCGCCGGTGGTGGTGGCACAGCCGCGCCACGCCAAAGGCAGAAAGTGCAAGTAGTAAAGCTTTCGCTTTAGAAAACATTATGATAAAAGATGCGAGTCTACTGTTCACAGAAGAGCATTAGACTGAACAAGTCAAGCGGATGCACAAACGGCGGACGTGCGCACAGGCATTTTGACACAAGATGGTGGTCTGAGTTCACCTGAAAACGACGAAAAGAGCTCAGGACAAGTTGAGTTAAGTACCACGGTATGTTCCGTGCCGTAACCAGAGATTCCTTAACTTAGACCAGCCTTTTCGGCGCACTTTTCCTGCAGCAGTCGGGGGAAATCGCCGCATCTTCCCTGGGCGGTTTAAATGCAATATTTTAATAGCCTTTCTGTTCATCGGACGATTAGATTGCTGCATTTTGTTAAAATCAACTCGAACGTATTTATGTGTTTCTCTCCGCGCTGCACCACGTATTTCAAGCCAGTGTAACCCATGTGGAAAGTTGGCCGCCGTCAACACCAAGGGCTGTGTGCTTAAAGAAAAAATCAAGAATCTAATTCCAAGTTTTATTTATTCAGAGCTTAGAGACGCGAGTATAAGAAGATTTGCAGAAGTGAGGAACGACAGGCTTGGCTGAAATAAGAAAACAAAATTGAATTCCTGGCGGACGATGACTTTCGCTGAACCTTCCGCAAGGCTGAGGACTGGGGAAGGCCTTCCATTCTCGTTATTGGCGTTTTTGAGAAGCGCACCGCCGCCGAAGACGATTACTTCGCGCACCTATCTTTTTACTTGCGTCTGTACTTCGTAATGGAAGGAAGAAATCAAGCACGTAAATGACTGGCATGTTCTCGTACAGAACTTTTACAAATCAGTTTAAGGTCAGCTCAACACAACTACTGAATAAACGCCGAATTGTGTTAGTCAAATAAAGCCGAGGTTCAAATGCCACACGGGTCGTCCAGTCAAAGCTCTGAGCCGCCACCAGGCGATTAAAGTGGCCCGAACAGCCTATTGCATAATGCTGATGCAGCGACGCCTGAGATGTGCGTCACCAGATCAGCGCGCCACCAGATAAGCGCGCCACCAGAACAGCGTGCCACCTGAGAAGCACGGCACCAAAGAAGCGCGACACCAAAGAAGCGTGGCATCAGAATAGCGCGCCACCAGAGAAGCGCGACATCAGAATAGCGCCACACCAATGAAGCGCGACATCATAGAAGCACGACACCAATGAAGCGCGACATCAAAGAAGCGCGGCACCAGAATAGCGCGCCACCTGAGAAGCACGGCACCAAAGAAGCGTGGCATCAGAATAGCGCGCCACCAGAGAAGCGCGACATCAAAGAAGCGCGACACCAATGAAGCGCGACATCAAAGAAGCGCGACACCAATGAAGCGCGACATCAAAGAAACGCGGCACCAGAATAGCGCGCCACCTGAGAAGCACGGCACCAAAGAAGCGTGGCATCAGAATAGCGCGACACCTATGAAGCGCAACATCAAAGAAGCGCGGCACCAGAATAGCGCGCCACCTGAGAAGCACGGCACCAAAGAAGCGCGACTCCAAAGAAGCGTGGCATCAGAATAGCGCGCCACCAGAGAAGCGCGACATCAAAGAAGCGCGATACCAATTAAGCGCGACATCAAAGAAGCGCGGCACCAGAATAGCGCGCCACCTGAGAAGCACGGCACCAAAGAAGCGCGACACCGAAGAAGCGCGATACCAATTAAGCGCGACATCAAAGAAGCGCGGCACCAGAATAGCGCGCCACCTGAGAAGCACGGCACCAAAGAAGCGCGACATTAAAGAAGCGCGATACCAATTAAGCGCGACATCAAAGAAGCGCGGCACCAGAATAGCGCGCCACCTGAGAAGCACGGCACCAAAGAAGCACGGCACCAAAGAAGCGCGACACCAAAGAAGCGCGACACCAAAGAATCGTGGCATCAGAATAGCGCGCCACCAGAGAAGCGCGACATCAAAGAAGCGCGATACCAATTAAGCGCGACATCAAAGAAGCGCGGCACCAGAATAGCGCGCCACCTGAGAAGCACGGCACCAAAGAAGCGCGACACCAAAGAAGCGCGATACCAATTAAGCGCGACATCAAAGAAGCGCGGCACCAGAATAGCGCGCCACCTGAGAAGCACGGCACCAAAGAAGCGCGACACCAAAGAAGCGTGGCATCAGAATAGCGCGCCACCAGAGAAGCGCGACATCAGAATAGCGCGACACCAATGAAGCGCGACATCAAAGAAGCAAGACACCAATGAAGCGCGACATCAAAGAAGCGCGGCACCAGAATAGCGCTCCACCTGAGAAGCACGGCACCAAAGAAGCGCGACACCAAAGAAGCGCGACACCAAAGAAGCGTGGCATCAGAATAGCGCGCCACCAGAGAAGCGCGACATCAGAATAGCGCGACACCAATGAAGCGCGACATCGAAGAAGCAAGACACCAATGAAGCGCGACATCAAAGAAGCGCGGCACCAGAATAGCGCGCCACCTGAGAAGCACGGCACCAAAGAAACGTGGCATCAGAATAGAGCGCCACCAGAGAAGCGGGACATCAAAGAAGCGCGACATCGAAGAAGCGCGACATCAAAGAAGCGCGACACCAATGAAGCGCGACATCAAAGAAGCGCGGCACCAGAATAGCGCGCCACCTGAGAAGCACGGCACCAAAGAAGCGTGGCATCAGAATAGCGCGACACCAATGAAGCGCGACATCAAAGAATCGCGGCACCAGAATAGCGCGCCACCTGAGAAGCACGGCACCAAAGAAGCGCGACACCAAAGAAGCGTGGCATCAGAATAGCGCGCCACCAGAGAAGCGCGACATCAAAGAAGCGCGATACCAATTAAGCGCGACATCAAAGAAGCGCGGCACCAGAATAGCGCGCCACCTGAGAAGCACGGCACCAAAGAAGCGCGACACCAAAGAAGCGTGGCACCAGAATAGCGTGCCACCAGAGAAGCGCGCCACTCGCTGCAGCACTACAATTGTGCTCAGCGGCTTCAGGACGAGTGTAAAAAAAGCGTAATATACGAGGCCGCTAGAGAACGTGTGAGATGGGAACCTCGTCCCTTTCCTTCTATTAATGCTTTGCGCACAGGCTAAACGTCCACAGCGTCACCGATGTCACATCTTAACAGCAATAATTTATCGAATGAGGAAGCAACGGCAGTGCGAACACGTTATCGGCGAGGCTACAGTACGGTGGGGCTCACTACTAGTTTCGGAACATTTTTTGCGGATTTCTTCAAAAGATTGGTCGTGTGAAGCATTTTCGCAGTAGTAATGGAAGCAACTGCTGTACCTAAAGAATGCTCTAAGGAGACCTTGAGGAAAGGCTTACCGAACTGGCATGTCGTCCTCTGTCATTCTTTTTCCGTTTTTAGAGCTTGGGCTGGGCATTGCCTTCACCGCGATTTCTATCTCTTGGCGAGTATACCTGTAGCAAATAAAATTCCCTCACTTCTCTGCTGATTGCTAAAAATCTCTGGAAACGCCGAAAGATTCCTTTAGGCAAAACTTAGACCGGAAGTTACCTCACGAAGGGAAAGTTCTCAAAATGCGACACAACTGGTTAAACAAGCCTTTTTATAAAGTGACTCCTTTAGACGCTCTCATTTAGTGACGGACGGCGTACATGTATGCAATGACTCCATGTATGCTTCCATCTCATATCATCTATGCGCTATAAATGTCTCTCCCACACCTGACGCGCCAGTTTGTTTCCTGCCGTTTTGCTTTGAGAATAAATTAACCTTTATATCGAAAGATGAACTGCGAGCTAGCCGCGACTAAAACGTGTAGTAAAGGGCTCCAAAAAATTTTCAGCCTTTGAGCTTCTTACATCATCAGATGTGACAACTTTTGCATACTGCTTTAACAAGAAATTCGGACCCCGCGGCTATGTGTTGAATGCGCCAAATTGCGCCCAAAGGCAAAATGTCGTTGACAATAAGCCACCATTTCGGGTGCTTTATTTTGAGCACCGAGACGCGTGTGTAGCCCTGCCTCAAAAAAAAAAAAAGTATCCTGCTTTATTGGGTTATGACGAATAACCCAACGTTTCGTAACCCGTTCCCCCACCCCCTCTCTCGCGATTGCGGAAGTGTTCCATGCATAGGAGTAAAACTAGGCGCATGTTTGAAAGATGGCTGCCTCAGCGTTGCCCTAGCTTGGCAAGTGAAGGATCTCAATAAGAAATGCAAGCGTGCCCAATTCGAGTCCGTCCCTCGTTTTAGTTTCACCCTTTACTTTCACTTCAAACTGTCCGGGCAGGCGCAAGCAATGTCGCATGTTTCTTGCTTATTTTACTTACATTGAATTCCTGGGGTATGTTTTCGTACTTTTCACTGTCTCCCGCTTCAGTTCAATACGCTTCGCGAAAGGAATGACACAAAAGAGCGACTGTCAAAGCGTTGGCTGAGCGGAAAGTCCAAGCGCAAGAAACAGACGTTCGCTTTCTTTAACCACCCTATACACGAGGGCAGGCAGCGGAGGGGCGCTGAAATATGACCGTAGGCAAAAAGCACGGACAACAGTAAAACGAGCCGTGCAGCACCAGCAACGGCAGCACCAGCAACGGCAGCACCAGCAGTAGCTGTGCTCTCAGTATTGCAGAAACACAATTTCTCCATGCATGAAAGGCGAAGGCGAGGAAGTTTTTCGAAATGTTCAGGATTTCATTTTGGAGAGAAGGAAATGGGTAACGTTCTTTGAGAGGCACGCCCCGTTTCCGGGAACGTACGGGCGACACATTTCTCCAATGCTGCCCGCATAATATATATCCTGTTCCCTCTGTTCCGCTTTTCTATGCCGATGCTTTCGTTCTCATGCAACTTGGCCTTTCTGGCACGCTTTTTGCTTCCGTTGGTTATGTCACGAGCGTTGCTGTATTTTTGCTCACTTCATGCCACCTATCGATGAAAGTAGCATTCTCCAAACCGCCGCCACATGCCGCGCGCTTATTCAAACTGTTTTTTTTTTGTTGTCTTTTTGATTTTCATGCAAGTATACTAGCCCAGTCGGCGTAACTCCAAGCGGAGGTTAGGCGAAGAGCGTCGGCGTTTTTCACTGAAACGCGTAAATTCAATTTGACCGGAAGATAACAGATAGGAACAAAACGTCTGCTGCGCTGACAGCACTGGCTGATACAGGTCCTAGGATCAAGGAAGCCTCAACTCCTTCCAGTGCGCAGCTTCTTTCTTTGTTGTCAATTCTTTCTGTTTATTCTTCGCGGACGAGTCAGGGTGACTGCGTTATACTCGCCCATTCCTATTGTTCAAACCCGAGTTGCGACTCGAATCGGGAAGGTGTGCCGTCGTTCTTTTGTGCCTCTGTTGAAATTACACATACCCAGGGCAGGGGATTATCCTCTCTGTCATCTTTCTTCTCGCTTCGGCTTTCTCTTTCCTTTCTCGCTTCCTTCATGGCAATGGCGAGAGGGTGTTGGAAACACTACACGGACAATAGAGCCTGTGCGAGCTTATTTCCGATACGTCTCCGCAGAAGCTTGTTTTTTTCGCTGTCTGCTCGTCACCGCTGTGAGTTGTTGACGTAAATAAACTGCGAGTTTTACCTACGGCTGGAAAATATGGCCAGAAAGCTTTATCTTTGACATCGTAGTGTTTAATATTGAAGCTGTAGTAGCTAAGGTTATGCTGGGTATTTCATATTATTTCATACAAATTTTTCATACAGTTATTATTATACCTTCAAATCACTGCCTTTAAAGGTTGTCTACACAAACTGATGCGTTTTTTTTAGAAGTCTGCCTTGAAGCATAAGTTGAGAAAGTGGGAGTGGAATGTAGGTCACATAAAGTTAAAAGAAGGAGTGTAGACCAGTTTCGGCCAGGTAGTCGCATAGGCTGCTGGTGAACTGATTGTTCATAGTCCACTGCACATAGTCTCCTTCGCGGTTCCACCACTGGCCCACCTCCCTGTGGAGCCGTTTTCAAATAGGAGCCGTCGCTGGGCAAGTCCACAACAGGTGGCGCGCATCACATATGTCCGGTGCTGCGCCGCAGTGAGGACACCTGTCACTTTTGTGACAGGTGTCCTCCACCTTGTGTCCTCCACAGGTGTCCTCCACTTTTGTGACAGGTGTCCTCCACAGGTGTCCTCCACCTGACACCTGTCCTTTTGTGACAGGTGACCTGTCACTTGCTGGCAGATCTTTATCACGCCACTGATGACGGACAGATCGGGTCAGAGCCGCCCCTGCCCGAATCCGGAGCACTGATACCTCCTCCTGCAGAGTAAGAGTACGGGGGAGAGGGTGCGAACCCGTATGAATTAGAGAGCTCGTTCAAGAATCTTTGGGATAAATAATTGATTATTTACAAAACTTGTTCTGAAAAAATTCTCATGGGATTTGTTGTACTAATTGTAGTGTTTAAAATTCAGGTGGCACTTTGGCTCTCTAAAGGGCTGCAAGGCGAAAGCCTTTCCTGGCGCACTGTTTGGCATTGATTTCTTATTTTTATTTTTATTTTTTATTGTTTCTTCTTTTTTTCTACCTTTTTATTTTCCTTTTATTTTTCAATTTTTGTTTAGATTTCTCATTCATTTTAGTGTTGCTTAATTTCTTCACTCTGTTTTTCTTTTTATTTCGTGTTATTTTTTTATTTCGGTGGGTGACCTCATTATTCCGAATCCGCACACTTGACGGCATAACCATTTCGACCAACCGAAAAGCTTGACACGTCTGCTGACAAGCTTCTGCTAACAACCTTCTGTCGACAATGATGAGGCATTAAAGGCTTTCGCCTTAATAAAGTAGTAAGTCGGCTCAATGATGAAGTCGGGGCTTGATAAGAGGTCACGACAGAGTACTACGTAATTAATCCGAACCCCTAAGTGGTTTCGCTGCAGTACCACTACGCGATTTCAATTAACTTTAATTTTTAATTTCCTGCCCGTGTAGATGCGGAAGTCAGCGACTCAGGATGAGCAAAAATTCTATAGATAGTCTACAAAAGTGGTCACGTGAACAAGTCTCTGTTGCAGATAGCGCTGCCTGTGCTACGCTACTTTTTGTTCAGGTAACTAATTATTGTTATTTTTTTATTCCCGTAATGCAGAGTTCCGGGACTGACACTCCTCCGCATTTGCTGCATTAATTCGATCAATGTCATTCTGCTTAGTGGCACTGACGAGCACACTTGTTTTGTTTTCTTTTTTTCACATACTGTAGTTATAACGGCTAAACATTATGTAACATTTTTCAAGCGTTAAGACAACAAGGACGATGAGGGAACAGACAAGGACGAGCGCTTGACGAGTCCTTGTTGTCTTAGCGCTTGAAAAATGTCAAATCTGCACCAACTAGCCCGATCCGCTACCCTTCTAAACATTATGTAATATTTTTCAGAGAGCACGCACACATAATTTCCTGCATTTAACTAGAAGCATTTTTAATTATTACTCAGCTCTAACTTTGGCAGCTGGTTTTCCCTCCTCGTTTCCTTCAAGTGATGAATTGTTATGTACAAAATATGCCGTCCCGTTTCCACTTAAATTAGAAAAATAATTTGTTCCATGTTCATTTACACTTTTTTCCTACCTACTTGACGTACGTGAGCTGTGGGATGCGTTCTTATTACCTGCAAATCGAATGATGCACGCTTTCATCTTTGTCTTCACTTTTTCACGTCCTGCGTCGTAAGAAAGGTTTACATAGTGTGTCTTTTCTCAACATCATTGTGTTTCTGTTGAAACGCAGTCTCCACGGGGACGTTTATTTTGGCTCCGGGGGTTCTCCTTCATCTAGTACGCACAGAGTCATTTATATTGCGCAGCCGTGCGCGCTTGAGCTGCGGCCAATTCATGCTTCAAAGAGAACGAAAGCGTACTAAGCGAAAAAACCAAGCCATGTCCAGAGGGCGTTGCAGGAACTAGTGGAACGTAATGTGCCTGTAGTCGAAAGCGATTTCTTCTGTACGCTACAACGTGAACGATTGCATAAATGTTTAGAAATTATTGATATTTATGCAGAGCATAGGCCCCGAAGAAACAATAAAGTTACTTAGGCTTGTCATGTTTCAAAGGTCCCTTAAGGTCAGTAAGCACTTCGCTTCGAGGTTCTACGCACGATATTTTCACTTTTGTTTTTACGCTTGAAGTTACTATGTTCACTGATTGTATATGTCAGGAATAGTGTGCAAATAGTGCTGGTGTGTCCTTTGTCTCCAGTCGTGAGGTCGGCAAGACCAGCATCGCTTTTACAGCAGCGTTTGCCTTTCTTGGCGCAGTCTCATTAATTCTGAGCGCCAAAAATTTGCAAGTGGCCGTGATTTTAAACTGATCACATTTTTCTGCAGGCACCTAGACTGCGACAGTGACGCTAGAAGAGGACGCGAGGCGGAAGAAATCAATGTGCGCTGGTAAGTGACAAACTCGCATCTTTTTTTCTCAATACGTGCCTTGTTTCTTTGCCTAGAGATCTTTTTTTTTTAACACGGGCGTAATATCGCATTAGTTATGCATGGTCGCTCCTTTCGTGTGGTTTTTCAAGAGGGGTACATGTGCAACTTGTCGCACGTACAGTTGAACCTGTAAGCTTAGACCTAGGGAATAGGACGAAGTACGGTGAAAGAAAAAGCTAGAAGAACGTTTATGTTTCCACATGCTATCACTGACCTGTCACTGATCCGCCTTATCCTATAATACGGCTGCATTGTTTGAAATCCTCATTTGAAACCCCCGTAAGCTTCGGCATATAAACAAATTAAAATCGATTTAAAAAAACGGCTGTCCGCTTTATAATTTAAGGATTTCACAGGTTTTCACCCCTTTCTGCTCTCTCTGATCTGGGAACTAAATTTGCGGTAGTGTTACGGTGTTGTTTCGCAACGTCGATCCGCCTTGGAGACAGGATTCGTTTGGGTGTGACATGTTGCAGGAAAGAGGTGTAGACGTACTTTGTGGCACACGTACATTTGCTTTATTTGCAGATTTTTACAACTTATTTACACATATGGCCCAGAGCGGTCGCTATCATCAGGAACATTTAGGAACGTCATGCCAGAGTTCGCCCCTCACACAGCCTTGTAGCCTGACTGACCTAGCTCGCGCGAAGACTAGTAGTCCCTCGTTCTTCGGAACGGGCTGCAGCACCAAGATTGACACTGTCCGCTCTATCTGCTCAATAACTCCAGCCGGATCCGAGTCAAGTCTGCTCTCTCTGAGCCGCTTTCCAGACTTCCTATTTCGACGCCACGACGCCTCCTTAGATCAGTTTGCCCAGCATTATAGACACCACTTTAGTGAACAATCAGAATTGAGCTCCTTAGAGCCGTTCGGAAAATTTTTATTTTTAAATTGAGCCGGCCAATGGCACGCCGGTGCCCATGAAGCTGTTTGCTCGCGAACGCCGCTTGCATTCCACGAAGCCAGCATGTATTTCCGTTCATGCTTACAACTCTCAGCACAAAGAAACAAAACGACAAAAGCAGAAACAGTACTAACGCATAAGCGGGGCCGCGCATACAGCTGTCGCTACGCTCCCACTTTCGTATCCGTCTATGGGGCATATGTCTTTAGTCGCGCGGTGCACCGTCGAACTTGCACAATTCGCGCCCCTGCCAAGCCCAAGAGCTCCACCTGTTGACGCCGCTTTTCGGCAAAAACTTGACCTACTACGGTATTCGACCCGCCTAGACTTCACTCCACTTTCTTCACGTCAACGCAATAAATGTTTGAAGTTTTTTCACGAGTTAATTAACTCTCAGCAATTTCGGTGACTTTGTAGGTGTTCCGATTTTCCTAAACTGTGGTCATTAAAAAGCTGCTGCTAAAAAAACAGGCCACCTTTACATCATCTTTATAGTACATCAAAACACAGCTAAGAAGTGCAAACCAGCAAGGTGGTCAATTAATGTTGAATAGCTAACATTTTAACTAGAACTGTTAGGCTCCTTAATTACTGAGAGCCGTCTAGCCCACCGCAAACAATATCCGTTTCAGTTTTACGAATTTCGAAAATGCGGTTATCCTCGGCGCTGGGATTCAACAAATTTTGGCGATTTCGGCGAGTTACGTATACTGAAGGAGTTCCTTTGCCCGTTGGCTTCTCGAAAGCACGTGTATTTTGGCACGATGTAGCCAAAATTTGTTAGGGCACAGCGCCGATGGTAACAGCTTTTTCGAAATTCTACAAATTGTTATGGAAACTACTTACGGTGTATATCACGTATATCAATAATTAAGGAGCCTAACAGTAATAGCTGATGAGTTACCTATTCAATATTATTTAACCAGCCTACTAGTTAGAGCGTCTTAGCTGTATCCTGATGTACTACACTGCTGGCAATGCTATGCCGAAAAAAGCGCTCTTCTAACTCAAAAGCCTATTTTTAAAAACTGTGTGAAGCCTTAGGTGAAACACCCTGTATAAATTTGGAACTGCTTTCCTGGCTCTACTAGCGCTCCGCCGTGAATAATTTTTAGATTGTGGAATTTCTTGCTAACATATTTTTACTCACGTTTTCTGGTGTTGTCATAGTGTCTCCTCTGCTGATGATTCTTGCCCTCTGTTTTGTAAATTTTTCGTATCCTCCTTTTATGCCCTCATGCGAGGCTGCAGTATGATGGGCATGTTCATCTCACCACCTTAAAAGCCCTTGCGCTCCTTTTTCCTGGGAGGAGGCAGGTTAGATATCGAATATAGCCTGCACTATCAGCAATAAATGAAGCGCGAAGAAGACTGAAATGCCAACAAACACAAAGATAATAGCTCTTAGAGAGGATATAAAAACCACGTTGATCAACGCTTTTAAATGACAGTCTTCGCGCCTTCAAAATTCACATTAACCCGTGCTAGTATTAATCCCCCGCTTATTTGTTGCTGATGTTATATGACAGATGCACAAACTTAGCTTTGCCTTAACGAAGCTAACTGAATACGCTCAGCATGCAGACGCCTTTACAAAATTCCGCAAAAAAAGTGTGTGTGTGTGGGGGGGGGGGGGGGGAGGTGGGGGGGGGGGGGGGAGGCAATGGGCATGCAAACAGTTTTAAAAACTTTTCAGGCTCGGCACAGAGACGAGCCAAGCATACGGAGTCGTTCCGAGGAGCTTAACTGCTTGTCTTAAATGGGCTTTCCTCAGAGAACGTTACACACAGGCGCTGAACATCTGTTCACATCTCCGTGAAAAGGAGCAAGTCCGAAGCCCAAGTTTGCGAACGCAAAGCTCCGCTCTGTAATGGCTCCCGAGAAACTACCACTTTCATCTGCTGGGTGCGGCAGCAGACGACGGCGTTAACGCGCTTACCGTCAGCGCCGAGTTCCCATATCTCAGCGGCATCTGAATCCGGAATCGCACTTCTCGGCATTCACGGGGCCTTCTGCCAAGTGCCACTCTGCTGAAACAACAAAGGCAAGGAGCACATATAACTCCATTCAAAAAGAAAAAAAAAATACCCGCATGAGACGCGGGGGGAGGAGGGGAGGAACGGGGAGGGGTGCAGTGGGTTGAACGCGAACGGCAATTGGCAAACCTAAGTGAATAGGCTACGAAGAGAAGGAAGACTTAGAGAAAGGCTTATCGTTAGGGAAAAATTCTCTCGCCAACGTTCCGCGTGGGTTCACAACAACGAAGTCTCCTTATCGGTCCCCTTTATGCGTGCATGCGCTGTGACCGAATTAAACTGAGCGAAGCGGAGAGCGCTACTTCAGAAGCAGAGTTTTTACGCTGAACGGCTACTGCTTCCTGAAAGGTGCAATCTTCGGATTCGACAGCGCAGAACTAGACTTTGTTCTACGCTGCAAAACAGTTTGTGGAATCCATCGAGACAAAAAGATTAGGGCGAGGAAAGAAACGAGAGATGGTAGAACGAACTTGTACGTGACATTTTCTTCATTCGTTTATTTTGTCAGCGGGCCCAAGTAGCTGTATTCGGCGAAGAACGCACAGAATACGCATATAAACCACAGCGTAGTCATTTATTATGTGACATGAGCCAACTGGCCCGGCTAATTCCACTCCCGGCACAGCGCAGTGTTCGCTACTTGTGCACAACAGTGAAAGACTGAAGCGGCACACCTATCAGCGTGCGACCCTCCGAAACGATATACACGGCGGTAACGGTTCCGTGAAATGTTGACCGAATAGTTGGAGTACAGGGCTGAAGGCCGATGAGTTTGCGGCAAAGGAGACTTTGTTCGAAGGAGGCGTTGTTCTGTGCGGGCTTGATTGCTGCGGAGCGGTTTTGAAATGCGCGAGAACAATGGAAGCCCTTAGCAGGTCGCCCTGAATTCATTCTTAGCCAAGTAGAGAAGCTGCAACCTAGCCGAGGTTCCAGCGGGTGCAGCGCTCCGACAAGGGTAGGTTTTCCTCCGCGCTGAGACGGCGAGCGAGGAACGGCGACCTGGACGCCCTCTGTGCGCGCACTCTACAGCGTGCCGTAGGAGTCCTTTTCAACGGGGAGAGCCACTAATGGATACCATGTCCGGTCTAACGTCTCCCATGAGCGTGGAGTGTTAAGACGTATAGGCGGGGTGATAGTTTGAGGTGGCTGATAACGAAAGGATAGCATGTGCGGGCTAAGGTCTCCTATGAGAGTGGAGTGTTAAGACATATATGCTGGATGATAGTTCGAGGCGGCTGAAAACGAAAATTACGACGACAAGGAGGAGGTTAAAGTTAAAGTAAATGTGCTGGAACTGTCTCGCTTTGTGTAGCGAGCCCCGAGGGAAGACAAGACGGAAGTGAAAAGGAGGAAAGGTAGCAGAAAGGAACAAATGACTGTAGGTGCCATGCAGGCAGTATAGGGCGTGTGTGGTAGACGGAGGACTGGAGGCCATGCATGGTTCGCAAGCATGCTCGTGCATAAAGTCACACCAGTAATGAACGCGCTGGTACACCATCGCATCTATACGACTTCTTTGTTGGGAGTTGAGCGTCCGTTTTTGCGTGGCTTTTATGTTTTCGCGACTTTCTCCCGACTTCCAACGAAGCGAACTTAGTCAACATCAACTGAAACTATAGATTTTAACGGCGGCAGATATCTTTGAATTGATCGTCCCTTATTTTCGCTCATTCGCTCGACATTTTTTTTTTTTTTTTCATTGTACTGCGAGCAATCTGCCCGTTTTGCCAGCCAGCCTTGCTAGCTAATCAGAGCTAGCAGGAAAAAGAGCTTGCTCCCGAAAGGCACGCAGGTCGTTATATTTGCTTAGAAATCTAGATAGGCCTTAATGTCGAAGGCAGTTCTGTCGTTTGAGACCAGAGCAGGGCGATTTTCACTGGCAACCGTGCCTTAAAAAGCCTGGCTGGATGTGGAACTGAAAATAAAATAAAATTTCAACAAGAAAAATAATAGTACCAATAAACGTGTCACCTTTAGCATTTCTGAAAAAAACTGCAGGTTTTTTCCTTCTTTTATATGCTGTGCCTAGGAGTAGACTAGTAGTGCTCAGGTGAATCCAAAAAAAGGTGTGGATCCAATTATTTTCTATTTCTTTACATCAAAAAAGCCTATTCAGGTCAGTGCTTGGAATTGATGGACATATTAGGCTAAACTAGGTACCAAATTGACACCCCTGATAGCACTCCACTACGGCACTCTTTCATTAGAAGGCTTACCCTATAAATATTCGTTCAACAGCCCTCTCACTCGATCATTTAGCAAAATATCGTACCGTGAATTTCGGTTGCTCTCAAGCAATGCTATTTGCACTTATACATAGCCCTTTGAATCCATCACTGTGCTTTCTGTTCTGAATCGAAAGCAGTGCCTTGTTGCGCCAGGCACTTGATCAGTGGATTCAAGTTTTGCATTCGCAAGTTTTGAAAACGTACAGGCATTATTAGTTTGAAAGAGCGCAAATGATGGCGAAAATACAAGGCATTCTCACGTCAGTCCAAATCGTTGAAATGCCTTCATACTTTACTCCTTGACCAAGCCTCTGAGACAACAATGCGATCGATAGCTCGGCTTGTCCACTGGTGGTCCCTGCTCATCACGTAGGCCACTCTAAAGTCAGCTTTTCAACTCTTCAGCACGAACGCTGTCACACGTATCTGAAAGAAAGCGGTTTACAGTGGACGCACGTACAATGCTCCATGTCATAGAGACACCAAAAGCGTAAAGGACTTCAAACGGCTCAACCCTTAATCAGCTTCAAGGGACAAAAATGAATGCTACCCATAGCGCCGACAGACCTGGTCGACCGCAGACAGCGCCTACAGACTGGTCGACCGCAGCGACAATGTGGGAGGCGACGCTTATTGCATAATTTTTCCTACCCTAAATGATCTTGGGGTCAGTGTCGCTCAATGATGATTCTTGGTAGTGTCGTGCATCAATCATCAATCGGAAACCCGACATTTTGGATAGCTACATATGCGCCAAAGTGCAGCAGCTATGCGCCATATGAAGCAGGGCGGGGACGGCTTTCGTTCCGCAACATGCTGCAACTTCAAAATTCCTGTAAAAGCGCTCTGTAAGACTTGACCGCTGCGGAAAATTGGCGAACTGATGCGCTTCTCAACAGATTGGTAGAGTGGTTGGATTGCCGTGTTCTCTACTATATGAATGACATGACCACCTGCTACAAATCCCCTCAACTCTGTGCAGAACAGCAAAAGAGATGCCAGTGTGTGAGCAGTGTGAGTGAGTGAGTGAGTGAGTGAGTGAGTGAGTGAGTGAGTGAGTGAGTGAGTGAGTGAGTGAGTGAGTGAGTGAGTGAGTGAGTGAGTGAGTGAGTGAGTGCTGTTATTGAATGAACCAGTGATGTGAGTGAAATACGAGCGATTCAAGGGAGTGAGTGAGCGAGTGATGGGTGTGAATCAACGAGTGATGTGAGGTGGTGGTGGTGAAAACTTTTATATTGTAAAAAAAGAGTTTGGGAGCCACAGAGTGGCCCCGTTACATGGTCGGCGTCCCTAGTCCGGGACACCGCACGACGAGGCCCCGTCTAACGAGTGAGTGAGTGAGTGAGTGAGTGAGTGAGTGAGTGAGTGAGTGAGTGAGTGAGTGAGTGAGTGAGTGAGTGAGTGCTGTGATTCAATGAACCAGTGATGTGAGTGAGTGAAAAACGAGCGATTTGAGTTGGAGTGAGTGAGCGAGTGATGGGTGTGAATCAACGAGTGATGTGAGGGAGTAAACGAGTGAGTGAGTGAGTGTGAGTGAGTGAGTGAGTGAGTGAGTGAGTGAGTGAGTGAGTGAGTGCTGTGATTCAATGAACCAGTGATGTGAGTGAGTGAAAAACGAGCGATTTGAGTTGGAGTGAGTGAGCGAGTGATGGGTGTGAATCAACGAGTGATGTGAGAGAGTAAACGAGTGAGTGAGTGAGTGAGTGAGTGAGTGAGTGAGTGAGTGAGTGAGTGAGTGAGTGAGTGAGTGAGTGAGTGAGTGAGTGAGTGAGTGAGTGAGTGAGTGAGTGTGAATGAGCGAGTCAGTGCTGTGATTGAATGAACCAGTGATGTGAGTGAGTGAAAACGAGCGATTCGAGTGGGAGTGAGAGAGCGAGTGATGGGTGTGAATCAACGAGTGATTGAGAGAGTAAACGAGTGAGTGTGAGTGAGTGAGAGTGAGTGAGTGCTGTGATTGAATGAACCAGTGATGTGAGTGAGTGAAGAACGAGCGATTTGAGTGGGAGTGAGTGAGCGAGTGATGGGTGTGAATCAACGAGTGATGCGAGAGAGTAAACGAGTGAGTGAGTGAGTGAGTGAGTGAGTGAGTGAGTGAGTGAGTGAGTGAGTGAGTGAGTGAGTGAGTGCGAGTGAGTGAGTGAGTGAGTGAGTGAGTGAGTGCGAATGAGCGAGTCAGTGCTGTGATTGAATGAACCAGTGATGTGAGTGAGTGAAAACGAGCGATTCGAGTGGGAGTGAGAGAGCGAGTGATGGGTGTGAATCAACGAGTGATTGAGAGAGTAAACGAGTGAGTGTGAGTGAGTGAGTGAGTGAGTGCGAGTGAGTGAATGAGTGCGAGTGAGTGAGTGAGTGAAGAACGAGCGATTTGAGTTGGAGTGAGTGAGCGAGTGATGGGTGTGAATCAACGAGTGATGTGAGAGAGTAAACGAGTGAGTGAGTGAGTGAGTGAGTGAGTGAGAGAGTGCGAGTGAGTGAGTGAGTGAGTGAGTGAGTGAGTGAGTGAGTGAGTGAGTGAGTGAGTGTGAATGAGCGAGTCAGTGCTGTGATTGAATGAACCAGTGATGTGAGTGAGTGAAAACGAGCGATTCGAGTGGGAGTGAGAGAGCGAGTGATGGGTGTGAATCAACGAGTGATTGAGAGAGTAAACAAGTGAGTGTGAGTGAGTGAGTGAGTGAGTGAGTGAGTGAGTGAGTGAGTGAGTGAGTGAGTGAGTGAGTGAGAGTGAGTGAGTGAGTGCTGTGATTGAATGAACCAGTGATGTGAGTGAGTGAAGAACGAGCGATTTGAGTGGGAGTGAGTGAGCGAGTGATGGGTGTGAATCAACGAGTGATGCGAGAGTAAACGAATGATTGGAGTGAGTGAGTGAGTGTGAGTGAGTGAGTGCTGTTATTGAATGAACCAGTGATGTGAGTGAGTGAAATACGAGTGATTCAAGTGGGAGTGAGTGAGCGAGTGATGGGTGTGAATCAACGAGTGATGTGAGAGAGTAAACGAGTGAGTGAGTGTGAGTGAGTGAGTAGTGAGTGAGTGAGTGAGTGAGTGAGTGAGTGAGTGAGTGAGTGCTCTGATTGAATGAACCAGTGATGTGAGTGAGTGAAAACGAGCGATTCAGTGGGAGTGAGTGAGCGAGTGATGGGTGTGAATCAACGAGTGATGTAAGAGAGTAAACGAGTGATTGGAGTGAGTGAGTGAGTGAGTGAGTGGAGTGAGAGTGAGTGAAAGAAGGATGTGATTGAATGAACCAGTGATGGGAGTGAGTGCGTGAATGAACGAATGATGTGAGAGAGTTGACTAGTGATTGGAGTGAGGGTGAGTGAGTGAAGTGTGAGTGAGTGAATGAGTGAATAAACCAGAAATAGGAGTGAGTGTACAGCGATGTGAGTTAGTGAAAGAGTGGTTGTAGTGAGAGTGAGTTGGTGAACGAGTGAGTGAGTGAGTGAGTGAGTGAGTGAGTGAGTGAGTGAGTGAGTGAGTGAGTGAGTGAGTGAGTGAGTGAGTGAGAGAGAATTGCTTTACGAAGATAACTTCAGCTCATGGCATTTCTCTAAGTATCCACCAGGGCTACTTCCGGAAGCAGAGACCCTTTCCAGGCTCCCACCACGCTCTGCTCCATTTCCAGATCACTGCAATCCTCGACGCGCGGCCTCTCGAAGCTGCCGACGTGTTTCTTCCTTCAGTACTGACGTGGAAGAAAAAATGAAGAAAAGAGAGAATTTGGATGACGGTTCCGAAGGGAGGGTTCAGGGGTCGATTTCCAGATACGTCGGGCGGGGAAGTTCGGGAGCGGGCAGATCCCTGCAGAGCGCTATCGCTAATCCCCTTCCCGGAGCTTTGCGGCGAAGCAGCTCTCGCATGCAGGGGGAGGTCGGGAGAGGGGACGTCCTCGTTTGTCAGTACGAATTCGGCGCCAGTCGGCAGAGCAGATATGAAATTACCCGCCGTAGAGCCCCATGTGACGGCTTCGCTCGCTCGCGCGCGCGCTTTGCTCACGCCGCGGTGATCACGGGACGGTCGATACACAGCGGAAGGTGCGGTGATAACCTCCGTCGCGCCCTTTCAACGATGCAGGCGAGCGCTTTCGCGGGGATCTTCCTCTATCGGAACAGTTGGACGTATAGGGCTGTGCTTGTCTGCGTCACTAGAAACCTTAGTCTTAGTTAAAGTAACCAATTTTAATCGCGCGAGCTATTCTTCCTCCGCTTTTATACGTCCTCGATAACTAGTCTTAACGAGAATGGTGGAGCTCGAAATTTTACGGATGACAGCCAGACTTACGCCGAGAGAGAATTGTGAGGATCAGCCGCTAATCGAAGAAATAAGGCTTTCCTTTTCAGTATAGTTTCTATTTTCGGTATATTTTCAGACGCCTGTTCTTGCAAGAAAAAAAAATAGACACATTTTCTTTTCCTTGCTTCTACAGTTCAAGCAGAGAAAACCTAACTCGTTGAGTTCAGGTAACTCTCAGGAAACCTAAAAGAATATTCAGCAAGGGGGAACAATTGACGAGCAGCTATTACATCTTTCATTTTTATGGACTGTAATGCACAGGGGAAGGAAGGTACATGTATCCGAAGCAGTTTATTTTTTATTTCAAACGGTCTTTTCTTGCGCGATGACCTTGAAGTTAAATCGACGCACTTATCTTTAGCGCCACTGAGCGTGAAGTGGTGGCGTCAAACGTAGCAGTAGAAAGAAAGCACGCCACGACTGGACCGGCGCCTGTTGTGGCGTCACTTGCATCTCCTGCATGCGTCCGTTTCATGCGTTTTTCACTTGAGTTACTTTGTTCAAATATTGTTGGAAAAAAGACGCTCCTAACCACACCTTGTCGTGACTTAGGCGATTTTGTTCATTAGAAGCAATCTTTGAGGCTTTGTCAGCTAATCGCAATGCTCACTACAGAATTATAATCACTCCTGGTGAACAAAAGTGTGTATGTGTGTAGCGTCACCAGTGGTACTCGATATTTACTCTAGTTTCTCTCCCGTGTAAAGTCTCTTTTAAAGGTATATATATATTTCGTGGCTTTGAAAGCAGATCCGCAAATATAGATTGTGTTTATTTTGCGGTCCCGAGTTTAGTGTTGATTTAAGTCTGGCCTTCAATAAACAAAGTGGTACAGTGAAGTTATTTTAATGGGCAAACAAACGCAGTTTCTTCGTCCAGTCCGCATCCGGTGTATAGGCCTGCAGGCCTCAATTACTGTTGAAAAACAAAATATGTCATTAGCTTGTCCGCACTTGGTGCAGTTCGCAAGGTAAGTAATGACGGTAGAGTCCGCGAAACCTTGGGAGCCCAATGCGCCATTTTTTTGTTGTTTTCTTTCATGATGTGCACTACAGTGCGAAAGAACTACTTTACGAATTCTAACCGGCTCACCGAGTCTGTGTGAAGCTTGACCTTGAGCAAATTATAAACAAACAAATAAAATAAATATTGCCGCAAATGGGATCCGAAACCGTGGCGACGCCAACTGACGATCTTCGCTGGCCACTGCACGATAGCACTATATTATCGCCGTAGTCAATCACACATCGTGTTAAACTGCAACATACTCTCGCTCCGTGCAGTGCACATCGTCGTCTTCTTAAACTAATACTACTCTCGAACTAATATACACGCTATCGCGTTGTACGTTGTACATCGTCGTCTTCATCAACTAATTCTACTATCGAACTAATATCGTCGCTGCACGTGCCGACGACCCAGAAAAGCAAAACCGTAAGCCAACCAGGTTAAACACGTGCCTTCGCACGCCTATTCGGCTTAACTGCGTTAAAATCCTACCACTTTCTCAGCGCAGCTCTTAGGCGCCGGTTTCTGCGTTTCGCGGCATCGCCGTCGCCGTTGTCCGCTGTAACCAGGAGAGGGTAAAAGCGCAACCTCCTCCCCTCCTTAGCAAGAAACAAAAAAAAAAAAGCAGCGCCACGCGGACGGCTCTCGCCGGCGCGCGTCGTAAAACCGGGAAGAAAAAACCCCTGGAAAGCGACTAGCCTTGTGTGCGGCTGCCCCCTCTCCCACCGCTCGCCGACGCGGCGCGCGGGGGTATTGCCGTCGATTTTTCTACTGTCCGAGTCGTTTCTACGCGATGTTGACGGAGATGGCGTAGCCTTGCTCGCGCTAAGAGATGTCATCCACCTCTTCACTCGCGCGACGGCGGCGGCGCCACGACAGAAAGTTCCAGAGGCTCCTCGAAGCCACTCCCGGCCCTTGACCAATCAGGACGCGCGCCCAGCGCGAGGAGAAGGAGTCTGCATAGCCGACACTGTGCATATGTGCACGCCTGTCGCCATTTAAGCTTCAGTGAACAAATTTTAAGGAAAGGAAATGCGCAGTATTTGTCTCCCGCAGCTGCGAAACCAATGGAGCGGGGGCCTGGAAAGCAGAGGGTAAAATTTGTAAATTGGTTTTTGAGGAAAGGAAATGCGCAGTATCTGTCTCACACATTTCGGTGGACACCTGAACCACAGGGAAGGTGCATAACTGCCCTCTTGGAACAACGGACACCTCAATCGTGCTTTAAGCTACGTGGCGGTAGTGACAGATGTGCGCTGCATGCTTTGACATTGACAACGTTGTGCCAGATTAGCTGCCACCGCGAAGCAAACCACTACTGCCGAAGTCCTTGTGGATGACCTTGCCAAACGGTACTTGCCGCTTCAATCGGGGCTACCCAGTACCTTAGAAAGGAAGAACTATGACGGTGCCCCAAACTCGCAGCTAGATACGGACTTCACAGAAAGCGAATTACACTTTGCAATTCACGAACTCAACAGTAACTCTGCAGCAGGCCCTGATGGTATCACAAATCGGACTCTCCGAAATTTAGAGGACAGCTCGGTCACGTTCCTAACGCAACAAAACAACGAAGCCTGGAAAACTGGCCATCTTCCTACCGAATGGAAACATGCAAACACGGTCCTCATCCCAAAACCAGGCAAGCCGCTGGGCCTACAAAAGCTAAGGCCCATCTCACTAACGTCCTGCCTAGGAAAGCTAGCCGAACACGTCATACTTAATAGACTATCGGATACGTAGAAGAAAAGGAGTACTTCCCCTCCAATATGATAGGCTACAGGCCGGGTCTCTCAATGCAAGACGCTATGCTACGAATCAAGAAAAGTCTGTTGGATCGCCCCACACGAGACACCAAGGCGCTGCTGGGACTCGACGTGGAACAAGCTTTTGACAACATCCAACATCAAGCCATTCTCAAAGCCATATCTGACCACAATCTCGGAGCACGCTTCTACCGCTACGTCAAGGCATTTCTGGAGGATCGAACGGCCACTCTCCGGATAGGCGAGCACGTCTCGGAGAGCTTTGAACTGGGCGATAAGGGAACACCACAAGGCTCAGTACTTTCACCATTCTTATTTAACTTGGCGATGACAAAGCTTTCTCGCGCACTGGGTGAAATTGCTGGTGGGGAGCACACCATATACGCAGACGATGTCACCATCTGGAGCACCGGTGGGAGCGATGCGGAATTGGAAGCTCGCATGCAAGAAGCCATCACGGTTACCGAGGCCCATCTCGCCCCAATGGGACTTCGCTGCTCTTCCAGAAAATCGGAGCTGCTCATTTACCACCCCCCAAGACCAGGGCGCCCGTCCAACGACTGGCGCAGACACCCCACTCCATGCATAGAGTTACACGACAGGGATGGAAATCGCATACCTGCGGTTGACAAAATACGAATTCTAGGACTTATCATCGAAAGCAACGGGTCCAACTAGGCAATGTTGGACAGCATCACGATCAAGATTGCAAACGCGATCCGGATGTTTCGGCGCATCATGAATAGGCACAGAGGATTGAGCGAGGACAACGCCATTAGAATGGTCCACGCTTTTGTACTCTGTCACATGAGATACGTGGCTGCGATGCTCAACTGGAAAAAAGTACATCGGAAAAGGCTCGAAGTACACATACGTCGAGCTTTCAAGACAGCGTTGGGGCTTCCCTATAATGCCTCCACTGATCTTCTCTTACAGCTAGGAGTGCACAATACCCTTGCCGAAATCATCGAGGCACAGCACACGGCACAGATCGCACGCCTATCAAGCACTAAAGCGGGCAGAGAGATTCTCGTCAAGCTCGTCCTTAACACCATAGCAGAAAGGGACAACGTCCTGCAGTTACCTAAAGTCGTGCGAGAAGCAATTAAAGTGTTCCCCTTCCCAAGAAACGTACACCCGATCCACAATCAAGGAAGAAGACTCGCCCGCGCCAAAGCCCTCGCTGCGGACGCGGCAAAGTTTCCAGACCAGACAGCTTTCGTGGATGCAGCGTACATACCGGGAAAGCATGCCTACTCGGTAGCAGTAGTCGACGGACACGGGCGAACGCGTAACTCACTCACACTTTTCACGAAGAAACCAGAGGTAGCTGAACAAGCAGCGATAGCACTAGCTCTCAAAGACTCGAGCTTCACAACTGTGTACAGCGACTCTAGAGCAGCCACTCGAGCTTTCGCCAAGGGCGGAATAGACAAGACGACGCTACGAATCTTAGGCGGAAGTAACATCACCGATCACTCCATCGTATGGTTCCCGGCACACATGGGCAGCTTAGGGGGTGGCCTGCGGAATCTCAACGAGATCGCACACGAGGCGGCGCGAGGACTCATCGGCCGCGTCCCTCCGGTTTCCCCCGCTACTCCACATATCGAGTTCAGGGATCAATTATTCACGCACAACGAGCTCACTAAACACTTTTATCTAGGCAGACGAGCGTTTCCCCTCCCGGATAAGAAATTAACCCGCAGCCAGTCGGTCACGTTACGCTTGCTCCAAACGAACGCATACCCCAACCCCTGGCGCATGAAGCACATCGACCCAGACTACGACGGACAACATGTGTGTGACCAGTGCAGTGAACGTGTAGAATTGACCCATATGCTGTGTGGTTGTGCATCAAGTGACGCCTACCCCCAGAACAAGGAACATTGGGACAAAGTACTAAAGAGTGATTCACTTCACGACCAGCTTCGGGCTGTCCAGGAGGCCCGCGCGGCGGCGGAGAGCTTCGGGCTCTCTGTACCTACGTGGGAGCTGCCCTCTACACCTGGCGCCTAGTCGAGTGTCCTTCAGGACCCCTACTGTGGGAAATAAAGTTTTACCACCACCACCACCACCACCACCAGGGTGGCAGGGTGGGTGGGGACTTTAATGTAGATGTAAAAACATGCGGGAATTTCTTACCACTTATGCGGGAGAACATCCCGTTCCTCTCGCTCGTAACGGCTCCCAAAGCTGTGACAACCTCGCGAAATACTTGCGCAGACCTCGTCTTTCAGAACCAGGCACTGGTGCAGCAAGTCGAGCATATATCTATCTATTTCTCCGTCCACAAAGCTTCCTTCATGAGAATCAAGAACTATTAGTGGAGTGTTTCTTGAAGATGGAATATGTGTGAAAAATAACAAGTTGTCTGTAATTGTACATACATGTCTTGCTCGAATTCTTTGCCTCAATCTATCGAAAAGCTGAAACAACTGATGAGCTGCGCTTAAATTTCGCATTAGGATGTAACGTAATCGTCGGCAATTTTTTTCTCAATCGGTGCAAAATATCATGCAGCTTCATCTGCGATCATTAATCAGAATTATCCTGGCTTTTAGAGCTATCATGATCTATGATTTCTATCTCCGCAAAAGGCCTGTATTCGCTGTCTTCACTCTTTTTTTTTTTTTTTTGCCATGCTGTCTTCTCTATCGCTAATTCATAACATTGCTTCCTGAGGAGCGAAACACAGAGCGGCACATTGCATTAGCCACTTATGATACCAACCTGGCTACAACGTGCTTAATAAGTCAGGCACCGTCAATATGCCACGTGCTTTATATTCAAAGTGGGTTACAGAGAGAGGACGCGCGATATTCTTCGAGTGAAGATGGCTGCTATGGCCAATCATCACGCGTAAAATTAATAAACTGCGTTGTGACAGAAAACGTGAACGCGATGAAAGTATGACTGTAAAAAGCGTTGGATAGTTAGAATTGTGTTAGGCAAGGCAGGTTATAATATGTGATTTTAAAATAAGACTGCTGCATTTTCCACACCTTCCGATGGGCCTCAATGGGTCCAATTTTAGCATTTAAACATGTATATTCCGCGGACTGTATTCCGAAATTGCGGTACTTCTAGTCGCTGGAGTCGCATAGTCGTCTGCACCACGCATCATGGGGCGAGGTTATGTATTGTTCATTGGAAACTTGCCAGCTTGAGAGTTAATAGGTAGTCGAAGGAGAAATGGTTACTTTTTTCTTAATAAAGTAATGGAGTTGATTGTTTTTCTTTTCCGGGAGAAAGATACGAGCTGCCAAGCAATTCGCCCTCTCGAAGATCATCAACTTTTCGCTGCTGTTTTTCTCTATTGTCTCCGTCAAGGTCACGGGTTAATTTGTTTTTCCTTCAAATGCACCCTCTTCAGGCTACAGAAGGGCAAAAAGATAGATTAAGAATAACCGTCTACATTTCCCCGAAGAGACTCGCGGCTGCTGCGTCGAAACGGAACAACTCCACGTTTCTGCCTTAGAAGCACCGAGGCCTTCATCATTTACGCGTGCAGCATACGAGCAGATCGGAAATGCCGCTGGTAGAAATAGCGAAAAAAAAAGTTTAGTGATCAGACTCATCCAGTACTTTGCTTGAAACGTAAATCTTGAAGCTCTATAGCTGCCGTCGTTAGCATCACTCTTAAAACCAACTACAGTAATTTGCGCAAACCAGGATTACTTGTAAAGCGTTGCGCTCGGCACAATGGAGGCCCACGACGTTCTCATCCTGTGCAACGAGCTCTATTCACGCTGCCTGTCAGCCCCGAAGATGAATGGTGAGAAACGCGTCCTTCGTTATGTTTTTTTTTTTTTGTTCTCTATCGACGAGCACACTCATGATGAGCTCCAGGCCAGGGGAAACGAAAACGTCTTGCACGCTGCAGCAACTTGAAGTGAAACTCATGGCCCCAACGAGCACGAATCTCTTGTTGAAATAAAAGGGTCGATCGAGGCCGCAAATACAAACATAGACCGGTTGGAGGGGGGGGGGGGGGGGGAGGGGGAGGAAACTACCGCACTCAGCACACTCCGTCACAAACCTTTCTGGATAGCACGCCGAATCATTTCCGGTAACTTTGTGGACTTCACGTTTAAACTCGGAGCGTCTAAAGGTACTTGATGACTTTGCGTTCCTCTGCCGCCTCACGATGAAACAGGGAGAGGCTCGTTAGGCTGCAGTTAGCTTGCGACTTCTAATCTCTAGGGACATGTTGATGCCTGAGAATGACATATCCTGCCTTTTCTTTTTGTTTTTACGCTGAGTTTTGCTTTAGAAGGCAAAGAAGAAATGTGATTTGTGAATTCTGCGGTTTACCCCGTTCCGAAGTGACACGTGGGCTATAAGAGACACCGTAGTAGAGGGCTTCACATCAATTTAGACAACCTGAGGTTCTTTAACGTTCGCTGACATCGGCGATCACACGGGAGCTCTTTCTATTTCGTTCTCATCAAAATAAGGCCGTCGTGGCCAGGATCGAACCCCAGACCTTGGTATTAGTAGCTGAATGCCGTGTGCAGTTAGCCACCTCTGCGAGTTCAAAGAAGAAGGAAAGGAGATATTTGTTTCTGGCTATGAAGTCTTTCATACCTTCCCCCATGATCTGCTCGTTTTGCAAACGCCCAGCAGGGTCACTATAGAGACACTCACCGCAGCGAATACCGAGGGGCACAGCATCCGCTTTGTTTGTATGTGCAATGTGGTGAACATTAATAGCGTCTCAAATTGTGCTAGTTGGTTATTGTCATGGTCTCGCATTATCGCGCTTTTAGAAAATTCCGCAGAACCGGAGGCAGCACAGAACTCGGATGCACAATTGTAAGTCATGAGCCGATGTACACGAAACGAACATTAACAGCACTCCAAATTGGCCTAGTCAGTTATTATCATAGTTTTCCATTGTTGTGCTTGTAGCAACTTCGACACAAACACGGGAAACGGAGCGGAACACGGTCGCACAACAATGCAAGCCCGGGATTTTAACCAAGTAGCCTAACATGAAACGCATTTATTTATTTATTTATTTATTTATTTATTTATTTATTTATTTATTTATTTATTTATTCTTACTGTAGCCTGGACAAGGATATTCCAAGAGTGGGGTATAATAGACACAAAGGCGTTTAAATTTCTGGGGGTTTAACGCCCCATAGAAATTTAGGCGATGAATGGCGCCTTTTGGGAGGGGTGGGGGGCTGCTGATATTTTCGATGACCTGGGGCCCTTTAACGTGCCTCTAGCATTTCGCCTCCATCGAATTGAAACCGCCACAGCCGGGATCGCACCGAATCTCTCGGGTCAGCAGTCGAACACCATGACTACTGAGCCACCGCAGCGGCTGCAAAAGACAAAAAAGAAGGCAAATGCAGATTTAGAAACAGGCTAGCAAGAATTATAATGACAATGAACGGATGTTGCCTGTTAAGAAACTCCAAACATCAGTGGTGTGAGGTAAAAAAAACGGTATTTAAAGAAGTCAGTGCGGGCAAAAATGTTCCTCTTCAATGTACCGTCTTTGTCAAAAGTAACCAGGCTGCATGGTTTGCTTCTAGCTTGTATAGTGGAGCCCTGGTGGCTTTCCTAAAGATCAAAAGGCGTTGGAAGGTCAGAAGACCCCCAGTCCTTACCTTTAACGACCATTTCAGCTTCAGGGAAGCTGTAGGGGCTCTACTGTACGAGCTAGAAGGAAACCATGCAGCCTGGTTACTTTTCACAAAGACTACGTGGAAGGGTCATTTCGGTCGGTCGGTCGGTCGGTCGGTCGGTCGGTCGGTCGGTCGGTCGGTCGGTCGGTCGGTCGGTCGGTCGGTCGGTCGGTCGGTCGGTCGGTCGGTCGGTCGGTCGGTCGGTCGGTCGGTCGGTCGGTCGGTCGGTCGGTCGGTCGGTCGGTCGGTCGGTCGGTCGGTCGGTCGGTCGGTCGGTCGGTCGGTCGGTCGGTCTCGGTCGGTCGGTCGGTCGGTCGGTCGGTCGTCGGTCGGTCGGTCGGTCGGTCGGGTCGGTCGGTCGGTCGGTCGGTCGGTCGGTCGGTCGGTCGGTCGGTCGGTCGGTCGGTCGGTCGGTCGGTCGGTCGGTCGGTCGGTTCGGTCGGTCGGTCGGTCGGTCGGTCGGTCGGATCGGTCGGTCGGTCGGTCGGTCGGTCGGTCGGTCGGTCGGTCGGTCGGTCGGTCGGTCGGTCGGTCGGGTCGGTCGGTCGGTCGGTTCGGGTCGGTCGGTCGGGTCGGTCGGTCGGTCGTCGGTCGGTCGGTCGGTCGTCGGTCGGTCGGTCGGTCGGGTCGGTCGGTCGGTCGGTCGGTCGGTCGGTCGGGGTTCGGTCGGTCGGTCGGTCGGTCGGTCGGTCGGGTCGGTCGGTCGGTCGGTCGGTCGGTCGGTCGGTCGGTCGGTCGGTCGGTCGGTCGGTCGGTCGGTCGGTCGGTCGGTCGGTCGGTCGGTCGGTCGGTCGGTCGGTCGGGTCGGTCGGTTCGGTCGGTCGGTCGGTCGGTCGGTCGGTCGGTCGGTCGGTCGGTCGGTCGGTCGGTCGGTCGGTCGGTCGGTCGGTCGGGTCGGTCGGTCGGTCGGTCGGTCGGTCGGTCGGTCGGTCGGTCGGTCGGTCGGTCGGTTCGGTCGGTCGGGTCGGTCGGTCGGTCGGTCGGTCGGTCGGTCGGATCGGTCGGGTCGGTCGGTCGGTCGGTCGGTCGGTCGGTCGGTCGGTCGGTCGGGGTCGGTCGGTCGGTCGGTCGGTCGGGTCGGTCGGTCGGTCGGTCGGTCGGTCGGTCGGTCGGTTCGGGTCGGTCGGTCGGTCGGTCGGTCGGTCGGTCGGTCGGTCGGTCGGTCGGTCGGTCGGGTCGGTCGGTCGGTCGGTCGGTCGGTCGGTCGGTCGGTCGGTCGGTCGGTCGGTCGGTCGGTCGGTCGGTCGGTCGGTCGGTCGGTCGGTCGGTCGGTCGGTCGGTCGGTCGGTCGGTCGGTCGGGTCGGGTCGGTCGGTCGGTCGGTCGGTCGGTCGGGTCGGTCGGTCGGTCGGTCGGTCGGTCGGTCGGTCGGTCGGTCGGTCGGTCGGTCGGTCGGTCGGTCGGTCGGTCGGTCGGTCGGTCGGTCGGTCGGTCGGTCGGTCGGTCGGTCGGTCGGTCGGTCGGTCGGTCGGTCGGTCGGTCGGTCGGTCGGTCGGTCGGTCGGGTCGGTCGGTCGGTCGGTCGGTCGGTCGGTCGGTCGGTCGGTCGGTCGGTCGGTCGGTCGGTCGGTCGGTCGGTCGGTCGGTCGGTCGGTCGGTCGGTCGGTCGGTCGGTCGGTCGGTCGGTCGGTCGGTCGGTCGGTCGGTCGGTCGGTCGGTCGGTCGGTCGGTCGGTCGGTCGGTCGGTCGGTCGGTCGGTCGGTCGGTCGGTCGGTCGGTCGGTCGGTCGGTCGGTCGGTCGGTCGGTCGGTCGGTCGGTCGGTCGGTCGGTCGGTCGGTCGGTCGGTCGGTCGGTCGGTCGGTCGGTCGGTCGGTCGGTCGGTCGGTCGGTCGGTCGGTCGGTCGGTCGGTCGGTCGGTCGGTCGGTCGGTCGGTCGGTCGGTCGGTCGGTCGGTCGGTCGGTCGGTCGGTCGGTCGGTCGGTCGGTCGGTCGGTCGGTCGGTCGGTCGGTCGGTCGGTCGGTCGGTCGGTCGGTCGGTCGGTCGGTCGGTCGGTCGGTCGGTCGGTCGGTCGGTCGGTCGGTCGGTCGGTCGGTCGGTCGGTCGGTCGGTCGGTCGGTCGGTCGGTCGGTCGGTCGGTCGGTCGGTCGGTCGGTCGGTCGGTCGGTCGGTCGGTCGGTCGGTCGGTCGGTCGGTCGGTCGGTCGGTCGGTCGGTCGGTCGGTCGGTCGGTCGGTCGGTCGGTCGGTCGGTCGGTCGGTCGGTCGGTCGGTCGGTCGGTCGGTCGGTCGGTCGGTCGGTCGGTCGGTCGGTCGGTCGGTCGGTCGGTCGGTCGGTCGGTCGGTCGGTCGGTCGGTCGGTCGGTCGGTCGGTCGGTCGGTCGGTCGGTCGGTCGGTCGGTCGGTCGGTCGGTCGGTCGGTCGGTCGGTCGGTCGGTCGGTCGGTCGGTCGGTCGGTCGGTCGGTCGGTCGGTCGGTCGGTCGGTCGGTCGGTCGGGTCGGTCGGTCGGTCGGTCGGTCGGTCGGTCGGTCGGTCGGTCGGTCGGTCGGTCGGTCGGTCGGTCGGTCGGTCTATTTATAAATTTATAAATAAGTATTATAAATATTTATAAATAAATTTACCTAGGTATAAGTGGACGCGCCGAAGGCAAGCCTTTCTCCCGTCGTCGAGAGTTCCAAAATTCGCACGCCATTGTTCTCTGTGAAACGGGCCAACTTTTGTTTAACAAGAGAACACGCTGAACTACAGGAATGATCCCTATCAATCCTGCAGACTTTTTTCGCAGCTGTACAAAACATACGCACAAAGAAAAAAAGGCCGAAGCCGCTTGTTCTGTGACGGCATTCTGTCATTGGCTCTTTTTACATCTAACTCTAGAGAGCTTTTGAGAACTGTTGCGAAAGGGAAGAAGAAAAGAACTAAAAGCCGGGCATAGGCTTCGAGGCAATAAAGGCCCAAGACAATGTGCCAAACTGATTGCAACTAAGAGAAGGCCGAAACTAAAAAAATGAAAACCTTGAGAACACACTGCGAAAGATGCGTAGAAATGGGAGCGGACGTTGAACAAAGGCCAACTTTTGTCCCTCTTGTTGGGCACGAAGTGAATTGTCGCCGTTGCGATCGTCCGGAGAGAAGGCGCGGGCGAGCGAGAAGCAAAGGATGGCGTGGGAGTCATGAGAGCTGTTCAGAGCAAACAAAGGCCGTTAGGACGCCTCTTTCAAGAAAAGGAGCGCCTGCCTTTTGCGCGGCGAACTGCCTCCCCCTACCCCTGTCTATCCCCCTCGGTATCCGCCCTATCTCCTGCTTCTGTAGTTCCTTACTCAACGTATTGCTCTCGTCTCGAGCCTTTGTGCTGAATGTGTCAAACCTCTTGTTTTGTCCTCCAAAATCCGCCAACTGCCTCACTGGGGCGGCAAAGGCGCTGAGCCTCTTGGGGTAGGGCACGTCGGAGAGGTCCCTTGTCCGTGATTTTTTCTTGTTCTTGGTCTCTTAAAGTGTAAGCTGTACAGGGCACTTTTGTTGTTCTGAACAGCGTCGCCTTTGGTGTAGGCTTAGGATGTCGTAACCAAGAACTCTTGAATTTATTTGCTGATTAGAGAGCTTTGTCTAGGTGAGCTGTGAAGTTTTCGCCTTCAGGATTACGCTCGGGGAGGTCACACGAATCAGACAGGCAGGCTTAGACTGCATACTGTTATGGAGAAGGTCGGTAGTGCGACGGGAGGCGATGTGGGACGGAGTGAGGGTGTCGATGCAAGAGGCTGTCCTAGACAGCAGCCTAGGAGTTTGTTCATTTATTTTTAGCATAGCGGTAAACAACCTCCTTTGTGGATCCTGTTCGTCTGTGAATGCAGTGGTCCGCCCATGCGTCCTGCAGCGCTCAGGTGCTAATAGCGGCGTCTGGGTGATGGAGCACCTCCGGCGACGAGCGCATCTCGGCGCATAAGTGCGTGTGTTTTTCTCGTTTTATTAGTCGGGAGTTCGCAGATTCTGTTCGTGTCGTAGGTACCTGCATGATGAACGAGGTGACAACGTGAACTTTGCACTCGGTGTGCAAGGAAAACTTACTTCGTGTTGCGGCGAAGCGCACCTGAACGAACACAGAGAAGAGAGAAAGAAAAGAGAGAGGGTGGGAGGTCAGGACAGAGTTGTTTCTTGGCCAGCGAGCCCATTGGCGGTTCCGTTAAAGCGCTGTTTTCAGAGTTGTTAACACATATCTAGAGCAAAATAGAGGCTTACCTGTATGTCTGTCATACGAAAGCACTTTGCACTTAAAGGCCGGGACATTTTTCTCTTTCCGTCTAGTCAAGCCATAATATTTTTCGGTCATAAAAACTTAATATAGAAAAGACTGCACGATCGAGTGTCCACCACAGTATGACGCTTATGGTCTCTCATATGGGCCACGATAAAGGTAAGTGTAAAACCAGTGCAAGCGACAGGCGTGCCGTCTACCACGCTGGGACGCGATATGAATTAGGTTGGCGACGTGTTGGCTCACAGTCTTCGGCTGACAAGCACTTTAGTATTTTTCCATAGTGAAAGCACGTGCAGTAATTGTCTCCAGGAACTTTGCGAGGAAGAAAGGTTGCGGATGAAAGATCACGCTCAATAGTCGCTAGCTCTATGACGAAAAATACTTCCCGGAGTAGCTTGCGTAATGCGGTGATTGCCGCTGTCCTGATGCAACGTCTCGCTTCACAAGAGAGAGCTTTCACGGCGGACCACGTCGCGGACATTGATCCGCGAAGCAATCGAGAGGTTCAAAGTCACGGGAAAAAAAAGAAGAAAGAAGAAAAAATCCACGTTCATCCCTTTAATTCAGTCATCTTTCCGATAGCTCAACGTCCTGTTCTCGCCAGCACTAGCATTTCTTTTCTTTTTTATTTGACCAAATGAAACAAAACGCTGAATTCGAAACAAAGTGATGCTTCATCACCAGTTTTCTAAAACGTGGAGTGTGCTGCTGTAAGGTCGTCGTCTCCGCCAAAACCGCGCATCTGATCTCTCTGTGGGACAACAGTCGGCCATTGCGTGCAGCTTGAGTGGATTTGCGGCTCGGAGGCTTAAAAAGTTTGCCACTTCTCCGAAATGGCTGCTCATCTTCTCCGATCCTTCCGGTGCCGGCCTGCCTGCCCACTTTGAGCTTTCGAGCGCGAATTTCCTTCGTGGCGCGGACTGAGTGGTTCGCGGAATCTCCGAGAGGATGGCTTCGAATTAGTCGCCGCGTCGTAGCATGGCGCGAGTCCTTCGTGTGCGACCAAGCGGATAGTTGTCCGGATCTTGGACGGAGAGCTTAAAGTTGAATGAAACTTTCTCGAAAGCCGTCATATACGCTCGCTTAACTGAGTGCGACAGGAACGAGAAGAGCTTGGGACTCAGTCGTTACAGGCCGCTGGCGTGGGCCGCAGGGTGATAGAAAACGAATGAATGAATAAACGCCTTACTGAGGGCTGGTTGTCTTCTAGGTATAAAAACGGGGAAGCAACTGCAGCTAAATCTATGCCTTTTTTCTCTGGCGTAAGCCACGTACGAGTCGAGAGCGGTGTGATAGGGGTAGGTGTCAAAGGACAGCGTGCATATCAAGTCCCCAGCGTTCAAGCTCTATGAAATAGCTGTTAAAGCAAAAAAAAAAAAATCGACAGACGCTCAGATAGTTTGATGCGGTGAACTGCGTGAGTAGAATGCGCCTTTAGGATGGTGTTTTTTTCTATTTGATGCTTTTCATTTGGTGCGTTTTCCTTTTGCCACATCCCATTTCCTGAAATTCGTGCCAATTAATTTGTTTACTTTGGCTGGATTTTACTGTGGGTAACGATTTCATAGCTGGCAAGAATCTATGAACCAACATGCCCCGGAGAGTGTTATACTGAATTTAACGATTTCATGATTTTGCATGTGGTGCATTTACGCTTTGCTTTTTGGCTGGCTTTACGGCTCACTAACGATTTTTGATGCTTTTAAATTTGTTGCAATGTACACTTTTCGCCTTACTTGGCATCGGAGGCTCCGCTCGGTGGTCACGCAGATACACACGCCGCCATTTTCGCTAATAGCACTCATAGTTCTTACGAAATAAAACATCGACCAGTATGACCTATAGTATGCACTGCGCCATAATAGTTATTCTGTTTCTCATTTAGCTGGTCGGTTAGTTGCTTAGCTTGTTGATTAGTTGTTAGTTAGCTAGTTTTATATAGCTAGCCGCTGGCACAGAAATTTTCATAACCGTTTGGACCAGTCTCAAAACGGCAGCATCTGACGTACTTGTCACGCCAACGGTAGAGCGTTTTGCTAATTAACGCCGAAGTGGTTTAAACCACGCTATTCTTAGTACGATTTAAGGATGTATGAATTTATAGCAAGAGCATGTGAAAAATCATAGCCGTTATGAAATCGAAATTAAAGGTAAAAGCGGTAGTGGTGCACTTTACCGTCTAAATGCATCTTCATCTAGGTGCATCTAGATGCAATTGATTTAGATGCAATGTATCTAAATGCATTTAAATGCATCTGTGCATTTTATTGCTGTTACCAATATGATGTCGCTCTCGCCTCAAGAAGTCGTGTAATTTCAAAAAAATTAAATGAAGTTCTCTATCGTAGCATCGGCAGGCACAGTGCTACAAAATAAATTATCCCCCCCCCCCCCAAGGGCGCGTATACGCAAGCATAACGCTGCGTGGAGCGCATGCGCCTCCCCGCTGCCATTGCACTGCGAAAGCATCGATTCACGCGCGCGCATAGAGGTTGCGGACGGGCATTGTGGACGTTGTACAGAACGTTTCTCTGGGACGCGTTCGCGTGCTCAAAGGCAGTCAGCGGTTTCCTTCCATAGAGCAACAATTGTGAGCGTGCATATAAATGACGACTCGCGAAGTGTGCGTGTGGAAGCTTTCATTTGCTGTTCTGCGCATGCGCACTCTATCGCAGGACACCCTTTCGTGCGCGGTGCAAAAGCTGATGCTCATAAATACTTGCGGTGAGACTTCCGCAATTTTTGTTTCTTTTTGCTGTTTACTCAGTGCCATTATTTATTGCTTATTGCCCACGGGGGCGTCCCTCCGGCGTTAGGTTCTCTGCCTGCATACAATATTCCGCTTGCGTGATGTCTATAGTACCTTCTTGGCTGCTAATATACGCACTCAATAACATACGTTCACTGATTGTGAGCGAGTTAGTTCGTCATAACTACAAACGTGTGCGTCGATTTCGTGAAATAGTTGTAGGTTTGTCCGCGTCTGGTGCAGTTTCGTGCAGGAGCTACTCGGCCGTATTCGGTGCCGAGTTTTGTAGTGTTTTCTTTCCCTGAAATCCCTAGATGGTGGCCGGCCCTGCCGAGGAAGGCGTGTCCTGAAAAGTTCACTGTGGCACTCATCACCCACTCTCTCATTAGAGAACACGCCCCTGTCACGTGTTGAGATTGAGAGCATGGTGCCATCTACATCGCGCAGACTCGGGCATGTCGGCCAGCGGAGTTCCCACGCTTTTCATCTGGTCGCTCATGCAGGGCCCAGGCTACGTGCAAATCCACGCGGGGTGGGAAAACGCTCGCTGCCAACTTCTTGGAAGACGGAAGCCGCTGTCAAACTGATGCCTGGACCTATCTGGCCCCCTGGCCCGTCGGAATGTCGAGTACTGCCGGCCTTGGCAGCTAACTTCGTTCTGTAGAAGAGGGTGCACTGCAGGGCTGCGCAGGCTAGTTTCGGGGTGGATTATTGTCGCCGCTTCCGTGGCTAATCCAGGAGTGACTTTAGTGACTCACTGGCATTCCGCTGCAGCCGCGATGGTTTTCCCATCTGATGAAGGCGAAGCGTAACAATATATATATATATATATATATATATATATATATATATATATATATATATATATATATATATATATATATATATATATATATATATATATATATATATATATATATTACACATTCATGGTCTGTGCAGTCCTTGTCTACGTTAGAGCTTATATGGCTCGTGCGCGCGCGAGCCATATAAGCTCTAACGTAGACAAGGACTGCACAGACCATGAATGAACAGAAGATACATGAGAAAAAGAGACACAGAACATCAGTAGCGCAGACCACTGAATCCAATGCAGCAAGTGAGCCATCCCTGGTAATAAAGGACAATACTAGTGATTTCCCTTAACACCGTCTAGGGTGGGTTGTACACACCCCGCTGTTGTTCTCAGGGCACCCCTTAACTCGTAACGAATTCTCTTTTTGCACACCACGGATAATTTCGTTTAATAGCTCCGGAAGAAGGGCATGTACGCGAAGGGCTACTTCGTGCATGCTGGCTGCGAAAGAAAGTACCCTACCGCGAATATGAAGACAGGTACAGGCTTCACTTAAGCAGAAATACAACCCTTATCTCATTTACTCCCACTTCAGAGCCCACGGTAGGGGGAGTGCAGGTAGATTGGTTTCTTGCAAATGCAAAGTGAACAAGGCAGGGGAAGCCTCAGAGAGCTTGCCAACGTTTCTACAAGAGGACTTGTCTCCGTCTAGGTAACATGCTCTAACTTGCCCAAGTGTATGCTGCAGAGTGGTCGAAGGAAACCAACAGGATTATTAATCCAGTCTCATCACTGCATTCTTTATTCAGTAAGATTCCTAAACGCCTGAGCGTCCTCGAAAAAAAATAAAAATGCTGTCGAGTGGAAAAATACACTGGTTCAGCGGCTCTCTCATGAGTGGTTGTTGGCTGTGACCAAAGTTCTGAGGCTGCTGGTGCTCGCTTTTGAAGGCATTTACCAGTATGGTACTGACATGAGTATTGAAGTTATTAGGCTATTATCACAGCCAGGTTAAGAATAAAATATTGGTGTTATTACGCTTGTCGATCGTTTCCTAAGGCCATTAGCTCCTCTAAACAATGTCATCTAAGCAACTACAACGACAACGGTGCATTATTGTCCAGTGATTGAGACAACGATGGAGGCAACTGCAGAGCTTTCTGTGGAAGCAGTGCTCGAAGAATCTGGAACGTCAGAAGAGGAACTTCTTGAAAATGGCTTATTCGTTGAGGTATTAGCACACGAGAACAAGAACAACCTGACGCGTCTCGACAACCTCTCAATAAATTCTCAACGACCTTCGGCAGCCACTTGTGGACACCACTAGCACGGCCGCTCAATGGAGGCGCACTTGGTGCGGCCCGCCGCGTCGCCCCTCAATGGCTGGGGAAGCGCGTATTGGGAGAAGTTGAAGTTTTTGCCGCTATTCTCTGCGGGGGCGCCACCACTCCGTGACAAGCCGCCGACGCGGAAGGAGTGCGCTGGCTGTGTTGGCGTGTGTGTTTTCGCTGTAACTGCTCTGCATGACCGCGTGGTTCTGCTAGTTCTGCGTGCTTTTCATCGGTGTCTGTGTCAACAGCGTCCTAAGCGCATGCGACACCATGCCACGCAACTGCTGCGTGCCGCTGTGCATCACAAACGCAAGAAAAGATCCGAAGATCGGTTACCATGAGTTCCCGCAGAAGCAGCAAACTATGCAACATAGTGGTTTCAGCCCTTCATCCCTATTTTGAGCAATGTCCGGAGTTGATTTGCGAGAGAGAAGACCGGAGTCACACCGAGGACCTCTGCAAAGCCTTTCTAACCAAACTAATGCGACCACTGCTGACCGATTTGGTAGAAAACATCAATCTTACGGTGGAAAAAATCATACTTGCTCATAAACCGCTTTCGAGGAAAGTTCTTCGCTTGTAAAATAGGCTTGAATTCCTTCGGTGCATCACGTGGCTTCAAAATAAAACGAAAAACATTGGCTGAGCCTGCTGGCGTCTGGTTGAACTGGCTGTCTTTTGTTGTTTATTTTGCAACTGTTTGTGTCAGCAGTATATTTACGAGGGTAATCCCAAAAGTGAGGTCTCCAAAGGGCTGCGGCCGCAGGGAAACTATATGCGTGGCTGCTCGCTATACTGCTGTGTTCATTGTTCCCCGTCTTCCAAACAAGCCATGACTCAGCGCGAAAGGGACTGGCCCGGCAGCGTTGGCCCGGCAACCATTTGAAATGGAGCTCCCGTTTGTCACTACCGCCAGTAGCGAAGTTCACGCAAATGGCGTGCAACCAACCGAAAATTATCGCCAGTTGACGGAAGTGTACGGAGAGTCTTGCATGGATGTTAAAAACTTCCCCAAGTGGTGTAGGAAGTTCACAACTGGTCGCACTTAAATTTACTACTAAGAGAGAAGCGGGAGGCCGTCAATTTTTGATGAAATAGTCGCGAAGGTCGAAGAAATGATGCGGTAATAACGGAGGATCGCACTCGATGAACTCTGCATTTTGGTTCCTGGCGTTTCTAGAAGCACTATTCATAGGAGTTTAACAGCAAATTTGAAATATCGGAAGCTGTGCGCAAGACAGGTTGCGCGAATGCTCACAGACGACCATCAACAACAATGCGTTGACTCCTCCCGCGAATTTCTTCCGCGTTCTGGAGATGAAACGGAGATATTTGCATTCTATTGTTACGGGTGATGAAACCTAGACATTCTACTTCACGCCTGAGACCAAACAAGAACCACGTGAGTGGCGGCACTCATCTTCGCCCAAGCCGCGAAAATTCAAGCCAACACAGTCTGCCGGCAAAGTCATGGCAACTGTGTTTTGGGATCGAAAATGGGTATTGTTGGTATAGATTTCTTGGCTCCTGGCACCACAGTAAACGCGGAAAGTCATCGTGAGACCCTCAAAAAACTCAAAGGGGCGATTCAAAATCGCAGAAGAGGAACAACGCTCGCCCCCACGTTGCCTGTCAAACCATCGCTCTCCTAGAACAGTTTGTATAGGACGACATCAGCCACCCACCCTACAGTCCGGACTTGGCACTAATTGACTACCACTTCTTTCAAAAGCTAAAAGAACACCACGCTGGAAGGCGCTTCACTGATGATGACGAAGTGAAAGATGCGGTCAAACGCTTCCTCAACGGCATAGCGGCGAGCTGGTATGACATGGGTATACAAAAACTGCCCCAGCGTCTGTAAAAATGCATAGACCCCAACGGCGATTATGTGGAAAAGTAGAATAATGGTGTCCCTTTTAAGTGATTTGTAATTTGCTTAAAATAAAGATATCTTTCGATTTATAAAAAAAAAACTGCAGTCCTTAATTTTGGGATGACCCTCGTACGGGGTGGTAACCCACTTGAAACTATTTCCAGCGAAAACGGACCAACAGGCTGAACTATAATGCTGAACGTTACGACCTCAAACGTAAATTTACAAAAAGTGCATGTTGAATAACCCGAAACCTTGTCCCGAGTTCAAGATTGTAATATGTAATAAGTTATTACAGTGGTTGAAACGCCCGTCACTGAATGGGTGACCGCTCGGCGAAGCACACTTCTGCCTCGATTCTTGCTGTAAAAGCACGTGCAATTTGGAAAAGCGCAGTGATGGTGACATGCCGCTATCACGCTATCAATAGAAAACTTGCACGTGGCATCACCATATTGTGTGAAACGCAGCTCGGAAAGGCTTTATAAAATTATAAAGCGCCTACCGCGCGGACGCCTCAACGAAAGCACTGCCTCGGCCGCTGCGCAGAGCTCTCCGCCCGGACTCGTCCCGGAGCGGTGGCGCCGCAGCGGTGGTGATGAGAACTAGGCGCAATACGGCTCTTTCGGGCGACGCGACGGGCCGCACCCAGTGCGCTCTCCAACTCCATTGAGCGGCCGTGCCACTAGAACCCTACGGTCTTTCTACTTGGGCATCTCCAAAAAGCAAGGGACAGTACCCTGGAGGGAAATCCTTCCCGTAGTCAGCTTTCTGTAAGACGAATAACATGGGAGGAATTTAGATACGGAGTGGAACATCTTGCGACGAATGAAGGAGGATTTGACATCATTTCTATCTTCGCTTCTCGTTGTTCCCCATTTCGTAGCTGTGTTTCCTGAGCTGCAAAATGTTTTCGTCGGTCATCTTTTGCTGCTACCGAGCACCACAAGCGACTGTCAAGCGGTTCTCTTCGTCCCTCGACCTGGTTTTGTCGCCAGAAAGAAGTCGCCTTCTCTATAACCACGCGAATGAGCTGATAAGCTTCACCATTGATTGCCCTTAACTGCGAGACGCCCGAGATACCACTAACAAAGGCGGTCGGGTTTTTATCGATATTAATGCGAAAGTAGTTGGATGTTATAGCAGGAAACCCAGGCGAATGTAATTATTCGGGAAGCGGTTGAGAAAGCGCCCATAAATTTGTGTGGGTGTATCTTTTTTTATTAGTGTCAAATACGTCGATACTCACGTCTTGCTTTATATTTCTTTCACTAGCTTAATTATTGAGTGAATTGTCAGGATGTGCAAAGTGCCTGTGAGTGTAATTCAACCAAATTTTATGTGTAGTAGCCGTAAATTCATATCTGGATGCGTCAGTGTCATGCAAGTCGTCGTGGCTGATATCAAAACTCAAATATACGTATGCACCTTTCTCGTGTGTGTACATTGTTTAACATGGATTCAACTTCGTGGTGTGGGTGTTTAACCATTGAGTTATCTATTGTGCCTACTGCACAGAAGCTCGCGTTTTACAGCGTTTTCCACATCTGCGTTACGTGAGTGGTGTTCAGCAGCTATTTATTTTCTTCTAAGGTTTAGTGCTAGTAGTCTGAACTGCCTCGAAGCTTATCGACACATATCGTGTATTACTTGTTCTTTAGTGTTTGTCTCTTCATAAATATTACTTCAGACTTTCTGTAAAGTGAAGTAATTGTTTAAAATCTTTGTATTGGGTGTTTTAGTCGGAAATGTTGCTAGGTCTATGCGAAATATCAACGACACAAATTAAAAATGAAAAATGGCTACCGCTTTTCCTCTACCTCAGCAGTCTACTCCCCTAAAATTTAGACAACGCTCCGCAACTGCTAGGGAAACCCTGGACTTACCCTGTCAGCCATTCCTCCCTCCCTCCAAAATAAACTCTCATGGAGACAGCAAGGCAGCAGCGCTTCGACGAGCGTCTTGCAGTGCTGGGTGATACCATAAATGCTGCGAAACAGGGACGAGAGTCTGTCATCACAGGCAGAGCACAAGACCGCGGATCGCTGCATTAGAAATAAATGTATAAAAACATTTAGTACTATTTTGTTTGCAATGTAAAACTTATGTCCGGCATCTCCGTAACTCCCGTTCAAAATGCCATCGTTAATTATGTATAGAAACAAACATTTATATTATTTTGTTTGCAATCTAAAACGTGTATGCGGCGTCTCCGTAACTCCCGTTAAAAATTAAATCGTTAATTTGTATGATGTAATATCAAGAACGTGTCGCAAATAACGGTGCTGATTTCGATTGTTAAGCTCACAAAGTTCTACATCAGCCATTGAGCGAAGCTTGCATTGTACTAACCATCCAGCGTGAACAGGCAGCCAATTGCAAAATACTATCTTCAAGGCGGCCTAAAGCTGCCTTCTGCAGTAACATCGCGTCACGAAGCGAGGTAAAAGGACGCAAATTCATTATATTATGAGGTCTGTCTACTACCACAGTCCTACAACATCGATCTGCATCGGGCAGCGAAGGCGGATCCTTTACAAGCAGCGAAAACGAATTGAGGCCCATGTCAAGTCTCTTGTTTAACCGCCTGGTCACGACACGTGTCGCACTTGGGCCGCTATCGGCTTCCAGGGCTTTGAAGCTCGAGAAGCGCTCAAAGTATAGCAGCTTACTGTCTCAAATCTTGAGTTTCTGCTCCTAGCCTTGGTGACCCTTGGCCTCTGTTTAAATTTTTTGCGCCTGCAACTAGACAATTTTTGTTTCGTATTTAACTTCTCAAAGGGCGTCATGACCGCAGATAGGAGGTTGTCTTCCTACTTTTCAGATTTAGCAGTAGCTTCTACAAGTTTCACAACTCCTTCTTGGTTAACGTTCTTCTTATCAGCGCAATGTGCTCGAGGGTGCACTTTCCTGTTCATTTGTTTTCGTGGCTCCAATGGTGTATTTTTGTTCACTACGCTTCTAGTCAGCGACCCCTTCCTGCGGTCTTTCAAACATTCATTCGTGTCGTGAGACCGGCTCGAAGCGTCGTCCGTATTTAATGTTATTGTGAGAGATTGATGAACTCCGTCTGCCATGTGCGGAGTTCCTCTGGCTGCAAGTTTACGGAAAGCCTTTCAAACGTGGTACCTCTGCCTGGATAAATGCATTGATAAACGTCTTTGTTAACGGTATAAAGATTGCAGCGGCCCCCAGTAGATGGCGCTAGTCCGGGGCTCCGTAGGGGGCGTTCACCTCCACGACACGTGCCACCAAAGGGTTTGGGAGAATGAGGTCAGTTACCCGCTCTTTTCAGGGGAGGAGCGTAAGGTAGGGGGTAGGAATGAGAGGAAGAATGGGGTACCACTGTAACTCCACAGGAGTAGTGTGGGTTCTTTTTCATAGGTATGGCCCCGTAATACACTCTGTGCAATTTCTGTCTTAAACGCACAGTATAGGCCCATACTTTCCATGTATTTTGAGGTGTATATAAGACTAGTCTTCTCAGCAACTACCCTACCCAGCTCCTTCGAGGCTACTTTGTTAATTCGATAGCACTATACTTCACGTCAGGAACAAAATACGCCGTCTGAGGTCACAAAATTCGCTGAGTGGTCGAGAAGTCACATGACATGAAGAAGTCACATGTAATCACATATTGCCCACCGGGTTGTCAGCAACCTAGCTTCTAGATAGAAACCAAGATAGTGTTCGAGTTCACGTCAGGAGCAGCCCAGGGCAGTCTTGTGTCATTAAATTCGCTGATTGGTCGAGAGAGGTATGGTGATTGATGGACCGACAATTGAAAAGAAACTGACACAAACACACGCAGAAGGCACTACAGTAGCTACGATAAATGTGAAATCGAGTGCTATCAATCAATCAATCAATCAATCAATCAATCAATCAATCAATCAATCAATCAATCAATCAATCAATCAATCAATCAGTTTATTCTGCTCTGCAAAGACATTTTACAGATTCAGGCCTGCCGAAGCCTCATTGGGCTTGTATGGCAGCGCCTGGCAGGTAGCGACAAGTCGCGTGCGGCGCTTTACTAACTAAGATTAGCAGAAAGCAACAGAAAAATACGAACAGCAAAAAAAAAACGTTGAAACACATCACACTTCACAGTTAACTGGAAAAAACGCTGAATCCACTAAACTACACGAACAACAAATGTATATCAGGCAATGTAGGCGATGAAAGTCCAGGAATATGACCATGAAAGGAACGACGAGACAAAACAGGCGATAAATTATACCGAAAAACGAAGTTAAAGGTCAGATGAAAACAGACGAACGCAATAATTTTTTTAGTTTATAATTTGTACTCACAGAAAATGCGCTTGATGGCAACACATTTAGTGACGAAGGAACATAGAATGCACGAGTTCTTTTACCATAGCGAGTGGAGCAGCGGGGAGAACTATATCTCTCTTTTGGTCTGAGAGTTCTACTCGGAACATACTCAACTTTATACGCACTTTCCCAAAAATGTTTGAGTACAACCGTTTCAAATAAGACAGCATTAAAGTTTGGGAGCCTTAGAAAACTAAAAACATCACATTCCTTTGGAAGGTGTAAATCGTAAACACTGTTTTTTAAGATTGAGCGCAATATGGAGTTCAGTCTGTTTTGTCAACGAAGCGCACAATGCCCATAAACTGTTATGTCATGCCTTAAAACACTGTAACCCAAGGCATGAATTATTACTTTTCTAACGGAAAAAGGCATGTAGTATCTAATATTGAACAGCAGGCAAGAAAGATCCCATAATTTCTGACAAACATGGTGAAGGTGAGAATTCCAAGATCAGTCACTATCAAACAGCAAACCGAGATATTTTACACGGGAAGCATAAACCAGAGGTGTACAGGAGCACGGCCGGGGCACAATCAGAAGTATGTAAAAGTAAAGACCGGTCAAGCGTCAACTTCTTTAAAGGGTTACAGAAGCATATCAGATTTGTTTTGGATACGTTAACGTTGATAAGATGATGATCACATTACATTACACTTATAGGGTGACAACCGTCCCCATAGTTTTATTCCATATTCTCTCTTAGGTTAGCTGAATCATAATTATGGTTTGGTAGCAATATTCAGTTTTTTCCGTTTTGTTTTGCTGAATCAATTTTTTTGCCATTGTAACTAGATAACACTAATATATATATATATATATATATATATATATATATATATATATATATATATATATATTGTGGGGATGCACTCGCCTCACCGTGGTTCGCTTTCCCGCAGTGCACCCCAACTGTGGTTAGCTCCCCCGCAACGCACTCCCCTTAGTTGTGTTACTTTAACTAACAGGGTAGGGCGCTCGCGTCACAGCGACACCAGCGCCACGGATGGCGTGTTTTGCTGCGAGCGCGCGGGGCAGAGGCGACTCTCTTCTCCTTGGGACCGGGTAAGCACGCGGACGTTTCGCGTGCCGCTCCGCTCTTCGCCGCGGGCGTCTCGTGGTCGGAACACGCTCCCGCCATCCCTTCCCGTCCGGCCTCGGAGCTTTTCCCTTGCCCTAGCGTGGGCGAACGTTCGCTCGTAACCGTGCTGGTGAGTCGGACATCCTCGATTCCTCAGTGTATTTTGTTGCTAGCTGGCGTTATTGTTGTTATAGCAATAAATGCCTTGTTTGTGTCAGCCAGTGTGTCATTCTTTTGTTCCCGCAGAGCAACTCGGTAGCGTACGCGACCACGAGGTGGTGTCCGCGCAATTTTGAACTGGGTCAGCCGCGGTTAAACAGGGAGAACGTGTTTATTTCCCCAATTTAATCCCCACAATATATATAAGATGAAGTTACCAGAAATTTAAAAACATAACAAGATTTAATTCACGGCGTTTCGGCTGGAGGACCAGCCTTTTTCGAAAAAGGCTGGTTCTCCAGCCGAAACGTCGTGAATTATATCTTGTGTTTTTCAATTTCTGGTGGCTTTATCTTATATTAATCAATCAGCTGCGAATAAGTAATTTTTGATATATATATATATATATATATATATATATATATATATATATATATATATATATTGTGTACATGTGTCCTTATATAGTTCAATAGCGTTGCATCTCTCTATATATCATGCTCATAAACAAATAAGCATTTTGAGGTATCGAATGTCAAACACATAATCACAAACACCTCACAATTTTTCTCCTAATCGAACACTTCAGCATCTAATTAGCAGTCGCTATCCATGGAATTACTGTCATTAAATTTTGTGCTTCTTTCATTCTCAATTCTCTCTGGCATCATTTGTGATCTGCTTTGTTTTGCATCTGTCGCAGTGAAGTACTTTTGACGGTGGTGCACATTACACAACTATTTCACAATATAGCTCCCAGGTAACATCCCACATTCCTAGAGATATCGTCGGGCACACCACAGATCGTTAACTCAGTTCATACTTCCATCAATGAATGTTAGTGCTGCGTCAAATTCGGTAATTCGGTTACGCATGTACCTATATTATAAGCAAAGCATTTTTTTGAGTGCTCTCCCAGTCGATGTGATTAAAGCGCTGGGTATTCTGGGTGGCCCCATAGATAAAACTCTTGAGAAACTCCGGTTGGATCAGCAGCTGAGAAACAGCCTTTACAACTTGAAGCCCTGACTTAGGCGAGTATCTGTGCTACAGGGAATCGTTCGTCATCTGGCTTGCGTGCAAACATCAAGTGTCGAGGTATTTCGAGCACAGCTCGTTACACAGGTCACTTTCGTTAGCCAACACGGGAAAATATGTGTCCCAAACAGTCTTGCGCTTGTTTTCAAAGCCTCAAATCAAAAAACGAAAAAGAAAGACCCATGAACAAATCTCGCTGCTCGCGCAAGGTACAATGAGAACTAAATAAAACGTTCCAGCGTTCAGTAAAATTTACTAAATCCTTTTTGCTTTGCCTTAGGTACGAGAAAGTATCAGCTCTGCTAAGGAAAATTCCCAGTTATGAATTCAACATCAATTTTATACTATAAATGCTAGTCAGTGCAAACTCCAAAGAAGTCAGGCGGGCCCGCTCATTACTTGGTAATGAAAACGTGCCTTTTAGCTCCACTAACGCGCACAACATGCGAGTCATTGAATAATGTTCAAGAAGGTTTCGATATTCGAGCTTAACAAAAAAAAAAAAACGAAGAAAGTTGATGTTTTGTTTTTCCTGAGTCCTCAGCCTAGCCTGTGCCCATAAATGAAAAAGGTTACGACTTGTATTTATTGCACGTCTTCATTAACTTTCTTTCAAATATTTTTTTCCTGTCAGATGGCTCTTCATTCGTTAGACTATATGTTCTCGAGGTTTCCGGATCATAATAATGCTCTAGCGAACACTTAAGTGCTGGTGAACACTGAGCAGTTACATATCGCTGCCTCGACGAAGACCAGACCATGAACTGTTCTTTAAAATAGACATTTATGCCGAAAATATACGGATGACAAGTCAATTGCCATCCCGGTACGTGGCAGTAGTAAGAAGCTCCCAAAATTGCGTTCCTCGTTTGCACAGGTTTTCTGCTGCTCAACCGCATTTATTAATGATGCCCAACGATAATCTTTTTTCAGGTATGAATTTAAAATTGAGGCTCGACGCATTTGAGAACGTCAGTGATGGGGAACGCAGTGCATAGTGTGTGTTCTTGGTGCGTGCGGCGTAGGAAGTAAAGAAAAAAAAGGGAGTCCTTAGCTAGCCTTGCTGTGCATTATGAACACTACATCATTTTTTTTTAGCCATGTCATTTTCATTGAGTCTAGCGTGGCGGAAAATTGGTCGTACAATTTAATGTTTTTGCAGCTACTGTAAGAACCTGCCTTAGTTTCTTTTGTTGCCCCTCTCTCCTTAATAGCACTGCTCTCAACGGATATTTCTTGGGTAGAGAGTATTATTCCTTTCAGCCCTTGAGCAACAGAATGAATTGGGAGAAGTTGAAACTCTGGAAGCAAATTCAGGCTGTTCCCGTTTTATGTTAGTGCATCAACGCCATAACAACAGACGCAGAACGACACGAGCAGAAGGGACGGCCGAACAACAGCATGTTCGTTCATACTGACAAAAAGAAGGAATTCGAAAAGCATACGCCACGTCTGCAACTTCTTATCGCAGTTGTCGAATGTCTCCGTTTTTCCCGCGCCCGCAAAGTTTTACTGACTCCGGCGCTATCTCAACACCTAACGAACCGAATCGCGCCTCTGTGCAGAGCTAATGAGGTGTGCCCTTTTGAAAAAAATCTTGTCTCTCTTCGTTCGATTTTTTTTTTATTTTCTTCTGTTTCTTTTCACTGTTATCTGAAACTAAAATAACTATCGACCCTGTGGGTTTCTTGTTACGCTTGCCGAACACGTCTTCTGTGGGCTTCAGTTAACGCAGGCCTGCCCAAAAAGAAATTTCATGACGCGATGACACGTCTCTAGTGACCGCAGCGGTGGACTAGTCGTTCGAGCACCTGCCACACATGCGGGAGGTGCAGGGTTCGATTCCAGTTGCCGCCGGGTACCCACCAGTGATTCAATGGGTACAGGCTTTCCCCTGCCTTATGCCTGGCTTCTTTAGGGTGAAATGCTTGGGAAATGGGTCTTTCGCCCCACCTTGTGAAAAAGAAAATTACCTTGAGCCATGCGCTATTTGGCCGCAGTTACTCTTGCGCCATAAAAATTCATCATCGTCATCACATCTGCACTGCAGGCATTTGGTCTTGCTGTACGGACGCCGACGAAGCTGATTTCAGTTAGAGCTAAGTGTGCGAGCGCCGCTGCGCAAAGCAGGACGTTGGCAGGCTGCCGGAGGCGCACTGCGCCTCCTTCAGTTCGAGGCCAGACAACCTGTCGATATTTTTTGACGGCGTTTGTTTTGTCACGCTTGTAAAAAAGTTTAGAAATTGACGAGAGAAGGAACGACAGAGGCTGTTTTAGTCATGTGGTAGCGTCTAATAAATCAAATAACGGTATGACAATTAACCAGAGCAATAGGAAAAGCAAACGTGATGCAAAATGGCACTGACTGGTTGTGACAGACTAATTAGCTACAGAAGTTCTGAGCGTACTATTATAAGAAATATCTGCCACCCTATTTTTAAAAGAGGTCAGTGTGAACAAAAAATAAACAAGAGGCGATGGCCATTGATATCGCATCTCATACCATTTGAGCACAAGCTTAGTTTCTAGGAACGAGGGAGTCGTGGAAGTCGTGGAAATCTTTCTTATGATATTAAGAAGCTCCGACCTTGGGACGGCAGTTGACGTAAACTGGAACAGAAGATGGCGCTGTTAAGATCAGGCCCAAAAATATCTGCTTTTAGCTAATCATTACTATAAGAGCGCACGAGCTACGCACTCACGTGTTACTTCGCACACCTATGAGGTCTGTGATGCAATTTTTCGTTCTGTAACCTGTCTCAGTCACACTAGATTGTGACAGAAGATATGCAGGTGCAAATTCTCATCGGAGGCAGGTAAACCAGCTGTTCACCCGTAACCTTATACTGATTAGTCGATTGTCTCATTCCAGAGAAAGCAACCAGAGGCAAGACGTTGAAAGCTTCCCATTCATTCATTCTTCCTAAATAAAGCTTGTTTGCAGACGTTACATGAGCGGCAAAAAAGAAAACAAGTGCAAATCAGGGCATCGAATTTCAACCCAAAGTGCGTGTTCAGATAGCGCATTTTGCGTTGTCTAGCACGTGCTGCAGTCGGACGATGCGTTCTTTTCATATTGTTTTTGGCCTTACAGCCGACCTCCTCATTTTTGCGCAAGTCCAGAGAGAAAGAAAAATCGACTCGAAGAAACGAATTTAACGGCTTACATCCCAAAGGCATGCGACGTCTCCCTTGCGTAACTCAAGCCAACTGAAGAAAAAAAAAAAAGGATACCTCGCATCTGCGTTGCCGTAGCAGAATTTCGGTCCTTGCTCTCACTCCGTTGCAACTTTAATCGATGGCTTAATTTTTCTCTTTATAACTGGCCGACACGCCGCTTGTCATTATCCCTCTCTCTAGCGGTAAGCGCGGGTATTATTCGTTATCGTTGCATAATTAAAACGAGGGAATTTGCACTGGATATTTGTTTGGAATGTGCTAGTAATTGGACGTCATCGCCAGAGCCGGGCAGCGTACAGCGTTTTGATTATTTCATGCTTGCGTCAGTTATCTGTTCTTTCATACATGGCGTTTCACCTAAGATTTTCCACAATTTTTGAAAGCAGGCTTTTTGAGTTAGAAGGGCGCTTTTTCCCGCATAGCATTGCCAGCGATGTAGTACATCAGAATACAGCTAAGACGTGCTAACTAGCAGGCTGGTGAACTAATAATTAATAGTTAACTATTACTGATAGGCTCCTTAACCACTGAGAGGCGTGTAGCCGACCGTAAGTAATATTCATATCAGTTTTTAGAATCTCGAAAGTGTGGTTATCCTCGCCGCTGTGGCCCAACAAATTTTGGCTGTTTCGACGAGTTACGTGCCCTGGAGAAGTTGCTTTTCCTGCAAGCTTCTCGAAAACGCATTGAGTTCAGCGCGATGTAGCCAAAATCTGTTGGACCGCAGCGCCAAGGGTAACCATGTTTTCAAAATTCTAAAAACTGGTGTGGATATTACTGACGGGTGGTACACGCCAACTTAACTGTAATAGTTAAAAAGTTAATTATTCAATATTAGTTAACCAGCCTGCTAGTCAACACGTCTTGTACCCCTGTCACACGAGCACTTTCAATCTTCATTGAACTCGATCTGCATCGAGATTTTCGAGCACGCTCGAAACATCCGGTGCTACACCGACATTTTCGGGCACTTTCAATGCTCCTTGAGAAGTTTCCCTCATGTGTATTAGGTAGCGCCAAATGTTCCTCCAACATCCATAACATGGTGATGTCCGGCAACACTGTGCATTCGGGGGCAGCGGCAGCCAAATCCGTAACCAGATGTGCGGCGCACCTCTGCTGCTGTGTGATGGAACCCGAGGGTCCGCAACGCCTCCGCGATTTCTGCGTAGACTGCGGCGTTTCTCTTCTGGCGCCGCAAATCTAGGCTGTCTTGCCAGCAGTCCGCCATCTTTGTTTACACTGACGGCGAAGCTCGGAGCGTGGTGTCGAAATTATTTATAAATATGTTTGAATATAAGCAGGCCTAGTGTCTGAAAATGTTCTGTCTTGTATTTTAATCAATTACAACAACAACAACTGGCCTTTTGTTCTGTTAACTAGTGTTTATTTGTATAGCTTCGTGAGAGCAAGAGTGCTTTCGATTGTGCTTGGAACCTCAAGCACTCTTGAGGAATCGGCGTCGAGTCAAGCAGGATCGAGCTCGATTGCGCTTGAAAGTGGCCGTGTTACAACTGTCGATCTGCATTGATTTTGATGAGCATTCACTCAATGAGGATCGAAAGTGCCCGTGTGACAGGGCTATTAGCTGTATTCTGGTGTACCACACCGGTGATAATGTTATGCCGAAAAAAGCGATCTTCTGAAAAAGCCTATTTTTAAAATTTCCGAAAAATCTCAGGTGAAACACCCATGTAATTGCCTCGTTCTCGTTACCGATTTCTTTGTAGCCGGGGCTTTGCACAACCCTTTTTCTTCATTGTTTTACCTTTAATTGCCACCAGTGAGCTCCCTATAGCTGTGAGCTGCACTTGAAAGCTCGTTACACATGACAGTAATATCATGTAAAGATGGAAAGCCGCGGTGGTCTGGTCATTTGTCGTAGGTGGCCACAATACGCTGTGACAGACTTGTAGTTCACGCCGACCTAAACGAGCATTCCCCAGGCTGACATCGTCGCGTTTCGTTTAACATCACTCTTTCTTCATGCTGGCTAATTTGGCTAGTTTAGAATGTTCTCTCAGCCGAAGTGGCGAAGGTTCTAGAACGAACGCTCCAGGTAGTTTTGTGCCGGTAAGGCGGCTTTAATCACTGCGCCAGGACAACTCTTGCTTCAGCAAAAAAGGTTTGATTACACAACGTGAATCATCCTCTTTAGAAATGTATGGCTGTTTTTTTTTTTTGTCTACAAAACCAGCTGTACTTGTCAGGGGCACATCAGGCGCATCACTTTTACATCCGAAAACGTGGGTATTTTGCCACCGTTCCACAGGACTGCACGTATTCGTGCTTTTTCTCCTCTTTTTTGGAATCTTGGTCTTCTGACACCGGTAGTGGTCTCAAATCCGTGCGACCTTTTTACTTAATCTTCTTTTTCTTCTCGTTGTTAGAATTATTTAATGCAATCTCTGTGTTTGTTTGCAGTAGAGGTCATTAGATTAGATTTTAAAAATACAAAGCACTGCAGATGTCTAGACGTCACACCTGACATCATGAATTGTGCCACTGGGGCAGGAAATAAAACTTCGTTCATTCCACTATAAATTTTTATGCTTAAGAAAATTACATTCTACGCTGGACAGGCTCACAGCCGTGGCGGTGGCTCAGTGGTTATGGCGGCCGGCTGCTGACCCGAAAGACGTGGGTTCGATCGCGGCCGCGGCGGTCGAATTTCGATTGAAGCGAAATTCTAGCGGGCCGTGTACTGTGCGTTGTCAGTGCACGTTAAAGAACCCCAGGTGGTCTAAATTTCCGGAGCCCTTCACTACGGCGTCCCTAATAGCCTGAGTCGCTATGGACGTTAAACCGCGATAAACCGAACCATAACCCAAACCAGTTCCTATAGAGTTGTGGGACTGTTTTGAGGGCAGATGTTCAGACTTGTTAATGTATTTTGATGTTTCTCCAGCACATTGCAAAAAAAAGGAACACGAGAGCACGAACACGACACAGCGTCCATGCCAACATCCTGCTTTCTTCCTCTCCTTTTTTTTCTTTTTTTTTTACCTCGTACTGCTCTAAAGTGACTTCTTCGTACCGAACTTTTTATACGCAGCAAATCTCTTAAACGTATGAAACACGAATGTAATTATGATAGGCTCGAAACAGAAAAGCCTCATTGCGCAGTTTCGGCAAGGACAGCATTTCTCTAGAGCCTTCTTCTTTCAATGGCATACTTTTTCTTTTGTTTTTCCTTTAACTGCCATCTGGCGGACGTCCGTCCCACTGAACTTTATTACCCCTCTTGGATGCGCGGCTGACGTGTGGGTAATAAAGCATTTGGGCGCGGAAATTCGTTTTTGCAAACTATAAGAAGCGAATGTTTTCCACTCAGGAAAAAATAAACAAATCGGGCGTAAGCACCAGCGCGAGAGCCTGAGATCTTGTTACGTCTAGTTTATGCACGTTAAGCTTAACCCTGCACACGACCACGCTAGCCTTTCTATGGCGTCGATATTCAGTTTTGACCGTTTCACCACCGTGCGACATAAAACGCGTCGTTCGATGAGTAACAGCCTTGCTCCTCCCATTCAGCACCCTGAAGAATAGGCGGCTGCATAAAATTGACGTGATTTCCTAAAGTAAGCACCGAAGCATGAAAACTATGGCTTTCATTTTACGGCACGACAAAATTTACTGCCTCGTCGCTGTAAACTCGGGAAAAAAATATAAAATTTATGACGCCAGGATTTCTCGTGCGGCATAAGGGCATTTTCTCGCTGTTTCGGGCAGCGATCAAAGCGCCGATTCGAACAATAATTATCCAAGCCCTCATGAGGCGATGATTTCTGTCTCAGAGAGAAATTTACAATCACCGGTTTTGTGTACCTTGTCGTCTAATTTTATCCTTCGCTTGTTGTGCAGGTGTTTTCGTGGGCAATGTTCAAAATTTTTAAATCTCTCTAAAGCGCAGTCAACCGCCTCCACTCTAAACATGAAAACGCCAGTATGAGAGTAAAGTGGGAGTAAGCTGTCCTTTAGACAATTCCCTTTTATAAAAAGGAGTGGGCGAGAGAGCAATTTTCTCCCTTTCACGCCGGCTGTTTTTAAAAGACAGAGAGCAATTTTTTCCTTGTCTCTTGTGCATTTTTTACACCCTCGAGGAAAAAAGTCACGAGGTTTCCCGTGGTTCCACCCGTGCTGACCCCAGCAGCAGTCCTCCGTAACGCCGCTACATTGGATCGCTTCAAGCGCCCCCTTTGAGTGGAGAAAATCGGAAATAGGAGCTGCCCTTGTCTAGCCTTTGCACGTTCTCATCGACTCGTTTCTTTTGATGTCATTGTACGATTTGAATGTTCTTTTACGTAACTGCGGTAGCGGCCTTTCGAATTCAAATGCGATTCCATTTCAGGTAGCCCAGGCGAGTGCCTGAATACTCCGACAAACAGCGAGCAATTCGTGGCACGTGCCGACATCTTTCGCTCGTGTTTTTCTTCTCTGTGGCTGGCGTGTGCGAGCGAGAATTAAAGGCAATGAGAGTAAAAATAAAAAAATCCCGTGGCTGTGTTCCGGCTCCGTTCTTGCATGTTCGACGCCGCGCAGCAGGATTTCCCTCGAAAACAAGCTCTGGTTCCCTGCTTGCTTGCTACGCATTTTTCTTTTCTCTTTTCTCTACGCCTCGGGAGTGACACTGTCTTCTGTGTTTTCCATCTTCCTTCCTCCTCCCTCTCTTCCCTGTCTGTTCCCGCAGGAAATTAATTAGAAAGAGGGAGCCCGTCCGCCGTGCGCAGTCGTGGGTACAAAAGGAGCAGCCGAGCCGAAAAGGAGTCACCCTGCCTCAACCAAGGCGAAGCGAGCAAGCAAGCGGCGACGAGAAACGTCCCGGGCCCGACCAGCTTCCTTTCGCTGTTCTTCTCCCTTTCGCTCTATCCCGGCCGCTCACTTTTTTCTCTCGGAGAGTAACGGTGAAATAAGCGGTCGGTCCGAGAGTCACGGCGGCTAACGACCATCCAGGACCGTGGGGCCGTCGACCACGCACAAGTAGCAGCATCTGCTGCAGCTGCGGCAATAGAAACAGCACTAGTCGATACAGCAAGACCTGGACGGGCACAACTAGCGACACAAGCAACAGTCGTTCGGAAAAGAGCGAAGAAAGGAGAGAGAGAGAGAGAGCGACCGGACATCCTGCTCCTCCTGTGGACCTTCCATTTGTGCTTTTCCCTCGAAGATCCACTTCCTGCCAGAGCCCTGGTGCTGCCCTCTCGCACCTTGCCCTCCGCCGCCCGTCCGGCCTTTGTGAAGTGCGTTCCCGCGCTTGCGCGGTGACAGCGGGGTGGACCGAGAAAGAAAAAGAGGGAGCAACGTTTTGCCAGCTAACGAACCCTTCCGCGCCGGTGGGCGGTGGGTACTGCGAGCTCCACCTGCTTTCCGGAGGCGTCGCTTCGCAGATCCTAATACTCTGGTCCCGCGGAGAGGAGTAAGGCGTGCGCCCCCACTTTTCTGTGGCTAGGCGCGACCTTTCCTTCCTTTTTTTTCTTTATCTGTGTCCTTTTGTGTCTGCACGAATCCTGTGTGAGGAGAAAGCTGTCTCTTGCAGCCGCTAAACGCTTGTGAAGGTTTCCAGTCCCTTCGAGTTAGCCGTATAGCTTTATCTACAGTTTTTACGACGTTCAAGTGTCCGTATGGCGCCTTCTCGCTGGACTTTCGCCGCCGAAGCATCTTGCCCCAAAACTATGTGAGGCCACCGCTGTCTTCGCCTCTCCAGGCAATGACATCAATGAGACTGCTCAGGCGTTCCTAAATTTTTGATCGGGCAAGCATCCGGCATCTCACAACTTGGCGTTACGGACGCTCCTTGTAGGAAAACAGAAGTCATCCTTATTCGCGTGCACGCCTAATGTCAGCGTTATTATGACCGAGGCACCTTCACCTAGCTGTGCTTCGACGCATCCGTGCTTCCCCGACAAAGGACAGTCCCGCATATTGAAATCGACGTTTCTCCACGGTCTGCCTAAGACATAGCGACCTAGCGAGCAGATAAGATTTCTGAATTGCGAAGCAAATCGCTTGCTCACGAGAAGGGTAACAGTTGCAGTGTCGGTTCCGTCGAGCCTTGTGGACCGCCATAAAGAAATGGAAGCCGTGGCACCGACCGTTCCTCTTCTAACTGCCCGCTGAAGCCTGCACTAGCCATGGACCACTCTCTGACTACGGCGGCGCCTTACAACGCGACGCTGGAGGCGGCAGCAGCGACGTTGTTGAACGCGTCACTACAGAACGATACGCTGGTGCTGTCCTCGGCAGCGGCCGATCTGGCCAACTCGACTGGGAACTGGACGGGCGACTTGGTGGTGGCCGTGGCCGGTGGGGTGAACTGCTCTTGGGACACCCGCGGTGGGGGCGGCCGCAATTGTTCCTGGCTCGAATCGTCGACCGAGGCGTCCCGGCTGCCCGTCGCCGAGGAGCAGCAGCCGGCCGAAAAGGTCTACTGGGCGCTGATGCTGGTCATCCTGCCTTTCCTGGCCGTCTTCGGCAACATCCTCATCATCCTGAGCGTGTACAAAGAACGCAGTCTGCAGACCGCCACAAACTACTTCATCGTCAGCCTGGCGTTCGCCGACCTGCTCGTCGCGGCCGCGGTCATGCCATTCGCCGTCTACGTTCTGGTGAGTCTCATTCTCTCACAGTAACTCGACGTCCCGTCGATTAAAGCGGCGGAAGGTGTCAATCAACGTCAATAGTGGCAGAGGTCGAACGGCTTCGCTTATCGTAAAGATTTTAGAAGGCGAGTCTACCATTTACGTCAAGCTTTGCCACATCGGCGCTCAAGACCTTTGCTATGTTACATACGGACTTCGGACCACACACCCCGGCGTAAGAAATACGTCGTTGTCCTTTCTGTTCCTTTTTTTGTTTTTGTTGGTCATGAAGAACCATAGCTTGAGCCTTCATCCTTGCAAAGAAATCCGGGTCTGTTTTTTTTTTTTCGGATAGTACCTCCACGTGTCGTTTTTCGATAGCCGAATCCGTCTACTACAGGGCTAGCAAATATTATCGTTTATGGGTTAAACTGTTAAACTCTGCTATGCACAGGCGCTTTGAAATTATCAGCAAATACTGCCAGACTTCATTTAAGGCCTTAGGCAGGAGTGTACGACATAAAGAAATTCAAACAGAACCTAGTGTAAAAGCATATTAAGTCATTCTAAACACAGGTTGCGCATACATGTATGTGCATGCAACAGTGGCTAAGGTGGACGGAGGACGATCCAATCAGGTTTTGTCGAGTTTGGCAGACCGGTCGCATTGCACGGTGCGCTTCGCTGAGCCGTGTTGACGGGTCTCGGCTTTAACCGCGCTTGAAGGACAACAGCAATGTTAACGCGCTCTTCTTTGGAGCTTGTTGGTAAGGTGTGATCAATACAAGCGTACGACGCGCAATGCAAAGAGGGACCAAACTAGACAAAAACAAACGCTCACTTATAGCTGACAATTCTTTTCATGGTACGGATCATATACAGCAGGCCAGACAGGGAACGAACAAACAACCTTCACTCTGAGTTTGCTTAGCCATATAGGTTTTGCATCACTATAGGTTGTTCATTTCCTTCCCGTCTGCTGAGTGTATTCGTTGTCGGGAAAATTGAATTTTATTTGGAAGTACGCGCTGTAGTTTCTTGTCTCGTATGCTGTGCGCAGGATTTTGTCGGCTGAACTGGTTTAAAGCGCCGGGATTCTCCTTTTTTTCAAACGTTTCTTGTTCACTGCGTTAGCGCCTGGTCTGCTGTACGGCTCATAGAGAATACCAGCATTGTAAGTGTGCGGGGATTTGCTGGAGCGCTGCATCAGGGCCTAAAAGAAAATCTTGTTCCTTGGACGTACCTGAAAAGTTCAGAGTCAACCCTTCCACTTGCTTACACCCACTAAGAAAGACTGTCGACAGCAGGAGAATTAGGGTGACATTGATTTGTGGTGTTGTAACGTGAGCGGTGGCGTTTGATGTTGTTGAACTTACACTTGGATGACCATGGTCATGGATTTTAATATTGCAAGGGCACCTTCGTACAAAGAGACCCATGTTAAAAGGTGTTTTCTGTCGACACAAGATGGGGTCAAAGAAAGACCAGTTCTCCAAGCATTGCACCCCAGTTTAGCCAAACACCAGTACAAGAGAAAGTTCGCATCCATCGAAACCGGCGGGTACCCAGAAACACGGGGGATTGATTCCAACAGCTCCTGCATACGAGGCAGATGCTGAAACTACTAAGACACCGCTGCGATGATAATTAATTAGGGGAACACTGGCTGTCCTCCTCAGCAGCGATGTCATCGTTTCCAGTATGAACCCTAAATGCCACTTGGTAGTACAAAGCGATGAGTGATTGGCGCGCCGTCATGCAGAGAAAATTCCCTTCATATTGCGACTTTTGAAAGTTCACCCAGAACAAGATTTCGTTGCAGGCGTTAATTATCGCACCAGATCTCCTGATTAAGACTTAAATATGCTCTTTCAATCGGCTCCTTCAGTATTCCTGTACATCTAGAACCATTCTACAAACGTAGCATTCTCTTGGTCGCAGGATAATTTTGGAATGGTTAAGTCTACCAAGAAATTTGCGAAAACTGCAAAGATGCCAAAGATTCCATATCGTGGTATTTTCACAGATTAGGCCTGAAAGGATGCCGAAAGCACCGTACTGGGCGCGCTGTGGTTTGTGCTGCTGGAGATCTTAAAAAAAAAATACATTTCAATGCTCTCAGAAAGAAAAAATAGTAAGTGAACATATCACGACTTGGGGACGCCATTTTATCTCATAACGACCATCACAGCAAGCAAGAAATCTCAATTCCTTATCTTCTTGCAGCGTCTCACTTGTACGCGACGTGAGCCTGATTTCGGAAAGACAAGCTCTGACATTCTCATCACGGAATAAAAGGAATGAGAAGCTGTAGTTGAAATTGCTCTGCATTCATGTTCCCGAAGCTTTCAGCTAATGCTGCCCCATTTCTTCATAAGGATTTCCTTTAAAGCAAAGAAGCGCATTAATGTTTATTTGAAACTGCGGAACATTAAGCAATATCCTAGTTCTTTTCGTGTATCAGTTCTTAATATCGGATTGGGACTATACCAAGACGAACGTGAACTCTGTGAAGCAATACTAGACAAACACGGCACAATAAAAGTTCAGGCGCAGTGTTTTTTTCTGAGCCAGCGAGGGTCGTCAACCGCACCGAGGAGAGAATGCCTTTGTCCTCGGCCGCCTTAGAGCCGGCAGCCGCGCAAAGGAACCCTTTGCCAAAACAGCTCCCGCATTGTCTGCGGGCCTTCATCGCCGATAGCATTCACACCGAGGCATTCCTTTCGCAATCTCTCGAGATGGCTAACGGGATTGGTTTTTGTGCCACGTGCTGGGGCCCATGCCACCACTGTGAACCGGTGGCATGTGGCTGACCCCTCGCGGGAAACTTTCACCCACAGGTTCGGTCGGGGCTGCATCAACGCCTGCAGGGCCTTAGGAAGAAAAAAAGACCAAATGCTGAGGCTGCGTATGAGTATCGAGCGTTAGCAATATCGAGCGAATATTGCGTCTTTCGCCATCTTCGCAATATCCGGTTCAAATTTTTCGTTTTGTCTGGATATCTACTTTTTTTCATATCATCATACACTGCGCAAGAAGGCAGATCGTTTGACACCACTTAGAATGTCCTACGTCAGTTAAGCCGTAATGGACGTTTGAAGTTTCAAGAATGCACGGTTTGGGGAACCGAAGGTCGTCTGTGCAAATCCCTATGTTCAGTAGGCCAGTCCAAGTCGAACCAATTAGATGTCTGATTGAAACGTCGCAACTGGAGCTTTCATGGTTCCAAATACACACTTGCAACCAATAGAAAACTCCTATTGGACCCAATAGTTCTCTTTTTATTTGCCTTGGAAGGGATCTCCCATTCAGCTCCTTGGTGCCCGTACAAACACCACCGGTACAGGCGAATGAGTTCTACCATTCAGCAGACTGACAGCTCAAAAGTATTTTCCTCAAGCGGAAATAAATTGTCGACACCAGATCCGACTTTAGCCAGCACTAGTAACCACTGCTGTTCACCAGCACATAGAAAACTTGCCACCAAAAGAATCTCTTCCCAGCTCCCTCGTTTAAGTATAGGGATAGACTTTCATTCGACTAGCATTCTATGCTCCGTAACGCGCTGAATCGTTTGATACCACTCCGTACATTCTACTCCAATTAGGTGGTCCACAATCTGTGTACCAGTAGTACCACCCACTGGTCCCACTTTAATGATCTTGTGTTTCTTACTAACGCGACTTTGAATAACGCAAGTATTAGAGTTAACGCTCTAAAAACAAAGGCTCTCGTCAAGTGATGTAAGATTGTTGTTCCTTAACTCCGTTTCACGCATAGCAGGCAACGCTGCGGAGGCTGCGGAAGTAGAGCGTCTACGAAGCCATATTACTCCGCCACATAAAATTTGTTCTTGCAGCCTCGGTGAGTGTTTGAACGAAAGCAAAGAGCGGTTTAAAACGAAGTGGTAGCACTGAAAATCGCGCTCAAAGCTATGAGGCGCTCAGTGTTCGGGCGCTCTGGCTATAGTTTTCACCGAGTGTGGACTACTTTTTAGACGCGGATGGAGGAACAGTGATTCGCTCTACGGGCCGCGTACCATAGCATCACAAGTCATTTTTTCTTCTTGAAGTCTCGACGAATCGCAAGACGAAAATATGGAGAGAGGTAAAATGAAGGGCAGGAGGCTGTCATTCACGGTACTTGAGATTTGTCGCACGAAGTATGTATGCGATCACTGTGGTTGTATGGCGAACAATTTTTGTGCGTGCGGCCTTAGCCTGCGCGAACAGGCGCGCTAGCTTTGGCAGCGTTGCCTGCTATGTATGAAACGGAGTATGGGCAAGCAGATTTATTTGTATCTTTTTTTTTTCGAATTTAGCACTCAGGTAGAAGAGGGGAAAGCGTTTTAGCGTGGCGTTAGAAAGGAGCACTCCTCATTAACTAGTATAACCTGGTTCTAGGCATTTTTCCTGTGGAGAAATTACCAAGGACGGCGCCACTGTTGATCATGATGTTCGCGACAGGATGAAAAGTAGGGGAAAAACATACCAGCTAATAACATGCGCTTACATGTGTACGCGCATCCAGAAGGCTCTTGCAGAACCTGTAAGAACTGGCACTTAAATCGAACCGGGGTTCTGTAAATCAGTCATGGGCTCGGTTTGTTCATGACAAATGTTTTTGTCTTGTTTATTTTCAAACAAACTTCAATTGAGATGCAGCGCCCGTCCTGTTATTTTCTGTTCAGGTATTTGTCTTTAGCAGGGTGCCTTCTCTAAGGTGACAACAGATGCATCACTCATCATCATTTCTGCCGAGGCAGGTGTGGTATACAAGCGAAAGAAAGGCCTGATTCTTCTCCTCGCATGGCGAGACTCCCGAATTCTGCATACTTTAACAATGTGCTCTCCTGCGATATAATGATGCAGATCTACAAATATCTTATAAACTGCATTTACACTGGTGTGCCAATTCGATGTCCGCCAATTCGACCCCACTCTATAGTGACGAATAATGAGGGAATGTAAGCACCTTTTACAACTTTATATGGTTCCTTCCTTATTTTCTCCCCCTTATTGGCCCCTCAGAAGCGTGTTTTTATTATTTGTACCCGCTAGCTTAATAGCCCTGGGGGACACTAAAGGATTGAAAAACAAATATTTTATCACCGACGATGACAGCCGGAAGTCTTCCTTTCGCAGATCCAAAGGCAACAATCGTACGTCCAACACAGAGAGTACGTTTTCCACGCGAGAACAGCTACGCGCTATTACAACCGTTTTTTTTTTTAATTTTATTTCCCGATGAGAGCGCTTCGTCTTCGCCGAGATAAAATCCTCTTCTCAAGCTCAGGCAACAAAGTACCTATTCCCCTGTTCCTTTGTAACTTAATAGGGTTTTCTACTCAGAACTCAACGCTGTCGAAGAAGATGAGGAGGAAAGGGGGGGGGGGGGGGGGGGGAGGGGGGGGAGGGGGGAGGGTGCAAACCTCGTGTCAGCTCGGCTGCGCGTCAGCGCGAACAATGCGGTCGAAATTGAAACGCCTTTTCTTTATTTCCTTTCATCCTCATTCCGCTTCCGTTGCCGAGTCAAGAACTGTCACTGACACAATGTCACATCTGGGATCTGCTTCCTCGGCACTATCTCCATGCCTTCTCTTTGTCGTCTTTTACCCTCAGAGAAAACGCTTGAAGTCTTCCCTGTTCTTCGCGTCTCTCACTCTCTCTCTCTCTTCTCTCCCCCGCCCCGCTTTCGCTGGGGCAGCGGATATCTCTCGAGTTCCTCCTGCCACGCCCACAAAGGTGGAAGCCTCTAATGCAATTTCAGGCCTTCCCGAGGGGATACGGCTGGGCGTACGCGAACGTACAAAGATAAGCGCTGTGTAATAGATAAGGGGGCCGCTCGAAATGAGTTCGATATTCGTACCACCGGCGCACTCGGTTCTGTCCTGAAGTCAATCTTGTATAGAAGTAAAGAGTAAAAAAGAGAATCGCTGCAGGAAATGTGCACAGGTACTGCGGAGATCGACTCCTCTTGGAGTTGGACAATGAGGGAACGCCAATGCGAGGAAAATGTAAAGAAAAAAAACGGAACAACCTGCGGACATGGAGACGGCTGGGATATGTCGGCGGTCCTATTTCGCCATCTTTTGCTCTCTGCCTACCGCCTATGCCACTTTAATAATGTCGCGATATTTTTTCTCTCTCTCTGTGATCTCTGGTGTCATTTCCGTTAGGCTAAAAGTCCCTTATGCACGCGATGTGATTATCCCGACGTACGCTGTTGTCGCCCTCTTGAGAAATCCGCGTGGGATCAAAGTCTGTAGTTTCGGGGACCTCGATTCACGTTCTGACAGGCGGAGAAAGTTATAGCCGAGCTCGGAAGCGGTAAGGGCGATGCCATAAAGAGAGGAGCAATAACCTCTGAAGACAAAATCAAGGATTTGAGCAGGACGAGTTTCATTTTCGATGCAGTTTCGTGTTATCTATCCCTTGCTCTAATCACGCTTTGGAAAACAGTACTATCTGGAGGTCAAGAGTTTACCACCAAGAGCTACCATGAGCGTGTCGCAATGACTGGTGTTTAAGTTAGCGGGCGAAATTTTAATAAGTGATTCGAAATCTTCTTGAAGCTACGTACAAGATAACTGCAAGTTTTTTTATGATTTTTAATTGCTACTTTGCATCGGGGAGCTTGTTCTTATTGCTGCTGTTGTGTTGGCCTGGTACCGGCTGCGGAGCTGGCCAGTTATCGAGCAGTGACGAAATAGTTTTGGGAGTATTGCAAAGCTGATTATTTTTGATTTAAATACATGACTGATAATGAGTAATGTCTTTGAGCTCCCGATGTGTGAAAAGGGATGGCAAATCGTAATACAGAGAATACAACAATAGGAAAGGTCCAGAGCGCTTACGATCTCGTCACAATCGTTGCTTTAATAATAATAAAAAAACGGTAGTAATGGTAGCAGTAGCGTGTCTGCTACAACAGAAAATTTCGCTTACGTTGCCGCTCTCAGATCACGTGATCAACTTCTGACCAATGAAAATGGACCATTTGCGGTCATGTGGCAAACCAATATTGTCTGCAGAACTGCAAATGAACCCTGTCAGTGTGGAAAGCGGTGTATCCGTCAACGTAATATCTCAAATATTTTATTGGTTCTCTACTTTTCATCTAACAGACCTTAATATATAACGCATGTCCAGCCTACTAAGTACGCGTACACGCGGTCGCAATTATGTCGTCTCCTAAGTTACCCCCATTGCCGCACCGTCAGGTGCTTCGATTTTTTTCGCCTATTGGCTACATTGGCTGTGCGCGTTGCAGCTTCACATTAAAGACAAAGTTCTGGGCCAGAATTGTTCAGGTTATAATGCTCTGGAAAGTAGCTGCTTGAGAGGCCCCGAAGATCGGGTTTGGTTCCAAGTATTTGTTTTTATTTCACTGCCTGCTTCGTTTCTGTTTCATGCCTCTCAAGTTTTGCTATGTGCTCACTGAACACCTCGTGCCATGTAGCAGCGGCGTACAGCGCAGGCCATGCTAGCGATACCAGCACACTGTGCAACGGTGTTTGCAGTCCGGCGTAAAGCCCTTTACGGCACCGATTTTACGGTTTGACGGCTTCTGAAGCAGGGGCTGCTCGAATTTTAGTGCCGAGCCTCCCTTCTTGACGTTCCGTTCTGTTTCCTTTATCGCCTTCGCTCTAGAGCCCATTGTAAAATGTTGAGAATCGCCGATCAAGGCCCTCGTTAGACAGAAAACTGCAGTCCTTTTTCCAACGCAATAAATGCGGCTTCAGTTTTCGGCACAATCTCAGCCGTAAAATGTCACAGCTGTTTTCTACTTCTTTTTCTTTTGCGCTCGTTCGGAGAAAAGTAATCTTCGAACTTTGCCAGCGACGTCTTTTATTGCCGTTTAAGCGAATGCCCACTTGAAGGAAAACGCCGGCGCCTCCCCTGTCTTCTTATTAAGCTATTTTTGTCGTTCTTCCTAAAGGGGGTAACATGCTATTCTCTGCTTCGATTTCTAATCGTTAGAGCTTGTTTGTGATCTGTCAACTGCGTAGTTCTTTCTAGTTTTGAACATTACTTTAAAGCAGCTTACATCGTGCTAGTTTGCGTTTGTAGAAGGGCATTTCTGTATCTCTGGGCAAGCTATCTGCTTTAAAAGTAAAATAAGGAAGTGTAAAAAATCTTTTTTTCTACACGGGTAAAATTGAAAGTCCGAGTGAGCAATAGACTGTAAACGGTTACGATAGAAATTAACCTCTGGACCATGGAGAAAAGTTTGTTATAATGAGAACGCATTAAGAGATAAGAGCGCATCGAAAGTTTACTGTGAACTAGAAAAAAAAGCGCGGAACCACGAAATACAGTAGAAACGTTTGTTACAGTTGCACAAAACGAAAACTATATTTCATTCTCACTTTGGTACAAGCTGCGACAATGGCTTCCGTTTCACTGTTTGCGTTGACTGTATAAAACGTAGATGTGTAGTTTTCTTTCCCTCGGGTGAGCGCATTTTTACTACCACTCACTGATACCGACATACACGTAAATAAATAACGGAAGAATTCATCTCAATTCTCATTGAGGATGACGTCAATCGGAAGAGGAAGCCCCAGAAGAAATGAGAGATAATGAAAAGTTTCCCCAACTCTTCTTTAAACGCCAGCGCGAATCATAATACTCGTCCTGGAAATAAGAACGAACAAGGACGGACAGGCAGGCGACTGCAGCATGCTTCCACTCGGACAGCTACCTGTCACACTCGGATCTTCTAGCCTTTTTCTGCCATCGGGGAAAAAAAAAAATCTATCCGGTTTCTCGGACAGTCGCTAGCCTCTCTTGCGGGGAGTCTAGAACTATCCTCTCCGGACTTTTTTTTTTTTCTTAGTTGAAGACAGGTCTTTTTTTTCTTTCCGGAAAACTACTATGATAGCAGCAGTCACACCTAGTCCTCCTCTTTACTACCGCTGAAAAGATATTCCGTTCTCTCTTTCTTTTTCTCGCATGCGTTCCGGCCTCTTCTGAATATGGTTCCATGGACTCTCTACAGTTCTTTATGGGGACGGTTTCCTTCTTCTTTCGAACGCAGCGCCACCGGGATAGACCTGCAGGCGCTTTGCTATTTTGTTCTTTCTGCTTTGTTCGTTATTTGCCCGTCAGGAGGCTCTAATGTTCGAGGAGGAGATGTGAAGAGAATAAGCAAATGCCAACTGTCCGCCTTTGGCCCGCCGCGAGAGAAACGAAACGTAAAAATAATGAAGGCGAATCGAGCGACGAAAAACATGCGCCAACCCCGACCCGTTGCACCGGAGGTCAAAATGCACCAGCTGCGCTGCCTTTTCCGCAGATCCTACTTTTTTTTTTCCTCCCACTCCCGGAAAAAGGTCGGGGCAAGGAGGACATTGCCTCCTTTTCCTTTAACCCCCTCCTTTCCCTCTGCAGAACTGCCAGCGGATCGAAGTTGTCCTCTGTAGATGGGCGCAATGGGTACGACAGGCTAAACGCTGTTATCTTCCATGATTTTTTTTTTCTTGTCTTTCTCGCTTTTCTGCGCGGTTCATATTTTGCTCTCAGTGTGGCGTGGTGGCGGATGAGGACAGGTCTGAAGGACGAGCAGATTACGCCAGGGAGGCTTTGAGGTTATCGCGGAACTTTTGGCAGTTTGGCTTGCGTGCCGGTAGCGGTCGGTGGGTGTCGCTGTATGCGTACTTCCAGAAGCTCTCTCGACGAAGAAGAAAAGGAAGTATGGAAAGGAAGTGAAACCAAGACTTGGTCTTCTCAGCGTGACCACGTAAAGCGGCTTTTTTCGGAGGTTCACGCCCTGGAACATGCTAGAAACCAATCGGCTGACCGCTTTGCCCTTGATAAGAAAAAAAAAAAAGTCGAGATTGTGTCCTGGTTATCTTCGTCTTACAGTGCGCTGGCTGAAGCAACGAGCCCGATACAGTTGCCAAGGGCAGAAACGCAAACTTTAACGGCCCACTTGGTAAGGGAACACGCCATTGCCTGAGGAAGCAATTTGAACTCCGGGAGCCAAGTCATTCGCCCTCGTCCTTCGGGGACCGTCTTTCGCCATTTTAACTGTTTTAGGAAACACATTTCACTAGTGTGTTCAATAAAACATTGCATGGGGTTGATTTATTCGTGTTGCTAACTTAAATTCCAACAATTCCAACAGCGGAGAGTGAAGACACACCATGGCGTGTGCAAAGTACACAGAGTAGACGGACAAGACCTGTCCTGTGTCGGTACTGTGCCATGTGTCTTCACTCTCCGCTGTAGAACTTTATATTGGTGTCGATGCGCTCGTTGTACATCGCCGAACTACTCTTCACCGAGTCAAAGTCTAAATAAGAATGTTTAATACGTACACTGCGTCGTGGGTCACCAGTGGGTCACGTCATGTATTATAGCTGTGCGGCACGAACACAAGGTGGCGCTCTGAAGCCGCGGTACAGCTGCGATTTGTCAGAAAGCTTGCAGAAAACACGTTACAGGTTGCTACTGCCATCTCTTGTCGGTTCTAGTAAGTTGATTGCGTCGGAGGTTGACTGGTTGGCAACGTCGCACTCTGAAAATCTAAGTGTGGCCAACCGGTTGGTCACGACGCGCAAGGATTTGGGCCCGATGAATATGTGAACTTATTAAGCTGCGGTTGAGTTAATGCACGACGCAGAGAGCATATTCTGAACGCCCAGCTATCTCATGTGTGTTACCAAAAAAAGAAGTTTATGCGAAACCATTGTAAGGTTTAGGTAGCATACTGGATATGGTGACGCGCATAGGATAACAGTGGGCAGAGTCGGCACAAAAAAGATTATAAGCAAGCAGAACTTTTCGGTAGCTCATTTACGGTAGTACTGATCCATTTCGCCGGAGTTTCTTTCGTCACTGTTAAGCGGGCATTCCGCGCAGACACCTAGATGTACAGCCGGAGTCAAAAGTCTTCATACCACTGGATTCGGATTGGGTGTTGGGCATTATAACCAGTGAAACACGAAAATGTGCGGGGGTGGAAGGGGGAGAGCAGTGTTGAGACGGTAGGGTTTTTCTCCCTATTATAAAATATTGACTAACTTTAGTCACACAGCTCGCGATCTGTTCAGGCTTGTACTTACGAAACACACCTTTCGATTTTCATTTCGAAATCACGTTTCGAGGTAGAATTAAGCAAGAAGCCCTTCTATTGTGCAGACGTGGGGCTCTCTGATGCTTCAGGTTTTCCAGCTAAACTGGAAAACCAGGCTGTGAACCGCGTTTACATACTCGGGTGTCATTGAGGATTGCCGATTTTCTGCGCGGAATGCTTAGTGTGCATTGCAGTTTCCCGGAAACTGTTTTATTCGCTCCAAACTTCGAACTGTTCGGTAATCTTTCGGACGTTGCCACACCGGCTTTCTCCCGTATCATTTCGGTGCCGTGGTTCTATTCCCCTTTTGCCCGTCCCCTCCAGGGCTGACTCGCTTCGAGTGCTGCTGCGCTTCTTGTGAATTTTTTATTAATGCGAGAGCATTTCTAGGCTATGTCGGCGGGTCGTGTCACCAAAACGTGTCACCAAAACGTGTCCTCAAAACGTGTCCGCAGCAGTTGTGACGTTTTCAAAAGAGGCAGCGTCAAACGAGTAATTGTAATCGAAAGAGGATGATGGGAGGATGTTGTGCAAAAAAATGTATGTCTATAGGGTGATTGGTTAATTAATTAGAGCCAAAAAATGTCGAAAAAATGCCGTAATAGTGCGGACGTGAGTAGACGGGAAAACAGCCGCGTACGGCAAAATAGTAGAAAAATAGGCAATAGTGTGAAAATAAATTTTGAAATAAATTGAAATGTATTTGATGAGTGATAATTAATCGAACAAAAAGTTTCATTTACATAGATTCATTACGTAAATATATTACATAGATCAATTACATTACATAGATGTGAAGGGGCCCATAAGGAGAGAGGATCGCATTCTCGAGCCGGATGTCGGGCCTTTTGATTTGGCATTATGGAAAATGCAGATCTTAGGGTGAAACACACCCTACACGTGCCTAGTCTCTCTACCCTCCTTTTCACACAAATGATCCATGGTCGTAATAGTCCGTACGGGATATGCGTTGTACCACATATATTAGTGCAGCATTGTGAAACACGCTGGGTCATTATTCTCTCCGTTGAAGAATAAAGCGACTCTTCCCCACATTCGCAATATTCAAAAGAGGTCTTTTTTTCCTTTGTCGCAAACAGGATGGTTGAACGCGGCTGCTTCGGCTGCAACTGAAGAGGAGAATTGAGCACCTTGCGCGCGCGTGTGTGCGAGTTACACTGGCTTATGTAGTTGCGCAGAAGGCATCTAGATGGGAGCACACACAAAGAAAAAGAGCTGGAACTGCTTAATCCGTAGTCAATTTTCAGGCAATTCCCGGTAGAACACCGGAAGCGCCGACCTAACGCAAGCCTGATACTCTACGTGACTGCTGCTTAGCTTACGAAAGAAGCTGTAGGTTTGTTTAGTTGGGTTTTTTTTTTCAACTAAAGTAGCGCAGACGTCACCAAGTATAAGGGAAAATCATTTCTCGGCGCGTGTCGGGGCGCGACTGAACTGTGAGGCTAGGATCGGAAGTTTCACTAGCAAAATTTAGTAAAAGAAAATCTCTCACTCATAGCTAAGACCGGGTTTCGTTCGCGGTTGTCTCGTGAATCGCGTTACCGTGTATCGTGCTAGCGCTACCGCTACCAAAGCACCGGGAGCCGGGCGCTCGGGCGCCGTCAGTGCACATCCGCAGATCACGTTGTGGGTACCAGATGGCGCCAGGTACCTGGCAGCTGCGCGCAATCCCGCCGCATCGGGACCAATCAGCGCGTGCGGACTAGCGGTGGGCGGGCTTCCGGCACTCCAGTGACGGTAACGCGGTACACGGTAAGCTAAGGGTGTCCGTTTGTTTGTCCGAAATGACGGAAGGAACGATGGCAGCGTGGTATAGCCTTTCCCAGTGAAAAAAGAAAAATGCTTCTTACCCGCGCACTCGGCGCGCTACCTTCTCCCTGTGGAGAGAAGGCGGCTAGGGAATGAGGGAAGAAGAGGAGACGTGGAAAGGAGATGCCCTAGGGAATAAAGAAAGGAGAGCGCGATGGGGATGATTGTGGTTTTGGCCGGCCTGCGTCGTTGTCGGCGGCCATTGGTGGGCGGCACACAATGCGGTCCGGACTGAGGCAATCCGGCGCGACGTAGCGGAATGCGGATTAGAGGGAGCGAACCGTGGAAAATGATGTCCTTCCGCATTCGGCACGACCGTCCGCCGGCCGTTGCGGCTGTCCGTCTCTCTCGCTCGTAGTCTGCCTTTCTTTACATTGTGTAAGCCGGCCTATCTCGTAGTTTAGTGGATTTTTTTTCTTTTTTTACTTTAGTCCGTCAACTTTCTGCTCTGTTGGCCCTTGCGGCATCTCAGCTAGCGGGGCCTCCCGAATTTTGCAGTCCTTCCCGCGTGATGGGTCTTCTAGAGTGACCATCCTTTGTTCTTTCCAGCGAGTCGAGTGATCCAGATTTTTTCTGAGCTCTTTGTAAACAAACCCCTCGCTGCGAATGCTTGCTGCTGCTTTACGTCCTCCCCCAGACCGCCACAATACTTGCCTTCCCGCGGAAAGTATGCTTCGTCGTATTTCATTCTATTATCTCATTATGGAAATGTTGTTTCAACGGAAGTTGGCATACGGTACTTAGTGGAGCAGAAATTGAAATGAAGCAGAGAGTAAGCCAGGAATTCGCCCTATTTTTTTGTTCGTTTTCATTCGTCCTTTATTGTGTTTTTGCTTCTTCTGTCTGGCATGGATCCAGCGCGCCGCAGTGCGGGAGGCCCACGGTTGGTTTCGAAATTTCCTACAGAAGAAACACTGAGACATGCCGACGGTAATGCATTTTCTGGCGTTCGGCGTTCAGCAAATTTTAGGCCCCAGCCGTAAACACTTCACAGGCGCCGAATGCGGCCCTCGTTTTCGTATTCGCAAGAAGCTTACGCAGCGGTTCCTTTGGGTCGTTTATTTTATCCGCCTTATTCTCAGCACTGCGTTTCACCTGCGTTCTATTTTTTTTTTTTTTTCAAGGAGCGAATGTTGCATTGTGACTGTGTATGTCCTCGGAATTAGAGTGTTTACCCATCATGGGCGCTTGTCCATTGTGCCGCACATTCACTATTTCCCTGCGTATTTTTTTTCCCTCTAAATTTGCTTCTACCGCGAGCAGTTTCGGTTTCAGCATTGCCGTGCCAACGCGATCTGCGTTTTGTTGCCGTTCTCTTGTGTTCTGGAATAAACACGGACTGATACTAGGCAAAAGAAAAAGAATACAAATCAGCCCGCTGCTTTGCCCTAGCTAGCGCTTTGAGAAAACTCATATTAGACGGGAAAAACGAAACCTTATTTATAGACGGCCCTTGACACTAAAGCGCACAGAAAATGACGAAGACGAGAAATAGGCAAAGACAAGCGCTTTCTGTCAAGAATGGATTACCAACTAGCACAAACCGACACCTTATAGACCACCGTATGTACCGTCTATGCCAAAAGTAACCGAATGCAGGAGCTTGGTTCCTTAGCCGCGTAGCAAAACACTTATCGCAGCCCTGAAGCTCTGAATCTGTGTAGAGTAAGGTGAACCCTTGTCCGCACGTTTTCACAGCTTTTGTCTTTAGGGATGCCGTAACAGCTCCGTTATAATGTTGGGAGGCAAAAACCCCTTGCTCGGTTACTTTTGACAAAGGGGGTGCATGAAGAACGACATACGACAGCAAACGTACATGAACCCACTCGCGCATTGAGGCTGTTCGCGTCGATATTCCGCTTAATTTTTTCTTTGCTAGCGATCGGTAATCAACTAATGTAGACATGTTAAATGCACACTTCGGCATATAAACCTTTTGTACCTTTAACCGCTCATCGCCGTCCTTCATGAAGGATAGTTAAGTGACGGTATTTTCGATTAGACTAAGAATTTCAGTTAAGATCGCTCCCGTTCCCACTCGTGTTTGAACAAGATACATATTTTAGTAATACTATTCATTCCACGTTTTGTAGCAGTTAGAGTGTTTTAAGATAATCCTGTGTTTTAAGTGATACAAAAACGAAGCATTGATTCTTTTTTGAAAGCAGACTAAGCTCGAGCCACTTTTCTTTCCACAGGCATGCTTCGTTTTGGCGCGAATCGTGACTCTGGGCTGCCCTTGTGGTCTTTAGTTCGCTATCAACGGATTACGCTAATCGACAGTAACACCCTGAGTGAATTAACTTTCAGAGCTTTCGGACAGCTCTCTCCGTCGTTGTCGCAGTTGTTGTTCTTTGACCACATGCAGACACTGCAACTAGAATCATGATTAAGGATTAAAGTGATGGGCGTAACTTGCGCTCCTGAAAATCGGCTCGAGCAAGGCCTTTATGGTAGCGCGTATATAAAAATAAATGCCGGGCTTTGTTACTCTAACTGCAGCAATAAAACAAACTACTAAGAAATCGAAGCACCACTTTTCCTGCTTACATGTTTCGCACCCAACCCTTGTGAAGTGAATCATGAATGGAACAACACTATGCTGTGCGAGGTTCAACGTCAGAGAGCCGCATGATTTGTTTAAAGAGACACCATAGTGGAGGATTTCCGGTTAATATTGCCCATCCGAAATTATTTAAGGTGCATAAACGCCGCACAGAACAGGATAGATATGCATTTCGCCTCCATAGAAACGCTGCTGCCTTGGCAGGGATTCGATACCGCGACGTCTTACACAGCAGTGGAACTGCGCAGCAACGGAACCACCTCGCCACGGAGGAGGGTAATTGAATAAAAAAAATTGCGGGACAATAGCGGTCTGTGGACTTTATCGACCTGTTCCTCTAGCTCTTTCCGCGTGTTTGCTCTTATTACCGCGCTACATCTCTCCTCGGTTTCCGACTTTTTTTCTTGTTTCGCTTGTGACATGTCTTTCTTTCCATAAACGCCGAGAGGCCAACCATTTCGAACACTGTGCTTCGCGTGCGGCGTCCGAGACGTCGTCTGGCAGTTTCTTTTGTCCTTCCTCCAGTAGGCGGGGCCGCTCCCCACTTCGATTATTTTCGTGGCAGCGAGAAAACAAGGCTGCGGGGAGAGGCATGAAGCCAGTATGGATCACTGATGCCACTCAGGACCTGTGCTGTTTTCTCGCACGACGGGAAATAATAAGCGGCCTCAGGGCCGAGCATGATAGGCTGCCGACAACGAGAAATCACCGGGGTGGGTCTTTCGAACAGTCGCGAGATTGCTTGACGTTGCGCGGCATTCAGGACAAAAAAAACGAGTGGTATATGGTATGGTATGGTATGGTATGGTATGGTATGGTATGGTACGGTACGGTACGGTACGGTACGGTATGGTATGGTATGGTATGGTATGGTATGGTATGGTATGGTATGGTATGGTATGGTATGGTATGGTATGGTATGGTACGGTTCGATACGGTTCGGTACGGTTTGGTACGGTTCGGTACGGGATCGGGCACGGAACGGTATGGTGTGATATTCTATGGTATGGTATGGTGCGGTATGATATGGTATGGTATCATCTCATGTGCTGAAGCGGCACATGGGTTAAGAGGGAGGCCGCAGTGGAGTGCTTCGGATTAGCTTGATTCTCGAAATGGAAACACAGTGACCCAGGCCTCACTCGAAGCGTATTTTCTAACGCGATAGCGTTAAGGAGCTCGTGTCGCAGAAAAATCCGGCGTCGTCGTCGGTGTCGTCCACCGTTAGAGGAAAATCTACGAAAAATCCCCAGAGAAGCCACCTAGGAGGCAGGTGGGCCACCTAGACCAATTAACCTTGTTGCGTTATCACAACCTGCCCACCGGATTATGAGCAAACTGCGAACAACGGCAGGTAGCCATTAAATTAAGGACTTGTCGCTCGGGAAGTGCAACCTGGTTCGCACAAAGCCGACTGGTGGCGCCACCAACCATCCTCGGGGCAGTGGTGCATCGCTTAACCGCTGCACCACTGCACCAAGAGTGGTATTAGGACTTCCAGGGATGTATGAATCTTAAAGGGGTGGAGACACCAAATTTTGAAGCTATAAAAAGCCTGCTATGGGATTCCTATGTATGCAAGGGCAGTCACAGCCAGGTGTTGGACGCAACAAACGTTTAAAAAATATTTTAATTCGGTTCCAAAGATTACCTAAATGCTCACTCTCACGATCTAGACCCATCGCTAGCGCCATCAACCATGACGTCACAAGGGGTGTAGAAAAATAAAGTTTTAGTGACGTCATACCAAAATACAGTGACGTACGATGAGCGGGGCACAGCCGCGTGAGCGCAGTCGACGCACCAGCGAGCCGCGTTTGCTGCTAACCGCTACTCGCTCGGTTTGCGGCGCGCCGTTGCGAACAGCGTCGCAACGTCCGATTGCAGCTCGTTGCCTGCGTCCGGCCTGCTAGATGTCAACGGCGGGCCGCTCGCGGCAACAACGACGGGAAGCGGCAGCCAATGCGAGCGCGGAGAGCGGCAGCGTCATGATGACATAGGGCGCACTCCTTGGAGCCGGGCGGCCTGCGCCAGTCTTCGTGCCGAACGCCGGCATCTGAAGAACGCGATAGTATTGTTTGTTCACGTTCATAGCAAACCCTGGGATATATGAATATCAAAAATGCATCGTTTCTGACGATCGTTGGCAAATACCGAGTTCCTGGTAGAAGTGATGACTGCGATGCAAGCAAATTTCATCCCATAGCCGGTTTTGTGCTGCTGCTACCTGGTGCGGTTCGCCTGCCGTCTGCTAGCTCTGTTGCTGAAGACGTCGTGGAAATCGAGCATATCTTTTATTATGGAACGAGTTCACAGTAAAGGGGTGCCGAGCGGAGCACGTTTCTGAGCGCTGGCCAGTCCCGAAGCGCCCTCAGCTGCGGAGTCGATATGCGAAAGCAGCTAGGCCTAGCGACGACTAGGGCAGTCTGGGACCAGCGCGCAGGTCGTCGGCCGGCGTTGCCGCAGGCAGTGTCGCTGCCGAAAGATCCACTTTTAGCACAGTCATGCTGTCGTATCTCGAATCTAGAAAGCATCCTTTGGGGTAGCATGGCTGTTTTGTATTTTCTTGTGCGGACGTGAAGTACGCCGAGTCTGCCGGCCGGTAGGTCAGCCTGGATGCCGTCTGCCGACGTCATAAAAGCGAGCTAAAGAGTGTTCTTGACGTAAATAATAAACCATGGGACAAGAAATGTGAAAAAAGTGTCATTTTTGAGGATCGCTGACCAATACTGAGCTGCTAGTAGAGGTAACAACTGTGATATGAGCAAATTTCTCACAACCGCGCCTAGCAGCTGCCGCTGGCGCGACGTCGGGGTCCGGCTCGCCTGGCGCCCGCTAGCTCCGCTGCCGAAGGCGTCGAGGAGATTGGTCATACTATTATTTTATTGTGAGATGATTCTGTTAACACTACAGCTATTTGTGAAAAGTAGGCCTTTTATTATAGCGCAGGCGACTTCCGAAGCGCCGGCCGCTTGCTGAACAGGCCTAGCGACGACCACGGCAGCCAGGCAGCAGCAGAGCTCGTCGCCCGGAGCGCCCGCGAGCGGTGCCGTTGCCGAAAGCTCCCAACATAAGCAGACATGCTTTGTCGCTGCTCGAGTATAGCTGACAGTTCTGATAACAAGGCGATCTTGTCTTTTCTTGTGATATTTGTACACCATCCCAAGCAGCGCTCAGGTACTGCTGCACGGCAGCGAAGTGTGACACCGGTTGTGGGCGCAGCTTGGGCAGAGCGGCGCAGCGATGCTTAATGACATTTTGCAAAGTGTTTCGCATCCTCACGCGAACCCGCGAAGGCGATATTAGCGTGCGAACAAAAAAAAAAGTCGATGTCCTCACTCGTTGGAATCAGATCTGTCAGAATCCGAGCTGCTGGGACTAGACATGCAGTTGTTTGTTTTCATATGCGCTGGTCAGCACGTGTGTGGGAAAGCAGACGATGCAGCAGTAGGTGCGTCACAACTTTTGTGGGCCCACGTGACCAAGCGAAGCAGTTGATCTTCCCCCTCTGTGACGTCACTGTACAACTCGGCGTTCCGAAACCGAAACCGAAAATCGTTCACCTAAAAATGCTATAATAAATTATTCACTGTGAATATATGAATCTTTGAGTGTGTATCGTGCTTCCTGGAGCCATAAGAAACGTTTGAAACTAAGAACGCGCGAACCACAAATTTGGTGTCTCCACCCCTTTAAGCAGAGAATGACGAACTCTTCATATATGGGCATTAATCCATTAAAGCTATCACTTCATACCTTTAAGGAGGAGCGTAAGTGTCGCCTCTCATTTTTTTTCCAAGGTCTTATGAACGACATAGAAGGAGTCGTCATGTCTGTCTCCTTACTGCTTTCTTGTCTTTCATAAGAGCGAGACATGAAAAGTGCATTTAGAGTAAGTTCACCAATCGCCCCACTTACTGTATGACCCACTCTCACCACACGTACCAGCGGTGCTAGATAGGAAAACGCGTGACACAAATTTTTAAATCGTCGCCTTTATTTTTATTCACAGGTATCAAAAGCAAATGTTGCCTGAATACTTCCTACTGTTCTGGCATCTTGCTCCCTAACCCTGAAAAGGTCAGGTTTAATGAAATATAAAACTTCAGAATCTCAACATTCGCCCGACCTCGTGTGGAATGATGATAAAGTGTACGGGTCAAAATGAGACGACCTTTCGAAATCATTATATTACTCAGCCAAGCACGAGTACTGTTCGGTCTGGCCGGCAGTCGCATTCAAAACCTCGTGTTCAGGCGCTACTAATCGAGTCAAATCCCTTGCACGTTCAACACCGCTGAGGGAAAGAGCAATTACTGCTACACCAAAAAAAAAAAAAGTTACGATGAAGCCAGTAAATTCACAAATAACGCGTAGACAGACTACACGCAGATCCCAGCGGTGGAACCTCCAAAACTGTAGTGAAGCACGAAACAAAATGAGGTCGCGTTAGGTCTGGATACAGTGTCTCTCATTCGAATAGGCTCGCAAACACTGTGAAGATGCACACGGAGCTCACTTTTTGTGCATTCATTTATAAACTTCCAGCCATTCCATTCATTGCAACCTCGGCTGTGGCGATGGCATGAAAACAAGGTTTGCAACGTTATTGTCGACCAGACCGAAAGTGCGCGCTTCATTGTCAGAATGCTTTGTGCAAGTAGTTACTGTCTGCAAGCCCGAACTATGCTTGCTCCATTGTCAGAATGTGTTGCACTAGTAGCTGTTCTTGCCCGCCTGAAAGAATGCGACGCTGAGCTTCGTAAAACCTTTTCCGCAGGTTCTGCCTTATATATATATATATATATATATATATATATATATATTGCTGTTATGCGGTGGGTGCCTTTGGGGACAACAAAACGCTAGATGGTTACGCCGCTTCTTGCGTCATCCAGAGCATTCTTCATGTCTTCTCCGCGCCACTAGACAGCCAGTGTTTTCATTTACGTTCAGACTATTTTAGAGAGCGAGAAAACAGGGGTAAAGCTTTAAAGAATAAAATAAAACCAATATATTTTCTTTGTCCCTGCAAAACATCGCAATGTCCCGTTTTGCCTCACATGCAGCTTCTTGCTCAAATAATTATCTCTTAATTTCCCTGCCTTTCCGTCCTTTTCTCTCTCTCTCTCTCTCTCTCTCTCTCTCTCTCTCTCTCTCTCTCTATCTCTTAATAAAACGGGGCGCGAAAATTCCTAAACTTCTGCAAAAGTAAGGGCTGAAAACCAGTCGTAATAACTAAACACTTACATTAATAACCTAGGAGGCGGAGTTGATAGAGTAGTGTATCGTACAAAATTTCGCGCTTTTTTTACCGGTTTCTCGTTCAGAAGGGCTCACTTCTAAATTTTTTTATGCTTACAAAACGCCAATCTGCAAAGCTTCAACTCAATTGTAGTGGACATGTGGTGGGTCATACCAGCTAAATATCAAATTAATATGATCGCACATTTAGAAGTTAGGGGGCGATAAGTAACAAAATGTCGTGTTTTGTCCCACTCTCCGAAAATCACCGCAAGCAGAAAGGTTGTTTACGATACATATGTGAGCACAGCTTTCAGTGAGATGTTTGCAAGCTCCTAAGCGTTTACTCTGGCGGGGAAGTAGGATACATAACATAACTGTGGACTCTGTCCTATTCAGTGCATTGCCGCAGTGAGCACCCAATCGGCTTTCTGTGCATAGGTAGATAGGTAATACACTCAAGTATCTGTGTATAGGTATAGTTTTAACTGTGTATATGTATAGATATAACTGTGTTTAGGTAACTCACTCAAGAATCGGAAGGTAATGGACCAACCAATGTGTGTTGAGGTTTTCGTTTTTCACGGTGTGATATGAGCGTGAGATGATATCTTTTACTGCAGCAATTCATGTGCCGGATGTTTTGCGTTATTAGGCATGCTGGAGGCGTAGAGACAAACATTACGTATTATTATTTCACTCATACTTATACACAGAGCTTAAACTAAAGTTCTTTTACCCGCATGATCTAAGTTAATATTTGCCATTTACTCGAACGTTTGTTTAACGTTAAGTAAAGCTACAGTGTTTAAAAGGGGGTTATTTGCTTTCTTTGTGGTCGTTCGACCGCAATGACCGCTTGAAACCCTCCGTACTCGACGGGTAAGCATCATGAAGCTCTCATGAGGTAAGCTTCTATAGATCATCGAGAGGAAGCCGCGTTCAGTGATCTTCCAGCACATAGAAGAATCATCGCCGGGTTGCACGGTGTTTTCTGTTGTCTACTGTGTGCGGTCCCACTAAGTGCCCACACTACGTTGGTTGCGTTCTGCCAAAAGCAATCAACAAAAAAAGCAAGATTCTGAATCCTGACTGCTAGAGGATGGGGATTACGGACTTGATGGCAGCGACCGGGCACGTCAAGATGGTGAACCAATACCATTTGCAGTTTGCTTTGTGAAGCCGACCACCTACCCCCGCTTTTGGTCTCTGCATTATTCCCTCCTTGTTTCTTTTTTTTTTCCTTTTATGACTGCTTCGCTTCTTTTTCTCTATTTATTTCTTCCAGCTGTGCCTCCGACGTCTGTCTCAAGAAGGCTGAGCGCTGTGGTCGCTACTTTCTTCTTCAGCCCGGCTTCGCCGACTGCGTGTTATGACTGGCACAGCGGTGCCCACAAACCGACGCGGTCTATACCACGTCGACAAAAAGTGGAAGAAATACTATCTCCGCGCTTCCCACTATCACGCTGTTTGCTTTCCGCACCACGGGGGCAAGTGTTTGTTCTGCGAAAGCTCGCTGGCCGACCCGGTTCCTAATTACCACCGATACGAGGAATGGTGTATTTATCACCACTACTGGCCGCCGTCTTCTTTCCTTCCTGCTTTACCTCGCTGTTAGGCTTAGGAAAACCTCGAATACGGATGGAGAGAATAAGACTTTCTTTTCTTCGGCGAAATTGCAGCGGTTTGTATCTAACTGCGAGCGAGCACAAACGCGCAAAGCACGCGGAATCGCGGGCATCTACTCGTGGGAAGGGCCACCGAGTACATGCGCTGGCTGATAAAATATCCATTATAGCGGATTAGACTGGAGCGTCTGTTGTGAGTTCTCCTCTGCTTCGCTCGTAGGCGGAAAACGTGTCGGGAGAGAAGTCGAACCTAAACAGAACCCAGGACCCTCCGTCGATTCGGAGAGCGCAGCGATCGCTTTGTTTACCTCGACAAACTAGTTGACTTGCCGAGCAGCGCCGCCCTGCGATAACGAGCCGTATAGTTTAGTAGTTTATAGTTTAGTACATATAGTTTAGTATAGCAGTAGCAAGGAAGCCAAACATTCAGCAGCGCCGTTGACAAAGTAAACGTTAAAGCAGGGTTAAAGTAGTGCTAGAAAATAAACAGGCGCATTCGTGCTTCGACATGCAAGAAAAGGAAAAGGTGGAAGAAAAGGCAGCTACCGCGAAGGCTTCGTGGTTCGTGTTGTTTGTACGGCCACAAAAACACTGGTCTTGTGTAACTCGAGCAGCGCTGGAGTGGGCAGATACGAAAATTGCAGTCGCGACACTCGGCGCTTCGGGATTATTGTAGTTATCCTGTCAACCGCGTGTCTGCTTGTCGCGCAAGCATAAAAACCGACAGAGAGTGTGGCTCCCAGTGAGGGGGAACAGGAAATAAGTGGCGAACCTTGCAGGGCCTGCTTCGAGCAGTCCAAGGAACGGGCCGCCAGAATCAAGGCACCTTCGCTGGCTTCCCGAAGTGGTCCACGAAATTATAGGAGAGGCACAGCTACCCGCACCCTCGGCGACGTGAGAACGGCCCTTGCGTGAAGGATCTTCTCCTTGCCCGAAGGCTTTCAGTTTTCGGGGAAACCGTGACGTCGCCTCATTTTACCGACAGCAACGCTATTCCACCGGGGCTCACTTTCTGTCGCACTGAGGGCAGTGCGAAGTAGCTGCGGGGTGCGCCATCACGCAGGGTGCAACCGACGCCGGAGCCGCGCCGTCCAATTTCGCGATTCGGTTGCCCCGCAGGAGTCCAAATTGGGCGAGCGCACTGGTTGCTCGCTATAGTTGCCCCGTGAAAGCGGCAGTCGGATATAAAAGGAGGCGCACGAATTGTCAAGATGTGCCGCCAGTGGTTTCTCAAGAGAACTAGCACAGAGAACAGACCGTGATGGGAACGGAATACGCGCAGCACACACAGTCCTTTTGCAAAACAAAAATGAACCACTCGTAATTGTTAATATTTTTCTTACTGAGCTGCTGAGGTTAGTTGCTTAAGTTACGAGCTTACTTTCAGTTAACAACGTGCAAGTCCGGCGAGTTCCTCCCTTTATTATCGAGGCGGACGCGGGCATATGACGATCACGTGCAAAAAGACATGGCAGTCTGTCCAACATTCATCTCCATACCGTGATACCACTAATAACAGAGCAGGTGGGCTAGAAGCAAGGCAACGACTTTTATAACGCTCGAGAATGGCACAACCGATCGTATTGAACGCTGAAATCAATAGTGTATTGGGCGTACCGCACTTAGTGGAAACACTTGAGCTCATGATTTTGCGTAGGTTGCCTTGACGCAGCGCGCCGCGCATTGCGGCGTTGGCGTCGAGGCACCATACTTATGCATCTCTCACAGCTCCATCTGCGGACGTACCACGAGATGGTCAACTTTCAGTGTCTGGGCTTTGGCGCATATTGATTGATTGATTGATTGATTGATTGATTGATTGATTGATTGATTGATTGATTGATTGATCGAATGATCCAGTCTAAACCTGCTAAAATGCATGTGAAAATATCCGTAGAGTAAAAGGCGCAGTTTTTATCCTATCGTCAATGCTAGCAAGCTTGGAGCTACTTGGTCGTACCCTGAGCAGCACGAGCAACACACGCGATCATTCATCTATGACGCGAGCTTTCCTTTATTTCACTTTTTTTACGAGGTATGCCTGTAAACCTGCTATCGTCTCCTCTCCTTTGTTACCATTGATCCTACAGTGACTTGTATCATAACATCGGGTTTCCTGCAAACACCGCTGAAACACTTCATAACTTTCACCATAACATTCAGTGCATACCGTGATAGCATTTCTGAATTTTTTCACCAACCTAATATTTTCCCTCTTTCAAACATAGCCATGTATGAAGGTTATTGTAGTCTTGTCCAGTTCATGTATCGCTTAAATATTACAAACCGCAATGTTATTATAGGCTCTAATCAAGAAGTAACTGATTCTTCCTCCCGAAATTACCCACTAATAATGTCTTCACAGTGAGATTCGTATCAGGTAAAACATGGAACAACGTACGTATGGGCATTGCATCTAGTTCATCTCTATATTTTTTCAAGCGCTTATGTCTATTTTAATCATGCAGTGATATAAACGTACAGCTTCATGAAATATTCCATAATCGCTCTTCATAGTTATCTCACTATTTAGTACAGTGCACTTATGTATTCCAAGTGTTACTTGTAGAATGCATTCATGTATCTATTTTTTTTTTATTTACACTACCTACAGCGCCCAACGGCCATTATAGTATTTCGCACTTGTATTGGTTTCATTCAGTGTTGGTTTAATTTTGCAATGTTCCTACGTGTAATTGTTTGTTCTCGAATATTTCGATTTCGGTTATGCTTTAGCTCAATTTTTATTTCCTATCTGTCCTCTCTTATCAATGTTATGCACAAATGCGTAATATTGCTTCTGCCATCTTACACCTTATTTTATGTAGTTCCAGAGATCCTTTTAGAGTGCTCACTATAGGACTTCTTTCTGTATTTAGTTCACATTGTCACATAGTGGTGATGGCATTCCAGCAGTCAGGAAGCCGGTTAAAGGCTTCTAAAATAAACTCGTTAACAGGCTCACATTCGCCCTAAAAGGACTGAACAAATCTACCGCAGTCAAGTTTGCTCGAAGGTCGACGAAGAACAGAATCACTGCCACTCTTGGCTGCGCACAACTTGAAGCTGACGAAGAACTTTCGAGATGAAGCGCAGGAATCGCCTGCGACAATCTCCAACAAAACAGAACCTTTTGCGCGCGGCTATAAACATTCCAGATAAATCTTGTAGAATCTCTCGTGAGAAACAAAGTGATTAATTCTTATTCAGGCGGCTTTGAACATGGACAACTTAACACTTCGCAGTTTTTGCGGCAATATTATTGCCTAATCTTATGTGTACATTATGACTTGAAACTTAAAAGCGATGGCACTGCATCCTCAGTGACGAAACGGTGCATATACAATAACGCAGCCAGTCTTGAGGGGCTGCCAGTGATAGAAGCACTGGAGCTGACCAAGAACAGTTTTTCCTGCCCTGTTGAAAAAAGTATTGTCAGGTTCAATGTGCCTTCACCGGGAGTGCAGTGCGGTTTTGCGGGCTTGACGTTCTAGTGATCGTCGGTACAGCCTCAGCGTTGATAACAGTGGCGCAGCACATCAACCACATTTTATGCCTACCCGTGCGCATATAGCAATCTTTCCTTTTCTCTGCCTACAAATCAGGGAGAAAGACAAAGCACTGACATTAATAGGTGCGCTACCTCCGGATATTTATGTAATGAGGACGTTCTTATCTGCCGCCACCATGCCGGAGCATGTAGTTAGCTCTTTAAAAAATAAAACATTTTTATTTTTTTATTTTAAATTATTTTTTTTTACATATAAATCAGTCTGTAACACCACACTTCCCTTTCGACGCGTCAGCCTAAAACTAGTCTTTCCAACCTCGTCGGCGAAGCGGTGATGAATTTTACATGTTTTATCCGGGGCGATGTGATGAGTGGGCCGGTCTGTGGCTCGCATTGTCTTCACTGTCTTGTCGTGTCTTTAATTTTATATCCGTTCTTTTTTATGTGTGTGTTCCGTCACTTGTACGACGTGCGATCATATACTAGCATTGTATATCAGTTTTTCGCCGTATTGTGTGGCCACGAGGACGTTCACAAATGCCTGTTCTAGCAGACGTCAACAATGAAGTTTTCGAGATTGAGTTGAAAAGACAATAGGCTAGAAACAGTGTTTTCCTTTGTTTTTAGTTTTCGTTTACAACGTCAAAGCTTCGCGCTAGCGGCGTTTGCGCAGATGACGACAAATGAAAGCCAGCTTCTCTCTCTCGACGAACGCATGAACGGGGCCCCAGTAGTCAGTTTAGCTTCAGGTGCTTTTGCCTAATTAAAATCTCCATTGCCAGATCTCTTCGTCCTGCGTAGGTGGTCCTCATAGCCTATGTAATGCTTCTTTATTCTCCATATCTGACGTTGTTGAACAATGACACTAATTCTCCTTCTCTCTTTCTACCTCTCTCTCTCTTTTATCCTCATGCTTTGTGTCGGCCCTGCAGACCCCGGGCAGTCTCGAAAATAGCTTCCTTGTTGCACTCGAACATCCAAGAGAAAGGCGGTACCACCCGGCCTTCTGCGCAATGTGTTGAATAAACTCACTTTGAATTTAATGTCCATCGGAATCTCATTAGCAAATCAAGCAGGTATAATACGATAATCTTTTTTTTTCGTATTCTGTTCTTGTTCATCGCGTCGACTGTCATATCCGGGTTGCGGGCAGAGTATGATTTCGCTAGAAGCAGTCACGAAGGGAAAGAATAATAACAATAAAAATTTGAATAGGGCCCTTGTATTATCCAGTCGACGGTAATGGAAACCTCCTCGCCCTTGTAACGTGGGTGAAAGAGAGGCTATCGCTATCTAGCAAAGCAAATACTTTCGGAAGCACTAGAGATGGCCTATTTATAGAGGCAAACATACGAGAACATGGCACGATCGAAAAATTCATCTCATTAAACCATCGTGTGAGTACAGCACTTCTCGTCTTGAAACATACACGTGTGATCTATTTACTTATTGCCTAATGATAGTCATTCACTGACACTTCTGTCGTTTCTGATAGAATCGACTACCTACGCTGTCTCCCATTCTTTCTTTTAGTTTGTTGAAATATACTGCTTGTAGTTTATCAGTATTCTTGAACGGTATTAAGATTTGGGGGGATATTACTGAAATGAGTTCTGAAACGAAATACGTCGAACCTCGTTGTAACGAAACGGTTTATAACGAAATAACAGATATAACTAAGGAATAACGATTTTCCTTAGAAACTCGGTCAACACGGGCTATAACAAAACTACGGCTATAACGAAGCTGCGGATATAATGAAACTACGGCTATAACGAATTAATCGCTGGGCCCTGTCAACTTCGTTATAAAGCGGTTCCAATGTACTTCAGTGCTGCCTTTTATAGGGTATAAATGCTTCAGTTCAGTATTTCCACTTTGGTTCGCGTGGTCAAATGGGCATAAAGGGTTTCCATCTACCTTTTTCTATTCTCTGGTAAAAAAAAAAAAAAAACTGGAGCCTCGATGACTAAAGGATTAACCACCAGCTGGCGGCACATTACAAAAAAAGTCGAATCGGGCAAGTTTAGCGAGTTGGACTTGCTCCTGAGATAGGGAATCTTTAGTAGATAGCAACCTTCCGTTTATTTCTGTCGTCTTTTTCCTTAGTAGACATAGCGTTCCGTTTATTTTGATGGTCGCATGCTTGAGTAACAAAGCCTCTTAAAGAATCATTATTTTAAGGGCTGCTCCACAAAAACATTCCATCTCGTCCTCCTTCCCCTAAACTCCTTGCCCAACCGACAAACTTTGTGCGTTTTTTTTTTTATTCTAAGCTTAGCCCTAACCTTTCTAAGCAAAATGGTGCGCCATGTGCGAGCTAGAACTGGTTTTACACTATACACCTATACACCTGTATACACCTATACACCTGTATACACCTGTATATAGCTATACACCTGTATAGCCTGGACTCTAGAAGATGTTGTCTCGTCACTTTAATTCGTGATTGGTCGTGTTATTATTCATAGCGATCGGCCGCAAACGTGCCGACAAGAGGCTTTGGGTAGTCGGTTCCTGGCTGGCTAAGAGCTAAAGCTGGCTTCCTCAGTGCTGAGGGCTTTTCTCTCAAGTCAGGCCATGTCCACATCCTTCTTTTTTAAACGTTGCTGGCGTGAAAACTTTTGTATAGCAGAGTTCAGACCATAAACCCCTCTCTTTTTCGACCTCTTGGTCCCTGGCTCTCTCGGCTCCCTACTGCTGGCATCAATCTGGCTCCCTCAGCGTGATGCAGAGAGAGGGGCATGGGTGAATCGATTGTCGCCCGGCCTGATCCATCATAGGCGGCCATCCTGCCGTCGCTGCGCCGAGGTCGCGTTGTTGGAGCGCTGCTAGAAACCCTACTCCACTTCACTCCTGGCAGTGTTTCCTGGCCACTTTAAAAGCCGCCCACGACGCTACCGCCTCCATCATCTCCAGCTCCTCTCCCTTTATACACACCCACTCCTTCTTCGTGTCGTCTTTCCTCTCTTCTTTCCTTCCTGTCGTGCCAGCCGTCCACGTACTGACAGCATGGTGCGCCGTGTAGAAAGATGTCTGGCTGCACCGCTAGGTGACGTTCTCGGAGCACTTGTATGTGCTGCGTTGCGACAACGACGGCGACTGAGTGAGGGGGATAAAAACGTCACCTGGAATCGGCTTAGCTTACTTCGGTCGTGTTTGCTCCCCGCACACACGCACAAAAAGAAAGCGTGCAGTGACTCCGAAAGATGGAGCTGGCGTTGAACTAGACCCTCAGCGCCGAATTCACAAAACTTGCACGCACGTCAGGTTTATTAGCGATTGGCCCAAGCCTCGGAGTTCGTTGCAGGCGAGCGCAAGGGTGCGGATTGGTCACGAGCCGCCCTTAAGCGTGAATTAATTGGGAGCGTAGTTTGCTCAACGGCAGCTCCGTACCTTTCGCAGCACTGCATGGTATAAGGGAAATTGTGAAGGTGCGTCACTCCAGGCTGTTTCGGGACTCCCCAGGCGCATCGCTCCGGTGACGTGGATTCGGCACGTGCCTGAAGCACTTTGCGAATCTGTTCTGTGTCTTTCTCTAGAGCAGCCTCTCTAGAGTTCGGGCAAGGAAGTCGTGCTACGTACGTAGTGCATATTTCAGGTCTTCTCGTTAAGGCAATGAGCTGAACGAAGGCCTTCACATTCGAACTCGCCAAGTCAGAAGTTTCGGCAAGGTGGTGAGGAAGATCATGTTCGGATAATATGACTAAGAACACGTATAATTATATGCCTAATACAGGCCACTAAACCAGCGAAACAAGCGGCTTTTGTATCTAGCGTGTTTTTATATATATATATATATAGCCTGTAGCTACCAGGTGGCTCGTAGACGATCCGTTAGCTGCAACGGCACGTTTTATATCCCTTGGGCCAATGCCGAAACGAAACTGCCGCCTCGGAAGTGCATACAGCGCACATAGTTCTCTATTTGGCGCGATAGCAACAGTGTAGAGCGAGAGAAGGAAGGAAGAGAACCGGGGCCACTTGGCGAACGGGTCGGCTAAGGAAAACCGTATCCTGCGCCATTCCGGGAACCATCAACATTCGTGCTCGAATAACCGCTTGGATTACGCCTGAGATGTTTGGATAGCGGCTGCTCCGCGTCCCGTGGTTGCACTTGGTGTTGCATTAGAGCGCGCAAACATTCGCCGCCGGGGTCCCGTGTGTTAGCTCGCCGAGACGTCGGCGCCATTGCGCCCACTGTCCAGCTGCATTAGAGGCGTAAGCGTCCCCCGGGGCCGGGGGTCTGATGGGTGTTTACCCTGGCAGTGTCCCCCGCGGCAATGCGAAAGAACAGCGATACCATTACGGCGGCACGCCAAAGTGCGCCGCGCACGTGGCTACGGATGATATGTACCAGCGGCGCTGAGTTTGCGTTGAGTGGCGTTGACGAATGTTAAGTGTACGGGCTTTCCGCAGTCGTATACTGCAGGTATTGCCTCTTCCGGGTTCCCTGTGGGAAATTTGTTTGTGGTGCTTGATGCGCATGTGGGAATTACCGGGCTCTAATCTACGTCTGGACTTTCTTCTCGCGGTACAAAGAAAGCCGACTTCAGTGGGTGGCAGAGTCTGATCTTTCGGGCTGCAAGGGCCGAGACGCTTTATTTTACTTTTAATGCATTGCCGTTAAAGGGGCTATGAAACAGCTTCTGAGGAGAGCACATCAGCTCGCTCAGTCACTGCATTGGGTTACCATGAAGACCTGAACCAATACACCTCTGCACGCAGCAGAGAATCCACAATCACGCTCGAAAGTTGGCGAGCCCTTCCGACTTTTTCATGCTCGCACGCTCCTCCGTCGCTCGCACCTGCGTATACAGTTGAGAGATTTCCATTGGTTAGATTCTTTAAGACGTCAGGCAGCTACCATGGCCGCGGCCAATAAGTCGCGTAGCTCTGGCGGAAGCTCCGCCCCCGGAGGTGGGGCCGGCGGAGGAGCGCCGACCTTCCTGCGTGCAAAAAGTTACGAGAGGAGGAGGAAATGCACGAACACGCTGAAATTCAAATTTTGACTACAGGTAACTGAGATTCTACAAAGCGCATTGAAAAATTCTTGCTCGACGATATATGTGAAGCGGCGTGCTTTATCATCCCAGGTATACCGCCACTTTATTAGAGTCCCTTTCAAAACCTGTCGTAAACAGTCCAGTTCGGCTACAGAGGCTAGAAGGTTTTCTAGCCTCTGTAGTTCGGCCGTGAAACAGTGCGAGCATCACACTCTGCCGCCAGAGCGACACAGCGGACGGATGGCTTTGTTTGGCCGCGACGACACCTAGCCTTCCAATGAGGTTTTATCTAAAGAATGTGCTGCGCTGGTACCGCAAAGCATTCCATGCTTGCGTCTACTCTCGGCCACGAGAAAAGTTGTTTTTGAATCACGCCTTCATTAAAATTCAGCTGCCGCATCCAGGATTTGATGTTACCGCCTTGGGCTCAGAGCCGAACCCTAACCATAACAGCCTTTATGGAACGTCGATTTTTTAGATGACTACTAAAATGGCTCAAAAACTTAACACGTTATTGCAGTAATCAGGCATTGACCTAGGCCTAAGTAACGTTTGCAAAAACTGATTAAAAAGAAACGCTACTGTCGCACAAGGATCTTGATTAGGCACATTGTATCCAGGAAAACAAAACCGCGGTGTATTTTCGGCTCCACTGGACTTGAAATGTCTGGTAGGTATGTGGGTTGTGTTGGGTTTATTGGCGCATAAGCGACTAAGGCTATCATGCGCCAAGTCTGGTAGGTAGGCCTTTAACGGCGGGACAAGAGCGACTTCTTCGACGTCTGCACTGTACAATACATAGTAACCAGTGTGTCGTCAATGTTTTATGAACCCACAACTCGCATCATGCCCCTTGAGTGTACGGCCAGCTATACCACGTCAAAAGAGACGGCATGCTCTCCAGAGCCTTCGCCGGTACATATAGAGCGGTATACAGAAAATACCGGAAGCAAAAAAAGTATTGATGCAGCCGTTTAGACCACATCCGCTTTATTTCTTTTCTATACTGAACTTATGCTCCTGATGTTCTTGTCTCCAGGCGATTTAATTGGCTCATTGGCTTTGCTCTGGCCCCTTAGTGCTGGTAATTTTTTTTTCCGTCTGCCTGGTCTAAGGAGTTTAACGAAAATTTATATCAACTAAAAGTTCCCCAGTTTTTTTTCTTACTTGACGAAGGCGCCATAGGGCACAGGATTAGAGAGGCATGCGAATGTGCTTAAAGTTTAAGAAAGCACGTAGCCTAGATTTGCGAGGAAAACTGCGAAGAGAGTTTGTATAACTCTCGTCCAATGTGCGCGATTCAACTGTAGGCCTGCCTCCCTGACGAAGCGCATGCGCACAGAAGCCGTCGCTGGGTACATTCACTGCAGCATGTCGTACGTCACAGAAGTCCGGCAAAGCGCTACAGTGGGAACATTCATTCTAAACCTCTCATGTATACGGGCCTGATATTAAGACACGTATTTATCGTGCTATTTACCTTTTCATTTCCCCCACTCGGGCCTCGGGCCACCCTTATCGGCAAAGATCTTATGAATGAATGAATGAATGAATGAATGAATGAATGAATGAATGAATGAATGAATGAATGAATGAATGAATGAATGAATGAATGGTGTCTGGAAGATTTTTATAATATAATAAATACGTGTACTCATTGAGGCCCGTATGCACGAGAGGGCTAATGTACCCAGCTACTATTCCCGATTTCCAGCTAGGTGCTCATTTCAGTCCCTTGTACACAGAGTGGCACTCATCGCAGGCCTGGACTACATGGGGCTCCCCTCTAGACCGTTACATCGTACGCAACCCGTTGCCTGGACACAGTAGGCGCTTCGATTACGGTCGCCGATGCCAGGCTCGTCATTCTGGGAGCCGAGTCAGTCGCGATAAGGAGTCCCCGTGGAAGCACGTGACGTTATCGATTCAGGCATCGCCGCGTGGTGTGTTTGGCGCTGGGACAGATAGCGAGCAGCTCGCATTGTCCTCGCCATTCCATTACGCGGAGTGTGTAACACAGCGAGGACAACTTGCGCGCTCGTATGGCGCCGCTCGGTAATGGCCGGAACACTCCGCGTCTCCCTGGCTTTTCCCCCCCTCAGCTTTTCCCCTTTTCCCTTCTTTCCTTTCCCTCGCATCTCTCCCAATGACCTCCTCCCCAATCGTGAGACGCGTTCCAAGGTGAGCTAGTTCGATGGCTAGCGTTGGCTTATTCTCTCTCTCTTTCCCACTCGCACTACAGCGCTGACTCGCCTGGTTTCGTACCGTGTCGCTTTCAGGAATAGGAGGAGGAGGACAAGAAGGAGGAGGGAAAAAGAAGAGGGGGAGAGCGCCCATCGCCAATGACCACTCTGTCCGTTCATCGGAAATGCTGCATCGCGAGGTTTATACCAGGAAGGCTGTTGGTTGCCGCTGGCACGGAGATAGCGCGCGCCCCTTCGTGTGTTCCGGAGTTTCGCGGGATATGCACTTTTATGCCATGCCGTGGCGCATAACAAGGCTTTTTGTGGCAGAAGGTGACTACGAGTCTTGTGTAACGACGCTTATTATATTCATCGATTCTCTACTACCGCCAGTGCTCGAACAGCTCCGCTAGTTGGAAGATCAGCGGATGTTGGGCTTTTTGTTGTTGTTTGCCTAACTTGTTTTCGTAAACAACTTATATCTTGCGCAGGCACAGCACCACTGTCTTGCACGCGTAGAGTTAAGGCCAGATACGGATCTTCAGAGCGGTAGTAAAGGCGGCAGTAGTAAAATGGCATTTATAGCTGTAGGATATAAGGAAGGACGCCAGGCGATACAATTAGGAAATAGAAACCTGCTCCAGTACTGCCTGTATACAAATTCTCGTCTACTTTTGCTTACGAAAATGCTTTGATAGACTGAACCAGTAAGCAAATGGGTATTCTTCCGAGTAGTTTGTGCTGTTGGCTCTCCCTGTTAGGCATGCTGTGGTAACTGTTCTATAATGTTCCGCTAACACAAAGAAACTAAACATGTAGTTTTGGCCAACTCCCTCTTTAACCTAAATAAAGAGTTAGTAAAAACCTCTTTGTTAGGCCTACCACAATTTTATGATAAAAGGCTGGGTTCTTCACTAAGCCTAAAATTCACACTATTTGCTTCCTAAAATTCATACTACTTGAATTATATGCTTTCCTCTTTTATCTTTCATCGCTTAGCTTCACTGCGATCTTTTTCTCTATTTTTAGTTTTATTCCGTCTAGCTCCTTTTCTGGTTTCCTTTAATCGGCGCGGAAAGACTTCTCGCTTGTGTTTTGTTATTGGTTTTTGCATAGACGACACAGCTTAAAGTCTCTTAAACCAATTTCCTGGTAGAGTCCATTTGCTTCCTGGGAATCGTGGTTTCCCTTCAGATGCAGTGCGTAGACCCATCTCGTCTGAAATGGAGGTAAACAAATGGTTACGCAGGGATCCTACAGTGTTGTCATTATTCACTACAGTCATTGTTAGGTTAGGTTTGCCTTATGGCGTACAGGATACGGACCTATTTCACTCAATGTCGTTAAATGTCTGACTACGCAGCAGAACCAACCTACTGCCATTCTGCTCCACTCGCGACAGAAAGATCAATTCATGAGACCAATTTGAGGTTTCGCTTGGCCGTCCAGGAGACGTCTCCGTACAGGTGACGTAGATTCCAACTTTCGCTTAAGACTGACAACGACGAATTAACGGCTGTATATCAGCTCGTTTAAACTTGCCTGACGCTGCCAAGACTTCGCCTCAGTCTCGACCAGTATACCTCACAACAGGCATGGGCCATTATTCGTTTGAGATGGTTAATAAACTTTTCTTCAGTTTTTCGTTCGTGTTCTTCTTTTACTTCTTATTTTTCATCTACGCGTACTGCCAGTGTTCAATGGTCATTAGCTCTCTAATGAGGTCTGAATTCTGTAAGACTCACTAGGCTGTCCTTGCTGCATTTTTTCCTCTCATCTGCTGCGCACTGTGACGAGTCTACGGTGTTTTGCCACTGAGCGCGAGGCCGCGGGTTCAATTCCTTATACCGGTCTTAATTCTGTAGAAGCGAAGTACCAAAGCGCTCGTTTACGGAGATTTCCATACACGTTAAACAACCACGAGTACGTGAAATTGAACCGCAACCCTCATTTTAGAGCGAGAAGCTCTACCCCTCCCATGTTCTGCCTGAAGGTCATCTGGCTCTTAGATTTGACCTCTAACGGGAGGCGCACCGCATGTTCAAAATCGCGCGTGGCAGGTGCCTCGATATTCTTCTGCGCCATAGCTGTGCGCTTGGCAGTCACGTCCTCCGCTGCATTGACTGCTGCTCGGCCACTGCTCCTCTCCAGTTGTGGCATGCGATGTGTCACGTGATCCGCTCTTGCGCTTGGCAGTCACGTCCGCCGCTCTACACGTACGCTCTTGCACTTCTGGCACGTGATGCATCACGTGATTTACACCCACTGAAAAAATTTGCTCTCGCTGAATTCTTAAAACAAATAAAGATGAACCAACGCTCAACCGTCTCTAAACATGCTTTACTGAGCTTTCACTCTGTATATCCTGGCTAAACTGAGTTGAGCCACAACCACTTTTTATTTAATTGTCTCATGGCCCGCGATGAAGCTGTGGCGAGTAAAGATTAATTATGTAATTAACAATTAGTGTGCTAACTTTTTTCTGGATCTTTTTTTGTGTCTATCTGTTTCTGAGAAGCTTATAGCTTTCTCGCGAAACCTGCGGGCTTGAGGGAAGCTATACATATGCATACCGGTCTTTCGCGGTGACTGAAACAAGATGACTGTTTTTCTAGCGGCCGGGACAAAGCCAACATCGAAATATCCGCCGCGGTCCGTCTTTGGCTTGGTTTCTTCTCCTCCCCTTGGCCTTTTTGCTTTTAGTTTTTCGCTCCAAAGGATGCAAAAAGAAGCCTGCTACGCTCGCCTCTACCGCATGTCCTCTTTCGTGTCTTGTTTCATCTGGACGCCGCTTCAGTAATAATGAGTTCGGTCACGTCTCTATGAGTGGATGTCAGCAAAGCGAAAGTAACGTGAAACAACTCGAAAAATAACCTGCACCTTTGCCCTGAAAAAAAATAGAAAGAAAAGGCACTAGGAAGTTCGAAGGTCCTAGTTTAAAGCCTCGCGCTTCTTCTTCTCTTACTATTATCTTTTTATGTAGACCTTGGCTTTTAGAGGAAGGGCGTCTGAAAATGAGAAAATGGAAAGAAAAAGAAAATACAAAAGTTTTGACGAAACCTAGCGGGGTTTTCCTTTGTCAACAAAATCTTCTTACCTTCCTTTGTCCGTTATCCTCTTCTTTTTTTTGCTTTTGTGGCTGTGGCTGTCTTTACGCTATTTGTCACTTTCGAACACTGTGGGTAGCTTAATTTAAACAAGAGGCCGGTAAACTAGGAAAAAATGAAAAAAAATAATAAAGAAAGCTTTCATCTTCTCTGAAGACGCGCGGCTGCGGTAGAGGTGGATTGTTTGCGAATACTGATGAACCTAGCGATGGTTCTGACTTTGATCGCGTCATTGTCCTCCGCGTATGGTACGATGCTTGAGCGAATAAATTGCGTTGCCATATGAAATGAAATGAAATGAAATGAAATGAAATGAAATGTTTATTCGGCCATATTTACGATATGCCCCCGGGGAGAGGCAAAAGGAGGCAGACAAAGCATGCCTCCTGACGAGGCCGACACCCCGGCAAACACATCAGGACAGAGGTGACAAGACGGCAAATCACATATGCAAAAAAAAACAAAAAAACTTTACAACAAAAGAATAGCATACTTTAAGGTAACCTGCCTAATCTCAAAGAGAAAGAAAGAAAGACACTCCTGATATCTTAAAAAAGCAAACATCCGCTATCCGCTATAGCTTGCGCTATCGCGGAGCCAGAAAGCGTCGAGTGTGTAGTGCGCTTTCATATTGTGAGACTCGTAACAGCTTTGAACCTCTTTTGCTTGTTTGTTTGCTTAACAAGGCTGGTAAAATGGCTAGAAAAACTTCCTTGCCGTTTTTTCTTTTTTTTTTTCTGCGGTTCGAAGATAGCCTTCTTACCTTTGTTGCTGGCAATACTGGCAGATACAGTAGGCACATGCGCCACCTTCAGAACCCTCAGCGTGGTTGTCTTTGCTGCTCGGGTTGCGTAACTAGTTTTAAAAAAATTGGCTGTGGTTTAGCTCTGGTTATAACCCTAGTTGAATTGCGAAAGCCATTGAGCTTGTTGTCTCTTCCGCTCGCTTCGTTCTTTCTTTGTTGCCTCTCTTTCGCGCTCTCCATAACGACTAGAATCCACTGAGGCGAAGCGCATATATATATATATATATATATATATATATATATATATATATATATATATATATATATATATATATATATATATACCCCCGCGAGGCGACCCCTCCTCACCCTCTACCCCAGCTGAGCACATCTGGTGGAGCGAGCGGCGACGGCGGCGTCATCTGTTGGAGCGCGGCTGCGGCGTTGCTAAGCAACGGCGGCTCAAGGTCGTTCGTGGGCCATGGCATACGGCTGAAGTGCGACCACGCGACGAGCCGAGGTGGCTGCTGTAGTGTTGCTTTTGCAACAAAAGAATGCTATGGATTAATAACAGTCACATTCAGTCCGCTTAAGATAATTAAAAAAGGTTAGCAGCGAGTTAAGATTAAGCATTGAAGCTAATTTATGTGATGGTGTTTTCGAAGAACACCCAATCGCTCGTTGTGGGCCGGTAAATTGCTTAGGCTGCCTGTAAAAGAGTTGATGGGGAAGGAAGGAGCAGCAGAGAGAGGTGGAAAGTTATTTCGCAAAGAAAAATTCCAATTTTTTTGTGTGCGGTGGTTGCCTGTTCGCATCATGCTGTCTGTGCGCAAAATAATCCACAATCTTCACTCTTAGCTTGTTGTTCGTGGTTTAATTTTCATAAGTAATGCGAACCTTTAATCAGTGCAGCTCTTCCACGAGCTCTTATATTTCGTGTCCGGGTTTTAATCGCTACAACACGTTATTTTACAATTCAAGAGAAAAGAAAATGTAGGCCACGATCTTCTCATTCAAGGTTTTTATTCACTCCTGTTTGTCTCGAAGCGTCAGTGTATGTAAGCTGTTCGGATAAACAAGCCAGTCCTCCGCATTGTTCTTGTATTTAGTCGCATCTTCCATGTAATGTGTTTCCGCTACAAGGCTCATAGGCGTCACGCATTAGGAAATGCTGCGCTGACTGAAAAATTTAATATCGTGAACAAAATATTGAACGGCTTGCCTTGCGTTCTCTACGTGGATTCGAAAACGTCAGCTCAATTTGAACGCATGTCCATTGATTCCGCCTCTCGCAAGTCACGCATTCTTTTTTTTTCATTCGTTCTCGCTGGCTTCGTTCGTTTGTTCACTTCTTTCTTCTTTGGTTTTCATTTCATTTCTCGCTCTGCTCGTTTTCATTCGTTTATTTTAGAACTCTCTTCGTTCTCCCGTTCGCTGCTGATGGCGAAAACGTGCTTCGCTCAAAATCGTCCACCAAACGCATGTGAAAGAAAATGTACCTCCTCGTTGTTTGACACCGTATACCCGACGTGTTACAGGGGACTTGTAACGCTCCATATGGTCTTGTATATCGGTTAGGAAACGTCCGTGCCCTGTCAACGGTAATTTTTCCTCCTGCGTCCATGCACGCCGCCCCTCCTCCTCTTTATCCGCGAAGCCACTTTTCTGTTATTTATCTCGCTCCCTACATTCAACCTCGAAAAGCTTGGCCATGAACACTCGTAACCTTCATCTTGCATAAAAACGTCATTTTCTTGATTTTTTATTATCTTTCCTCTTCTTCCTGCTTTGGCTCCAATCGCCCGCATTGCGCTACTGTTCCCAAGGGCATATGGCACGCCGGGAAGCATAAACGCAAGGAGCTATAGCGGCTATAGCAAACCCTTGATTTACAGCATGGGAATTGAATATTTTATGGTTCCGTTGCGGCTTTTCCGGGCAACACCATAAATCAGCTCGTATTTCGGCGCTCTAACGGGGCGGGTTCGTTATGGAAAAGTATACGATTTACTGTTCTTGGCTAGGGTCCGCTCAGCGCTCCAACGTGAACAGTCAGGCAAAAAAAATAAAGGAAACGCCGCATACTTTCGGTGCTTGTTTCGAGCAGGCCAGGGGGCTGCTGCGGTAGAGAGGACGCGAGCCAACACTACAGAATCCACTGGGAAAGCAGCAGCAGGTAAAATGTTAGTACGTGTTTCTTGTCGCTACGAGGTTCGAGCACGGCATATATCTCAAAAGGGACATTCGCGCCAAACAGAAAGAAGCAAAGAGGAGTAAGCTGCACCGAGCGTACTCCGTTTCATAAAAGGGGTTGCGCTAGCGAACGCTTGCCCTCTTTTTACGCCCATATCGGCGAATTCGTGTTTCGATTGTGAGGAGAACGCCGACCAACTGTTGTTCTCAGTAAAAATGTATTCTCTGGTTCTTTCTGACCATGTTGACGTTTTGTATGGCAGCAAAAGAATTAATTCTTCCTCCCACTCGATATATATGTGTGTGTGTGTGTGTGTGTGTGTGTGTGTGTGTGTGTGTGTGTGTGTGTGTGTGTGTGTGTGTGTGTGTGTGTGTGTGTGTGTGTGTGTGCGTGCGCGTGTGCGTGTGCGTGTGTGTGTGTGTGTGTGTGTGTGTGCGTGTGCGTGTGCGTGCGCGTGCGTGTGCGTGTGCGTGTGCGCGTGTGTGTGTGTGTGTGTGTGTGTGTGTGTGTGTGTGTGTGTGTGTGTGTGTGTGTGTGTGTGTGTGTGTGTGTGTGTGTGTGTGTGTGTGTGTGTGTGTGTGTGTGTGTGTGGATTGAACCCTAATTCTGGCTGGCTTCTTTTAAAAAATTACTTCTATATTCTGAAATACGCCCAATAGAGGAACCTCCTCGCCCATTTTGGCTTCATTTCGACCCTCCACCAGTGCGTCCGCTTCTTTCGAAACATCCGTGATTTTTATCCCACTGACGCAGGACGACGGACGACAACGCCGTGCTTTCAGCCGAACGTGCTCCTTATACGCTATCGCGTAATACTCCAGCATTGGTAGCAGCGACGCTGACCTTTTACCCAACCACGCCCCGCTAACCTTTGCCGCCCTCCTGCCGGCATCTTTGCTGCATGTAGCCCGTAGACATACAGGCGGTAACGCACGCGTTCACCTCGCGTCGGTTCACCTATACGCAACGAAGATGCAGGCGGCCCACGTTCTTTTATCGTGGACCCACGCGGTGAAATAATCTCGTTGACCTCCGCGAGAGCCATGCACGTAGCACTAGGTTGTTCGTCAATCCAATAAAGCATGTTCTAGCTCGCTTTTTGTGCGAAGAAGATGGGGAATCCATCTCCTCCTTCGGGCCCTAGCGTTTTCTTTTCTTTTTTTTTTTATCCGTCTGCGTAATGCAGCGTTGGCTCCCACGGCTTCTGGAGGCTGTGAAGGTTCAGTGCTTCACGAATAGGGCCGCAGCTTACGGCCTAATAAGGATATCTGCGCACGAATGTCGGGCACTTTGTCCGCTAAGAAGATTAAGTAATCACGGCAAATTACGTTATGCACCTTTGATGCAGTACTTAGGGCGTATTGCTTCGGCTGGTTCATAAGTGTATGCAGCGTGCATGTAATAATCGCCCTTCTTTCGTGATTCTCGTCATTCGATGCCAGCCAGTATGCTTCGCGCTGGAAAGTTGTCCTCACTAGGATTGGTTTTGGGTTGTTGCGTTTGTTCTTTAAAGCCGTATATCTAGGCTGAAAGCTTTATGAAACCACGGTCAAAATGAAAGGAAACATGACACAAGTGCTCCGATAAAAGGAGCAGCTACGTTGAAATGAAAAGTTCATGTGGGCGACACTGGACGCTTATGTCCGGCGCTTTAGGTTTCGATCGTGGGCCCTCTGGGCCTGAATATCTGGCGGTACTCCTCATAGCGCCTTCTCGCCTTAATTCCCAGTGAAAACCCAAATCCCCGGAATATCCGAACCATAGCCGCATATCCTTGTCCGTACTTGTACTTCCAAGAGATGACCTATTCATGTTACTGATCTGGATGTCCTAACAGGTTATCCGGCGAATATCCCGTTCGGTCTTATTACGGGCACTTATACATCATTTATTTTTTCTCGTACCTCTTCACATATTGGCGTGATATCTGCTTCTAAAGTACCTTTTATAGTTAAAGATGCTTGAAATTCCAGTCACCCAATACTATAGATGCGCTCACACCGGGGCTCACAATCTCATGTGGAAAGAAAAGAATGCACGTGGCCATAGGACCTGATCACACAACCTTCATGGCCAATTTGCCAAAAAGTTGCGCCCAGTATGAGCCACTATGTTCACCAACGTTGCCAAGCTCTGACTCAGGTAGACACTCCATGGTTTCAAACTCCCCGTGGCTCATTTGGCGATGCTTTCCATTGGTTGAAAATAATTAGACCTAAATTACCTTTAGGCTTCTCAGCAACTAGCTAAAAAGAATGGCATTTCTCGTTGTACCTTCAATCTTTGATAAAAAAATTTAACTTACATATGGGCTTGCGAGCGGCACACTGCTTTGTGGGCCGTTGTTACCGTACTGTGTGGTACCGCTGTGTCGCTCTGTGTTGTTCACGGTGTTATTTCTCGTACTCTTCGAAGCATTTCCCGTCTTTTACCCGCACGTGCGTTGGGTGTCGGCCTCGCTTCTTCCTGATCACGATGAGCGTCAAGTTTACTGACAGCGTTGACGCTGTCTTCGAATGTTTCTGCGTCGTCGTGGAAGGCAGTTGGGGGCGGAAAAAGTAGAAGCGCGACAGTGAGTACCTGGTAAGCTGGTAAGCTCCACATCATCTTGTGCATACGCCCAAAGAGGGCCCCTTGACATTTCTCAAGTTACGACTGTTCTTAACTTTAGCGCACGTTTTCGTGGCGCGGGCCCCATCGTGGGCTCAACACGTGCTTGTACCCCGGTGCTCATCAATGCTTGGAAAGTGTTCGCCACGGTCAGTGACATATTACGTTCTAGCGCACAAAACAAAGGCTGGCAAGAAAGCACAGGACGCACGCTGTCATGAGTTTTCTTCATAGCCATCCCTGTTGATGCTGTAACCTCCGTGATGTAGGCTGCGTATTCAAATCTTTCAGATGTGTGCCAAACTTTTTTTGCGGCATTTTCAATTTTAAACACGCTGGTCATATTGCAGAGGGGTGCCTGCAGATGTGATTTTCAGAGATGTCCACTAAAATTTTAGTTGCATAAGATATTGTCCATTTCTACCCTCCCGTGTGCTATTTTGTAACCTAAAACGCCTGTAAAAGAACAAAATAAACCACGGCCTTCACATCCCTATCTGGTCCCCTGTAGATCCCGAACACGGTGTAAGATATATAGGTGAGGACACTGTGCGGGCGGCGCACTGGCCGCAAGCGACCAGATGAAGTACCAGCCGCGTCATCCGAACCGGGACGCTGATCGCAGCGCCAGTGTCGATGAAGCGGGCAAACTTCGCCCGAAGAAAGAATACATGAAATGAAATGAGATGAAATCTTTATTTGCCATCAAGTACAGATGGGGGGATTGTAGAAAAAAAGCTGTCCTTGGACAGCTTGACGGGTCCACAATGCCTTATTTCGGCAGAGTGGCGGCATCACTTAAGCAAACATATTCTTCATATCCAAACATATACATACATATTTAATATGATGCAGATATAGTACTCATAGTAAACGAAAGCAACAGAAAACAAAGAAAAACAAAACAACACTGGAACTCACTGCTACAAATGCAAAAGAAAACAACAGCAAGGCTAGACAACATTACATAGAAACCAAATACATCTGCCAGAGGTCCTTGTAGGTTGCCGTGAAGAGATCAAAACGGACAGAATTATAATAATTCAAAAGCTTTGGTACAGTGTACTTAAGGCACTGTTTCCCATAACTTGAACGTGACATCGGTACTGACCAATCCTCGAAGTGTCTTGTAATGTAACTTGGAGTTCTGTCCTGTAATTGGGATAGGTTACGTATATTGCTGATATTCCTGTGGATTTCCTGTTTATATACATGACTTAAGCGATATCTATAGAGATTGTGAGCTGGAACTACACCAGAGTTGTTGAAGAAAGTTGATGTGGAAGCAGTATAAGAGGCATTATATGTGTGTCGGAGATACTTTTTCTGTAACAGGTGGATGTGTTCTATATTAGTATATCAACTATCATATATATCAACATATATCAACTATGTCATTGCGATAGCAACCATGCAGATATCGCACGGCTCGCTTACGTCACGAAAGCCGTTCGCATGGCATGTACTGTTCCTTGCGCTGTCATCAGCAGCTTCGTATTGGCACTTTAAGCAACCTGAGTGCGGTCCACGGCGGTGCGGTTTTACGCCAGTGCTTCTCCAGCGGCATGGTGGTGGTCGGTAAACTGCAGCAATGGGCCGCAAGTGCTTTGTTGAAAACCGCAAGTGGCTTTCAGTGCAATCACGGTGTTTTATTTTCAATGTTTTGCTCAAACTCACTGAAACCGCTACCTACGAGCTACAATGAGCAAACGTTTTGGTAAACTGTACAATGTAACTGTTTTGATCGCATACATTGTTAGCAATAGCTCCTGATTACGAAAAAAAGTATTTCGGGGTTGCAGTTCCCAAGTATCGGCCAGTAAGATGTGAGCGATTTTATTGCCTTTGTAAGTATAAGAAAAAATGCTTATATGCAGTGCGATGAGTTAGTGGCATCGGTTGGAAAGGCAAGACCAGCAAAATTCAGTAACGAAAAAGTGGCGCGCAATAAAGTGTGGTACGAATGAAATGTGTAGCAAAAAGTAAATAAAAATCATTACATTCACCCCGTTTCAGTGCAAACTGTGGCACAGTCAAAGTTTAAGAGCACCCTTGCATCAGTGGCAGAAGCGAAGACCAGAATACTTTGTTATTGGCGTATTGATACTGTTAAGGTCAATCATTCCTTACGCCTTACAGCGCAGCGAGTAAAAGTTTAATGTTGCTCTTGATGTTGCAATGTGGTGGAGTGAGGAGCATATCATCCGACAATTGAGTCATAGTTAATTTACAGTAGACGCTCTGGAAACACAGTTGTTGCACTTTTAGTTAGCGTAAATTAAAGCAAGGGGACTGCTAAAAACATACCGTAAAACATGTGCGTGCTTGAGTGCGCTACCGGGAGAAAGTCGAAAAAAACGCATCCAGATGAGCGGATAAATCAAGAGCAAGTAAACGACTGAGTAAACGAACGGTACAGTGAGCAAGTGCAGGGCAGTACGAACGAGCGGCGCGCACGAAAGCTATAGCAAATGCTACAATGATATAAGGAACGAGCTAACTAGGGAAGGAACGAGCAGGGCGCGCAGCAGGCGAACGAATGAACGGGGCAACTAACGCACGAACCAACGAGCCAAAGGTCAAGAGCACAAAAAAGACAAGCGATGGTTACATGCTCGGTTATCAGGGCGCCGGCTCTTATTCGTGTAGCAGGATCATAAAACCCGCCAGAACCAATCGCCTTCAACTAAACCAGCGCGGAGCCGCTGCTTCATAAAACTGGAGTTGGCAACGAACGGTACAGAAACAAAGCGACAAAAGTGTTTTCTTCTTCCCATCAGCAGCAGGTTTCGAGAAAATGACATTCACAAAACACGCGTTCCCCATAGAAAAGCATGGCATCTCACAACAGCCCGAGCCGCCGAGCGAACAGCATCTCGTGGCACTTCTGGAAACTAGGGGACTTTATCTGAGAGCGGCGCGGGCCGCTGTGTACTCACCTATATATATCTTCCACCGTGATCCCGAAGGACATACCACAGACCTGCGTGGTATACAGAAAAACCGGCCAAAGTGATGTGTAGGAGATGTTCCCTGATGATTTCGGGATCTGCTGCGGATATCCGCATATTATATCTGAATATCACATGAATGTCCGTTGGACGTCATTGTCACTGGATTTGTTTTCAACCGCTTCTCCAGCAGGTCGTACAAACAGCGCGATCACTTCATCGCATCGCCTTAATACCGCTTAAACCATCATGCTTCGAGTGTTTTCTTAGTCGGTAATTCCCAATTTCTAGTATGTCTTATTTTTGGTACTTTAGTTTAGAGCTTGATATTCTGTGTGTGTGTGTGTTGTGTGTGTGTGTTTGCGCGCGCGCGCGTGCGTGTGTGTGAGAGAGAGAGAGAGAGGGGGGGGGGAGAGATGGAAAGAACAGGAAGAGCGCGCGAGAGGAGTTCAATTCTCCTCCGGTGTCACCACCGCACCGCTTCCCGTTTCAGATATTACAAACTAATGCTTCCGCCGCGTTGCTTGAAGTAAATGGGTTGTTTCTTTTACGGCGGAAGCCTTTAATGTCTCATCGTTGTAAGCAGAAGTTGTCGACAGAATTGTCACGCTTTTCAATTGGTCGAAACGGTCGTGACGTCACAGTGCGCGAATTTCAAACGGCGCCAATTGTACTTTGGCTACTAACCATGCAACCAATTATAGGGATCGTATAGTGATGCTCCAAGTTAGTGGGACTTACTTAACCAATTAGCCTAATTAACCTTTCTAGTCAGACCAGATAAAAAAAATGGCTGAGGCTTAACTTGGTTAACCCTGGTCAGATGCGAAGCATATTGATGGCTAGGCTTGGTAATACATGGCTTTCCTTGGTTGAATACTTGGTCATTTTAATACAACCACTAGAAGCCTTGCCGCCGCGGTGGCTCAGTGGTTATGGTGCTCGGCTGCTGACCCAAAAGACGCGGGTTCGATCCCGGCCGCGGCGGCTAGAATTTCTTTGGAGGAGAAGTTCTGGAGGCCCGTGTACTGTGCGATGTCAGTGCATGTTAAAGAACCCCAGGTGGTCGAAATTTCCGGAGCCCTTCACTACGGCGTCTCTCATAGCCTTAGTCGCTTTGGGACGTTAAACCCCATAAACCATAAACCAACCAGAAGCCTTCGTCGTAGGGGAAGACAACGGCATGGCTACAGCGGAACGCCGACTAACCCCGAGACGCGCGTTGGGTGGGCGCCTGGATTGCCACGGAAGCCGCGTCCGCCTGCCCGGTGGAGCGAGCGTTTCACCTACACCGAGTGTGAAATGCGCGGGAATGCCGCTCGAGGACATACCGGTGTCTGGGCGATGGCATCGTTCTCCCTCTCCCAGCGCATGACGGCGATCTGTCGTGACGTCATGTGTCACGTGGTATGTCACGTGGTGTGTCGTCACTGCACCACGTAGTCTGCACGGCGTGCAACCACAGCGACGGCGCGAGGTGGACCCTCATCTTCCTCTGTCGTGACGTCATGTGTCACGTGGTATGTCACGTGGTGTGACGTCACTGTACCACGTGGTGTGCACGGCGTGTAACCACGGCGAAGGGCTGTAGTGTACCTCCGTCTTCCTCTGTCGTGACATCATGTGTCACGTGGTATGTCACGTGGTGTGACGTCACTGCACCACGTGATGGGCACGGCGCGTAACCACGGCGAAGGGCTGTAGTGTACCTCTAGTAATATGCTTCGCATAATAAATAAAACTGAGTAGGAAATTGACCGAGCTCGGGAATCGAACCCCGGTCTCCAGAGTGCGAGACGAGAACTCTACCACTCCTCCATGCCAGCTTTTTTTTTTTTGTGGCAATAAAAATTCCATGCCAGCTCGATGGTTTAGAATGAACAAAGGCGCGTCTAGTGAATACGGTGTCTTCATTCACTCCCATCTTCCTCCCTTCCTGTTACGACGAGGTTTAGGTGTCCACCAAGATATGAGAGACATACATTTCCTTTCCTCAAAAACCAATTTACCGACGAACAAGGCGTAGAATCTTTCCTCAAAAAGCGTTGCATTCAAAGGGCAACGCATCGCGCCGAACGGGTGGTGGCGTTCCGTGGACTGCCTCGCAGCGCTACAACACGCTGTCGCGTTCCACTCCTAAAGGCTAAGATTAACCGTCATTAATTGGCAGTTAATTTATGCACCAACAGAATGTAAAGTGTGTAGGGCTGCGTTTATTAGGCGTCCTCAAGAGACCGAACCGCTGTGCAGGGTCTGGCAGCGTAGACGGGCGCAGCCAGCACCAAGAGAGCGGGGGAACTTCGTCGTCGTCAGGCGCAGCGCAGTGTCGGCGCATGGCGGTAGCGGAACCTGTCCCAGTTGGCACACTACAGTTTCCCCCGGGTGAAAAGGAGCCATCCTGGCGTCTTAAGGGGAAGGAAGAACAGAGGGGTCGTAGTACGGCTTCAATCGGTCGACGTGGACGGTTTCGCGGCCACGGCGACGCAAGTCCGCAGCGGGTGCAACAGGCTCAACAATATAATTGACCGGAGATGTTTGCTTGAGAACCCGATAGGGACCATGATACCGATACAGCAGTTTCCGCGAAAGGCCGGGAGTTGTGGGAGGCACCCGGAGCCACACAAGGGAGTCGGCAGGGTAGGAGGTAGAGGCCGCGGAAGTGTCGCGGTCATGTTTTTGCTGCCACTGGGTCTGCGTGGTAAACGAGCGAGCAAGCTGGCGGCATTCTTCGGCGTACCTGGCAGCGTCGGACAGTGGCGTGGACTCGGAAATGTCGGGTCGGTAGCGAAGAAGAGTATCCATCGTGCAGGGGGGCTCGCGGCCGTACAGAAGAAAGAAGGGAGAGAATCCTGTGGTGGTTTGTGTCGCAGTGTTATATGCGTAGGTGACGAAGGGAAGAACTTGGTCCCAGTCGGAGTGGTTGGCGTCGACGTACATGGACAGCATGTCACTGAGGGTTCGGTTGAAACGCTCGGTCAGGCCGTTGGTCTGAGGGTGGTAAGACGAAGCGGTTCGATGGATAATGCGGCATTCCTTGAGGAGGGCCTCAAGAGCGTCAGACAGGAATACGCGTCCACGGTCGCTGAGCAGTTCTTGAGGAGCACCATGGCGAAGAATCAGGTTCTTTAGAAGAAAAGAAGCCACGTCGCGGGCGGAGGCAGATGGTAATGGAGACGTTTCAGCATAACGTGTGAGATGATCCACGGCCACGTTAATCCAGCGGTGACCAGCGGGAGTGGGAGGGAGGGGGCCGTAGAGGTCTATGCCAAAGCGGTCAAACGGGCGGGCAGGGCAGGGTAACGGCTGCAGTGGAGCAGGCGAGGTGTGAGGCGGACATTTACGCCGTTGACAGGATGGGCAAGATCGCACAAAGTGGCGAACAAAGCGGTACATGCCACGCCAGTAGAATCGAAGACGCAGACGCGTGTAGGTTTTCAACACGCCGCCGTGGGCACACTGTGGGTCCGCATGAAAAGCGGCGCAAATGTCGATGCGTAGATGGCGAGGGATCACTAGGAGCCATTTGCGTCCGTCGAACAGGTAATTGCGACGGTAGAGGAGACCGTCCCGAATAGAAAAGTGACGGGCTTGACGTAAGAGAGAACGGGACGAATTATCAGTCGAAGGACTCGAAAGGAAGTTAATAAGAGTGACGATCCAAGGGTCTTTCTGCTGCTCGGTTGACATGTCGGCAGTGGCAAGCGAGGACAAGTCGTAAGCAGACACAGGAGCAGGCGATGAAGCACTAGGTAGCGGCGAGCGGGAAAGAGCGTCCGCGTCATTATGCTTGAGGCCGGAGCGGTAAATGACATGAATGTCATACTCCTGCAATCGCAGAGCCCAGCGAGCTAGGCGGCCTGACGGGTCTTTGAGAGAGGCCAGCCAGCACAGGGCATGGTGGTCGGTTACTATACAGAACGGGCGACCGTAGACATAGGGACGAAATTTTCCAATGGCCCAAATGATGGCCAAACATTCTCGTTCGGCAACAGAATAGTTGGCCTCCGCTTTGCTCAAGGTCCGACTGGCGTAGGCGACCACATATTCACGGAAGCCAGGTTTGCGTTGGGTGAGAACGGCACCCAGTCCAATACCGCTGGCGTCAGTGTGGATCTCAGTAGGCGCAGTCGGGTCAAAGTGGCGCAGGATAGGAGGCGAAACCAAAAGGCGGCGCAAGGTGTCGAAGGCGTCATCGCAAGCAGGCGTCCAAGCGGAGAGGTTGGAGCTGCCTGCGAGTAGCTGGGTCAGAGGAGCGATGATCGAGGCGAAATTTAAGATGAAGCGACGGAAGTACGAGCAAAGGCCAACGAAGCTACGGAGCTGCTTCAGTGAGGTGGGTTTCGGAAATTCGGCAACTGCACGAAGTTTGGCGGGGTCCGGAAGAATGCCGTCTTTAGAGACTACATGTCCTAAAATGGTGAGTTGTCGGGCAGCAAAGCGGCACTTTTTCAAATTCATCTGGAGCCCAGCGTCAGTAAGACAAGTCAGAACGCGCTCCAGGCGGATGAGATGAGAAGAAAAGTCCGCAGAAAAGACGACGATGTCATCGAGATAGCAAAGACAACTCTCCCACTTGAGTCCACTAAGGATGGTGTCCATCAGGCGTTCGAAAGTTGCCGGGGCGTTGCAAAGGCCAAACGGCATGACGTTGAACTCATATAAGCCGTCAGGTGTTATGAAGGCAGTTTTTGAGCGATCAGTGTCAGCCATGGGGACCTGCCAGTAACCTGACCTCAAATCCAGCGAGGAGAAATACTCAGCTCCCTGCAAGCAGTCCAGGGCGTCATCGATTCATGGCAGAGGATAGACGTCCTTGCGTGTGATGTTGTTGAGCCGGCGGTAATCAACACAGAACCTGATGGAACCATCTTTCTTTTTTACCAACACAACAGGAGACGCCCAGGGACTGTGAGAGGGCTGTATGACACCCCGACGGAGCATGTCGTCCACGTGATCAGAAATGACGCGGCGCTCAGAAGCCGAGACACGATAGGGGCGCTGGCGAAGAGGGGCGTGTGTACCGGTGTCGATGGTGTGCGCAACGACAGACGTACGGCCCAAGGCAGTCTGAGGAAGATCAAAAGAAGACCTGAAGCGCTGGAGGAGGGCGACGAGTTCATCACGTAGCGCGGGTGGAAGGTCAGCGTCAATGGCACGGTGGAAGACGTCGGAGGGCGGTGGATCATTCTTAACATCACAGGAGCTGAGCACATCGACATCGAAGGAAGCGGTGGTATCAAGAATAGGGTAGGGAAGGCAGGAATCAAGTTCTTCAATACGCCCGAGGCATTCACCTCGGAGCACTGCTGACGGGCACGAAGATGGGTTCGAGACGTAAATTGCACTTTGTCCATGGTCGATCGTCAGAACAGCAAAGGGAAGCAGGAGGCAGGGATGGCGGGAAGCGGTTTCGGAAGGCGTGAAGAAAACAGTTGAATGAGTGACGCCGGCACAGGAGAGGGGTACGAGGACAGCAGAAAACGGAGGAATGTCGGTATCAGTCGCGACCACAAGTTTGGCAGACTGCGTAGGTACGTCGCAAAAGGGAGCGTCACACAGCGGAGAAAAGGCGATTTCAGCTCGAGCGCAGTCAATAACGGCACGATGGGTCGAAAGGAAGTCACATCCCAGGATGATGTCGTGTGAGCAGTGAGACAGCACAATAAACTCGATGGTGTACAAAACATCTTGAATGAGGACACGGGCCGTATATGCGGCTGAGGGATGAATGCGCTGTGATGAGGCGGTGCGAAGCGAAAAGTCAGAAAGTGGGGTAGTCACTTTGCGGAGTCGGCGGCAGAGAGCTTCACTTATAACAGATACTGCAGCGCCCGTGTCGACGAGGGCGAGAACCTTGGCACCTTCCACGAACACTACGATTACATTAGCGGGACGACACGGAGGACTTGAGGAGTTCGAAACAAGCGCAGTTCTTGCCCCCGGAACTGCGGCTGTTAGTTTCCCTCAAGTGCGGAGCTAGAACGTCGCAGCATCGGAGAAGGGGAACGGCGTCGAGGGGAAGGCGATCGGCGACTGGTGTAAATTTGGCGATCAAGGGAAACAAAGGGGGGACCAGGTGGACTTCTCGGCGAGGATAGTTCGGCATCGTACGGGTAGGAGCGCAGATCAGGTCGAGAAGGCGGAAGGCGCTGGCGGCAAAGCCGCGCGACATGGCCGGGCCGACCACAGGCGTAACAGATGGGTCGGTTGTCCGCAGTACGCCAGGGATTCGTAGGATGTGGGCGAACTCTTGAGAACGGAGCTTGAGACGGGGGCTCAGACGGCGGCGGCGGACGGAAAGAAGGGGCGGCCTGGTAGGAATCGGGTGCCGGCGTATGTCGTGGCCTGGCCACTGCTTGGGCGTACGTCAGGGGTGCTGTCACAGGCGGGAGCACAGGGCTTGACGGTAGCAGGTCAGCGACTTGGTCTTGCACGACACGGCGAATGGTAGGAGCCAAAGACGGGGTCGAGTCAGGAACTTGGCGGGCGGGGTCTTGAAAATGTGATATGAGGGACAGCTGGCGAGCGACCTCTTCACGAACGAAGGCTTTGATTTGGTTGAGAAGAGGGGAGTCCTCAGGAGAAGTACCGCCCAGGGCCAGTGTAGAGAGGGCCTCGTCGCAGACACCGGCACGCCGTGTGGAAGCGCGCTGCTTGCGGAGCTCGTCGTAGCTCTGGCAAAGCTTAATAACCTCACTGACGGTGGTAGGATTTTTCGCGAGGAGCATCTGAAATGCGTCGTCAGCGATGCCTTTGAGGATGTGGTGGATCTTGTCCGCTTCTGGCATGGCGGCGTTGACACGTTTGCAGAGGTCAACGATGTCCTCAATGTAACTTGTGAAGGTCTCGTCGGTGTGTTGAGCGCGGTCCCGTAAGCGCTGTTCGGCACGGAGCTTGCGCACCGCAGGGCGGCCGAATACTTCCGCAAAACTCTTCTTAAATACGGGCCAAGTGGGTAGGTCCGCCTCATGGTTTCGAAACCAGAGGTTCGCCACGTCCGTGAGATAAAAGATGACGTTACTCAGCTTGATAGTGTCATCCCATTTGTTGTAGCTGCTCACTCGCTCATACGATGACAACCAGTCGTCAACATCTTGGTCGGCAGTGCCACTGAAGAGGGCAGGGTCACGCTGCCGGATGGCGCCAGAACAAATGACGGTGGTTGAACTGGCCGCCGGTGTTGGGGCAGTCTCATTTGGCATGGTTGACACAGGCGGCAGCGTACGGCTCCGGAGTTCCAGGTTGGTAGGGGACGAACCCAGCACCTCCACCAATTGTAGGGGTGCGTTTATTAGGCGTCCTCAAGAGACCGAACCGCTGTGCAGGGTCTGGCAGCGTAGACGGGCGCAGCCAGCACCAAGAGAGCGGGGGGAACTTCGTCGTCGTCAGGCGCAGCGTAGTGTCGGCGCATAACTCGTCGTCGTCAGGCGCAGCGCAGTGTCGGCGCATGGCGGTAGCGGAACCTGTCCCAGTTGGCACACTACAAGTGAACAATCGCGTAGCAGAATGCAGCACTCAGGCTTTCGCCTTTCACCACTTTAGCCGCTAAAGTTCCTCGTAATTTTTTCCGTTTTGAGTGCGCATAGCATTGGTAACTACTGCCAGTTGATGGCGTGGATTTTTAGAGTGGCATTATAGCAGCTTATAGTGAGTGAGATTCCGATTCGTCAAGAACTTAATCTTTTACAAACCTCGGGCCATGTCGCACTTTGTACAATTATTGTGTTCGCTGGTGCTTGTGCCGGCTTTTGCGCGAACACAGAACGACCTATCGATTGAAACGGCTTTCGGCAGCGTCAGCGTTTCGATGAATTGTTCGAAAAGACCTTAATCCGTAGCATTAGGGCACTCGACAATACCCTCGGATTGTTAGCGTCAGCTCGGGTCTTTTGCAACGATTGCAAATGCAGACCAAGCGCGCGCGCTACCAGATTCGATAGAACTGGAGCAATTAGTCGTCACGATATGTGGATGCGGAGTTTCGATAGAAGAGAAAATTGTCTGTGCTCCCTGCCGGAAGAACAGTACACACATGGAGGGGAACGTTACGAACGCTAAGAAGCGCCACTTGTCCACTCAGTACCAGTGGGCTGATTTGAGTACTTTCCCGCACTGCAGGAATGCGACGGCGGCGCTGCATTTCTTCGTGCATTATGAACTACAGGGGGAAGTTCTTTTTTTTTTTTTGCTGAAGAACCACACTGACCTCAATTTGTACTGCAAATAAATTCTAACACATGCATTGCTCCAAACAGCTCAAATTCCCAGCCTTCCTGGGAGCCAGCAACTGGCGCTATCTGTCGGCCGTAAGCAGCGAACACCGCATAACTCGGTTTATGGGGTTTAACGTCCCAAAGCGACTCAGGCTAAGAGAGTGGTCATAGTGAGGGGCTCTGGAAATTTCGACCACCTGGGGTTTTTCAACGTGCACTCACATCGCACAGAACGCGGGTCTCTAGTGTTTCGCCTCCATCGAATTTCGGCCGCCGCGGCCGGGATAGAACCCGCGACTTTCAGGTCAGGAGCCGAGCACCATAACCACTGAGGCACCGAGGCCGCGCGTGCTACATTCGCGCACGGTGGAGTGTTTTAAAGTTGTAAGTTGTAATTTTCAAAAAAATAGACAGTCTCGCGAGATTCTGCTCAAATGTGGCGATTATCATCGGCCGTCTCTTCCTGATAGCTGAAAAATCTGACCGATTAAAATGCTTACTGCGCTCACGCCAACTACTTCCGACTGCCATAGGAAATAGATGGGATATATCGAACATTCCAGATTACCAAGGGGATTATGAGTGCTCAGCGCCACGCGGCACGCGGTGGCAGTCGTGCAAACTATAAGCGTTTGTCCACATTTCATGGGCGCAATTCGTCTCCCTATTTTACGTGTTTGCCGCCCAGCTGCTTTAACAATCGAGATTGACCTCAAGCATCTCGCAAGCGCCATTCTTTTCCATAGCATTCATCAGAGTATACGGCACTTTTGGAGAACTTTCAATGCACCACTTCACCACCTATCGACGCGCTTCTATAGCTGGGCTTAAACGAAGAGATGATTGTTGGTTACCATGTTCGAAGCTAATTGCAACGCCCACGTGTGTGTGTCTTTTAGAGCTAAAGCACTACTTCACGATCAAATCTGCAAAAGCCGGGCCATCGCTGAAGCCTTGACCTTGAATAAGTAAATAGAATAAATATTGCCGCGACTGGGATTCGAACTCGTGGCGGTGCAAACAGATCAGCTTCGCTGGCCACTGCACGAGACAACTATGCTACCGCCGCAGGCGGTCATGCCTCGTGTTAAACTGCAACACACTCTCGCTCTTTGCATTGCACTTCGTTGGCTTCATCAACTTTTATCTCTGGCGCTAACATATCTGATCACCTTAACCGCAATCAGAGCTTAACCTGAGTCTGATATCGTCGCCAGATGTGCCGACGACCCAGCAAAGCAAAACAATGAGCCAATCAGGCTACACACATGCTTTCGCATGTCTACTCGACGTAACTGCGTTAAAACCCTGCCATTTTTTATTGATATTCCGCTTCTACCTTCTTTCTCTCTTCATTTTTAATTCTTCCCTCTTCTTTCATTTTCGCAACCTCTTTGTCCGCCTACCAGTGCGCGTAATAACGTTAGGATGGCAAGCCGGAAGTTTCATTCGCTAATTTGTGTACCATTACACGTTAAAGAACCCTAGGTGGTCAAAATTTCCGGAGTCCTCCACTACGGCGTGACTCACAGCCTTTAAACCGCCATAAACCAAACCATAATTATTTTATGAAGCGATAACACTTTGTCCCGTTACAGGCAGCCGACTCAGAGACGAACGCCATACATTTCTTAGCAGGAGTGATAGTGAGGGAGGAATATGATATTACATTTCATGGGAGCTCCTTTTTTTTTCGGACAAATTTTCTACTGTGGCTAACTACATCTCACTAAGCACGTTGTGGCCGCACATGACAAGAGCTTGAAGAAAAACTGAGCTAGTGTGTAAATTTCGCTGCCGAGCTAGTCATTCAGGCAACTTGGCTGGAGGATGGGTTCTATTGTGTAGCGCTGTTGCGTATTGTACTCTACAGCGTTAGGCGTTGTGTTAACTAGAGCCCGTTGTAGTTGCTAACCCACCATCGCCGTATGCACCACCATCCGAGTTTACCACAAAAGAGCATATCCCTTTCTGCATGACAAAGCAGGCAAGGCTAAGCTGCGAGGATCCCGTCACGAGAACAAGAACGTACTCGCAGCGAGCGCCCTCCTCAGGAGGTCACATTGTGGCGGCGTTAGATAATGCTCTCGCCGGGCCGAGATGCGCAGATCGAATCACGTGGTGCGGTATATGGGCCGACTTGCGCTGCGCTCCACGTGTAAGCCACTCCCGAGGCTGCCTGCGTTCGTGAAGATTAGGCGTGCATACAGGCGTATGACAGGTGAGGCACAGGGAACGCCAGGAAAGAAAGTTCTCGGCGAGGCGAAAGACTGGAGGCCCAGAGGAAGCAGCAAAAAGAAGAGGTGCGCGGATGCAGATTCTTTGTTCCTACGGGCGCTCGGAGTCGATTTTGGTGCTTTCATGTTTCCTCTTTGTTTGTTTTCTTTTGCCTAACCTGTGCACACACGCTTGCTGGCTTCGCACATCTTCGACGCGAAAACTGTCGGCATTATTATTTTGTGCCGTGGCCCGCTTACCCCCTGCTTTTGGTTTATTTTAGGCGGCTTCTTATCGCTGCCCAGCCAGCAGGGCTGGATCGAGGCAGCGCCTTCCTGTGTTATGCCTCAGCTTTCAGCCTCTACCTGCAAGGCACCTAAGAGATATACCGCAGAGCGGGAAGAGAGGCTTAGAAGGGGGGAAAGGGAGGGGATATTTTCTTTTCATTAAATCAGAACGCCTGTCGAAGAGTCTCACTTCCTGTAGAGAGTTTCCTTAACGCGTTCCAGCCTCTAGAGGGTAGCCTCGGTTTTATGACGCGAGAAAGTTTCCGGGCCTCTATTGATAGATCTGCTTGTCGGTATTCTTTACGCGCTAAGAAATTCGCCTGGATTGAATTTTCATTCCTTCGCTGTGTAAATGTTTATTTTGTGGAAGGAGGTCTCATTGCACATTGCATAAAAACTTCTCTTTCAGAGTTCACGCTAATTGGATCTCTGCGACCGATCGGCGAATTTAATCACTCCTGCCGGTGTTAAGCGAAATATAGCATTCTCCGTGCGACAGAGTTGTTTTTTTGCTTTTGAAGTTGCGCCTTAAAGCCTGAGGTTCGGGATTCATATCATACTAAAACCTTAAGAATTCACTCAAGATTCTTTCACTCTGAGTATCTTTTTAATCCATATCCTCAGAAAAACGGCTCCGCCGGCTTTGGTGACAATTGACGGTGAATGAAGCTACCGCCTCCACCTTCAGCACTTCAGAATTTTCCGGTTGACTTATTTCTGGTATTTATTGGGGTATCAGTCCTGACCATACTGATGCCTTAAGTCATTTAAAAAGCTTCTCGCTCAGCTTCCGCTCCCCCATGTTCGGCCGCGATCTATTTGGCACCTGGAATTTAACATGACATATACCACGTTCATAGGCATGATCGAGTCTGGTACTGGTGAACACCGGGATGAGGATTTTACATTTAATGAAAACGCTTTTGAAAATGGATGTCTACCACCGTAGCTAACTTGGTAAACGCGCATGCGACTTGCGGAGGTCATGCGTTCGGACCCCATCCGTAGGGTTTTTGTGCTTTGCGCGATATAGTATACAGCTCGTTCGGTCGAAAAGCCGTCGGCGTAGTAGAAGTCGACACCGCGTGTCGGAAATAATCGGGGGCTGCGTAAAAAAATCGTATTCTGTTAATTTATGGTTCCAGTGATTGATTATTGATGTGTGTGTTAGGGATGAGGAGTTAATGAAATAATTGTAATTAAGTGATTAATGAAAGAAATGAAAAAATAAAAAGGGGGTTCAAAGGTGCCAAAGTGGTCAGAATTAAAAGCCAATGCTTTATGCTGGTAGTTAAGAAAATTTAGAGTGTGTAATTGATCAATTAATTCAAACAATTAAAAAAACTTAGAGTCGCATCAGCATCATATGACGCACCAAACAGCTTACGCTATCGCGTCTACTCATATGCGCAGCATAGGAGTCCTCCGACATTTTTATTCTTCTTTCTGCAAAATTGTCTCATCTCTGAAATCAGTTCGCTGTTAATTTGCCTCTATGATCAACACTTCCACATAACAATAATAGCATTAAACTGCGATTTCCTTGGTTTCAGTGACTCTTCGCTTGCTTCGTATGTGCATACTAAGAAGCCCTGAATTTTTTTTGTATTCTTACCTGGTCATCCCACATGATGACGCAAAACAGTTTCCTTTCGAGGTTTTTATCCCGATTATCGCGCCCTCTATGCGTCGCGAAGTACGCCACAGCGGCATGTTGCGCCCACTATAAACTCATCGGACGTTCTTCGTATACTATAGCGAGATGCTTTGTTGTATTCCGCCCGCAATGCACCTTACACACCGTTGATGCCTCTGCCAGCGGCTTCCTCCATAACCTCAGTGCTTCGGGTGGTTACTTTCAGCCTCAGGTACCACTGAAACCTCCAACGTTAAGCTTTTCCGTTCGTGTGACCTTTTTCCTTGTCACCTTTTGATGGCCATAATCTAGTAACTCTCGCCTTTTCCTATAGCGACCATAAGCTGTCACCTTTTGCATCTGAGAAGTAGGTGTATTTTTTTGCTCGGTAACCAACGGCGAAAGTGCCATAGATAGCTCCTTGGAGTATTATCACGTTTGGAAAGAACAGCCTATCTGTAATCAGGAGGAGGCGTACGCCGGAGACTCCTGCACATGACTCACTTAGTAAGGAAATGTCCTGGACATATTTTTCCCAACATCAGATTACTTTGTATGGTTTTAGTGTCTTTCTTCTTCGGCCTGTTTCTTCGAGTAAAAAATGTAATGCAAAAAGAAAAAAAAACCTGTGTTCGTCTTCTCGCTAAGACTTCTCCTAAGCACTACACTCCCAGCGGGCGTCGTTCACGAAGTGGTTCTAAACAGCTCCAGGCGCAGCCTTTTCGCAATTAGAGCCGCTGCACACGCCGCGGAACAACTAAAGGGACACGCCCACATCTGAGTCTGGCTCAGTCACGATGTCAAGCACGAGATTCCTCACTGACAACAATCGGCAGCGTGGGTGTGCTGTACTTTCTCGTGCACGTCAGGGGCTGTCTTTCTTTCCTTCCCACTCTAAAAATCTTGCTATTATTCTCTCTACTACTTTGCGACCATTCTGCTCGGAGCACTCATATCAGGACCCGCTGCACGCTCACACCAGCTTGGCGAAGTACTAGCACACGTAGGCTGGCAGCTGTTGCTAGCTGTAATACGGAACGCTTGTTTTGCGCGCTCCGCCCGCGCGCGAACGTTTACAGCATTACCACTGTGGCTTTGGGCTGCAGCTGGCAGGGTCCGAACCGCGGCAGCTTACGCCTGTTTTTGGGTGGCGTGCGGAAAAATAATGAGAAGAAAAGAAGACAGACAAGAAGAGGAACGGTGTGACGAATACTAATAAAAGCAGTGCGGGCAGAAAACGGAGGTTAATGAACTGCTTCCGCAGCGCACGTGTTTAAATACTTACAGCAAGCTCAGGCCGGCATGCACGCTTAGCAAGACTCCTGCCAACCATCCCGCTATCCCTTAAAAATGCATCATCTGGGTAGAATTGCCACTGGCGCGCCGCGAATTTAATGTGTGAGGAACTCTCCGAGTCTTAGCGCAGACTCCAGCTGAGTGAGCTTTCTTTTTTAATTATCCGTTTTCTCCTCGTTCAGCTTGTCCAGCTAACTGCGGACCGACTAAGTTGCAGATGAGCGCGGCGGCGAAATAATTTGCGCTCTGGAAATGAGTCGCTTTCGCAAGTGTTTCGCAGGGTCGTTAGGCCTTCCTCATCGCTATGCCGCTTCTCTACACCCTGCTGCCTTCCCTCCCGCCCCTCGGCCCCGCACACACACACACACACACTTCGCCCATTCCCTCTTCTTGATTGCGCCCCCGACCGTTGTATTTTCAGCGGAACTTTCTTTCGGGAGTCGGAATGGAGAAATATGCGACTGTGCTCGGACTTCTCAGCAGCGTTTTTGTGCCCTTTCGATATCTTTCCACTGATGAAGGAGTGCACGCGTCTATTAAAAAGTTCATTACAAAGGCAAAGCGTAAAACCAGAGTTGCAGAACTTTGCAGAAGTAAGACAAAAAGCTGGACAAGTAGGTAAAGGTTCCTTGTGAGTGGAAGAGCACGAAATCAAGACGAATGACAAAAGAAGACACACAGATGCAGCGCTCGTCTGCGTATGTTTTCCTTTTTTATTTCGTCTTGTTTTCGCTCTGTTCTATTCAAAAAGAACTCTACAACCATGCTTTTGCATTTGAGCTTAGCGAGAACGAGCAACGCGACGTAATGGTGATTGGTCGGACATTGCGAAACTCTCATGGTTGGTATTCTTCGCTTTTGGTGCACCACTCCTTGGAATCAGGCGACTGTACGGCACACACCATATTTCCTGTTGACAGAAGAGCAGCGTCAATACCATGACTTCGAGAATGGCTGGACGCCAGCGCTTAAGATCTCTAGCGCAGGGCGTATTGCCTTCTGTACTGGCGCCAGGTGGATGCAATAGAGGGTAGGGGGCACACTCCACTCTCTATACGTGAGAAAGTGGCTGTGCGAAAACTACGTTGGCCGCCATTTCTCAAAAGAGAAGGAAGTGCCAATTAAAAGTAGGAAATTAAGGTTTTTGAAAATGAATTTCAGAAATATAGTACCCGTCTCCACTGCTTTCCCACCGCCTTCTCCAAGAGCAATGCATGATTCCTAGGCCGTAGGTTTGGTCCGCCTGACCATTACGCAGAACGAAAGCTTCTTCTTCGTTGACGAATACTGATACCCGTACTTTGGTCTCTGTCGGCGAAACCGACCGCGACATAACAACGTGCTTGAGAGCTGATCCCTGTCTTAGAGCAGAGGAACACCGTACAGGAAGGCGGATGTGCAAACCTATAGAAACGTTGACTATAAACGTGGCTATTAAGATGGCTTGAAACTTTGATTGATTTAAGCGTTTGGATAATGATATATTGTGGCTTACTCGTCTCAGTAATAAAGTGGGAGCCTGAATGGTGCCCTTTCTCCACAAGCCAACAGAACTGTGTTGGATTTCGTGAGGCATAGGCACGGATCAAACGTTCTACTTGTTGTGAGTGGACTGTAAGCTTGTAGTGAAGATAAAACATGTCTCTCCTCTATATACGAATGAAGGTGTGCAAAATCGTTTCTTAGGTTAGACTCGCAAGGTGATGCTTTGCACTATTTAGTTGGGTATCATTCATTTCTTGTTGCCGGCGAAGAACAGCACGAATAGTTCGAGCTTTTTTGCGCAAGTTGCTACGACTCTTTAACATGTCCTCATTTCCTCTGCACGTTAGCAGATTGTTAGCAACCATGTCCTGATAAGAAATAGCACTTTGAAGCCTTTAATGCGTTGTTAGGCTTCTTTCTTGAGAGAAAAGAAAACATTTATTTATAACGCGAAGAAACTGTCCTATATTTGAATTCGGCAAGATACGTTACTCTGTACAGTGGATTTATCATCATCAGGCTGGCTACGCCCACTGCAACACCCATATCTCGCCAATTAACGCTGTCCTGTGCCAGCTTCGGATGACAAGCATGCCAGGTGGCGACAGTCAGGTGGGCGCATGAGATTAAGTTGACCAGGATAGTGCAGAAGAGAGTCACTTTGGGGCCAGTGGGAAATGCCTTTGTCCTGTAGTGAACGCAGCTGGGCTAATGATGATGCTGACGATCAATTTTCTTTGATACAACGTGCGTAAAATTTCCCTTCAGCGGCGTCCTTCAATCTCGCCGTAAATGTTGCTCCTTTGAGAACACATAAATGAACTCTGACGATCAGCTACTGAAACCCAATACTCAGCAGTCCCCGCTGGGAGTGAATACGGTTGAATTTGCCAATCTATGCTTACTGTTTAGCGAAATTACTGCAAAAAACACACTCACCACATTTCCGGGAGTTTCTAAATCCTGTCAGTCACTACGCAACAGTCCTACATCCTTACTAGATCCGCCAGAATGGCGTCGGCCGCTCCTCAACCGTCGTACAGAGGCAACTCGCCAAGAGCATAAGATGAAGAGGGCAGAAAAAAAAAAGACGCGTTTTTACGAGGTTACCAATTGCAGAAATCGAGCAATCGATACTTCGAAGCTCTCGCTTTTCATTGGTTTTCTAGCCTAAAGCGCGACTAAGCACTGTCCCAGGGGGCCAGTTATGCGCCTTTCCTTTGTTTTCGAAGCTCCCGCTCTTATTCAAGAATTAAAAGTTCGCTGTCCTTCGCGTTGAACATGTTGCTTATGTCTGCTAAAATCTGGACAAACCACAGCCGACATCCACGAGACTTGTTTGCAGATCGCAATCTCGAATGAAAAACACTGCTCTCATCCCGATACTTCGGCATCACCCTCGTGGTCCTAAGAGTAGGTCCGGAGCCCTCCACTACGGCGTCTCTCATAGCCTCAGTCGCTTTGGGACGTTAAACCCCATAAAACAAACAAACAACTAAGAGTAGGTCCATGAAGTGGAAGCCGGAAGGAGCCGTTAGCGGCGCCGTGGTGGCAGGCGACGCCATCGAATGCACGACACATCTCTTTGACATGCAACTCAGCGCCAACAAAACATGTTTCGAAACTGATACGCAAGTCGTTTCGCTCTTTTTCTACCACTTTCTTTTTTTTTCTTTCTGTGGTATTCACATCCGAACGATATGAAAGTCGTCGCGTCTAAATCACAGAGTGTGGAAATGAGGCGCAGGAAATTCGGCAAGCATACGAGGCGGCGGTGGCGTCGCCGCTTTCCTAGCGGCGCAGCAGATAGCCTCAGTTGCGCTGGTCCCGAGAGTGCGTGCAGAGGGAAGAAAAGGGAGTGCGAGAAGAGCGGGGCGGGGGCCGGTGGAGGGAGTGGGGTGGGGAGACGGGGGAAGGAAAAGGCCCGACTATTCTTTGCTGGCCGAGAATGGCGCGCGCGCCCTTGACGCGCGCACACGCGCAGCCCGCCGGGGTCTCGCCGGCGCAAATGAAGCTTTCTTCGTGAAATCTCATCTACGATTCACAAACGACTGAGGAGTTCTCCTTATCTCGAAGCAATTCCATTTCGCCAGAGGGCGCGAGAGCACCAATGTGACGCGCGAGAAATATTCCTTTTGTTTTGTTCTTTATTTCCTCCTTTATTTTCCTTATCTGCGCAAAATAGAAGCAGCCCAACGTGGTCTTTCTCTAGCATGTATGTGTGTGTGTGTAAGTATGCGGGCATTGTAGCGCGCACGTGTTTGTGTTCGTACGTGTCGTCATCTCGGCAACTCCGTCTTTCCGTTCGTAAAGACGGTCTCCTTTCTTTTTGAGTTTCTATCTTTCTATCTTTTTCTCCCTCTTTCTGTGCTTTCAGACCCCACCCCCCACTTTCCTCTGCCCTAATTCATTTCTCGCCTCTGGCGCATTCGGACCCTTATATTCTCGTTGTCTCTTCTGTCTTGAATCCTACTTTTTCTGCGTTTCATGCTCGACCCAATCGTAAAAAAAATAAGATCATTTCTTCACTGAGAAGCAGAAGAGCTGGCGAACTTGACTCAACCCAAGAAAAAAAAGTACAAGAAAATGAATTTCTGCCTTTCCAACAATTCTGGAGTCCTGCATGCTTGCTTGAAGCAGAATTATCCACTTTCTAATCCGAGACATTTGCTTGCTTCCTAATGCTTTCTGCTGATAAGCTCAAGGTCGTGGGTTCGAGACAGGGAAGTAGTAGTATGAGATTAAAGAAGGCGACACGCAAGAATTCATTTTATGGGGAACAGCGCAACAAAGGCGGGACACACACACAGAAGACGAGCGCTGTGTGTGTGTCCCGCCTTTGTTGCGCTGTTCCCCATAAGGTGAATACTTACCAACTCGCCCAAATTTCAGCTTGACACGCAAGAACACCTGAATCGGAAGATTCAGTTCATCTTAAAGAGATGCGGGCGGAAGAAATTGATCTATTGCACTTAACTACGTGTACGATGACGTTCATATCGTGCGGTGAAACTTCGATGTGGAGTTCAAAGAGGGCCCGTCACAGGCTACCATGCGGAATACCACGGCACTGCAAGCATGCCGGCATGCCTGCCACTAATAATGTATTTGCTATCAATACACAAGGAAAGATTCTGCGCCTATTTAGCGACTGGCAGTGAGCAGCCAAGATTGTCGCAGATGCCTGCCTCCTGCGCGAGCGTTCGGAGTCACTGGCTGTTGCTCCTGGTGAGATTCACGGATGTCGCCACAACGATGACAATACTAATATCACAATACAGCACCACACTCTTCCAGGCTGCTCCGCGATTCTCTACGCTTATTTCTTGCGCGATTCTCTACGCAAGAGTCTTTTTCTCTCCTTGTTATCACTCTCTTGTGGCCCACATCTCCCGCATGCTGAAAATCCAGAACACTGCGCAGAGCTGCAGCCTCAGAACACCTACTTTCAGACAGCAACCCGAACCTGAGAGGCCAAATAAAGTTTTTCCTCTCTTTCTCGTGCGCTGAAAATTCTCCATCAAGTAGAAGAACCCCGACAGATACAAGTCGACACTGTGCAAACAAATGGACTCTCAATTTCGACGATTAAAGGAGTGTATGGATTGTTTTGCAGATGAGAGCCTCAAACGCCCGCTTATATTATTGGCACATAACTACCAGATAGAAAACAAGCTCGCACCGGCAGACGCTCAATTCTACCTGGATTCACATTGTGGGTGGGCGCGAAAGCGAATGAGCGCGATGACAGAGCGTTCAGTCAGACGTATCGTGTCATCGATCGGCCACTAGGATTGCTTGGTCCTACGCGGAATGGATATAGCGTTATTACATCGATTTGAGGACGGCTGTGTGCGTTCAGTGCTCGAAGTACTGAAAAAAGTATAGTTATACCTTCCACATGTAATAAGACTGCGATGCTTTCACATTCATACGCGTTCTTTATTTCTTTCTCCGCCGATTTGCTGCCATCGAATACAACGTGAGTTGAGCATACTGAGAAATAGTGTACAAGGACCAGACACATAAAACGCTTACTCATTGCCGAAAATTGATCTTTGGCGTGAAATAAGCGCCATACAGAAACACAGCGTTTTTAATAGACAGAACCAGCAGACATCGTTTAAAAAGAAACTACATGAAAAAATGCACTCGATAGAACATTCGTGGCAAGCACGGATTTTTTAGGTGTGAGCGACTTTTGTAGCGTGAGGTCCAAGAACTTTACCTTCCTTCCCGATTTTTTCCAAGCTTCCCCAAGGAGTCTCTGTACCAAGAGCCGACGAGTGCTATCTGCCGTTCGGTTCAGTGCAATCAAACCTCCCATTCAGCTTACGGCATTCAGACCTCCCGTTCAACTCATCTGCGTACTACCCAATTTCTGTGTTAGGCTAAAGCAAGAACTGCTCTGAAACGGCTCAGAGAAAAAAAGTGACAAACTAAGAACCCCTTGTTTGCCTTTTCTGCCTCGGTGTCGTCCTTGCGCAGTTCTTCTCGTGATCCACACAGCAAGAACAAGCCTGCCAACATCACTTCCCCTTAATGCTTTCTTTTTTTGTTATTTGGTCGGTATTTATGGGAACAGCACAAAACAGTAAAAAGAAACAGCAGAGCCTATTTCCTCACTCTTTCCGGAGTAGCTGCAGAGGTAGATGAAAAACGCAACTTTGCGTTCAGCTTGGTTCTCGCCAGCGTCGCGTCTCTCAAGGCGGTTGATTTCTTACGTACCGCAAAGTGCACTTTAGTTTTCTCTTTATTTCCATCAAAAACAAAAGCTAAACGAACGCAAAAGCGTTCTCCTAAAGGAAGGCTGAAGTTTGTGCTGCCAACCTGCGTTGCGGGCGTCATCATATTCGCAACGCTCCCCGGCGTTGCTAGGAAATACGGAAAGAGCTTCGCAAACGTCGGGCGGAGCCAAACAGAAGCAGGCAAAGGCGGGCAAATGTAGAAAAATAAATAAATAAACTGTAAAAGCCAGCTCGTAAACTTGCGAGGCATGCTTTCTACAGGCATATAGCGGCATGATTTTTTTTTGTTTTTTTTTTCTCGGTGACAGCGTCTACACAAGGAACAAGCGACAAAGCAAAACCAAGGCGCGGACCGAAGGAAGGACAGTCTCGAGAAAGCACGAGGCCGCGAAAAGAGCCCCGACACGGCGCAGGAGTAGCAACCATCGACCAACGCGGAAATTGGATCGCGTGCCGACGATGTCCGTGCCCGCGAAGAACGGCCCACGGAGATCGGAAATTATAGCGTCGGCAGCGTTGTCACAGCAGGGCCTGCGACATAGCGACCAGAGCCAGTTCCTTTCCAGGAACTGTCTTTCCTCAGACCGCGCACAGCTCGGCCACTATATTGTGATCTAGGCGCTGTCCTTGTCCACACTGGCCCTGTTGCCTTCGTCCTCTATTTTTCTCTTTTTTTTCTGTCGTTTGCAAAACACGTGCGCGTAGAAGCGTATTCGGTGCAGCCTGCGCTGAGGGCAGCTGAGGATGTGGCGTGACCACGCATTCATCGGTGATACAATGCAGTCATACTTCCTCCACCCCCAACGCCTCCGCTTTGGGGAGAGCCTTATAACCGTGGCTTTCGCTTTTGATGTCAGTTATGCGTAGCTATACAGCGTCCCCAAGGAACGGTATAGAAGATGAATGAAAACAGTCGCGTCATTTTTTTGTCCGGATACGTGAGAGTTCTGCGGAGGAGGAATTGTCATGGCGCAGTCCAGAGCGTAGAGGCTGTCCTTTCTTTTTTTTTTGGTTACGCTTTACCTTCATTAACCTTTACCCAAGTCAATAACTTGAGCGATGGCGTCGACACATTCTCCGTGCGGCTTTCGGTAAATTTGGTACTCTTTTCATGGTGGTGATGCGTAAATGGAAGCACGATATATTTCTTTAAGTACATACATGGTCTGTTCTGAAAGTAGCAGGACTCATTTTTTTAAACAAAATTTATTCAAGAGAATAGTACAAACGATTACAATTTTTCAAGGTAGCACCCTTCCGCACCTACACGCTGCTGCTAATGAGTTTTACAGTTTTCGTACGCCTCCAGGAACGCCTGGACAGGAATGCTGTTTAGTTTGGTTTTGGTTTTATGGGGTTTAACGTCCCAAAGCGACTAAGGCTATGAGAGACGCCGTAGTGGAGGGCTCCGGAAATTTCGACCACCTGGGTTTCTTTAACGTGCACTGACATCGCACAGTACACGGGCCTCGAATTTCTCCTCCAAAGAAATTCAACCGCCGCGGCCGGGATCGAACCCGCGTCTTTCGGGACAGCAGCCGAGCACCATAGCCACTGAGCCACCGCGGCGGCTTGGAATGCTGTTTAGCTCCCTCGTCACGGCCTGTTGAACCACCTCTACCGATCCGTGATGCTTCCCCTCGAGGGTCAATTTTATTCTCGGGAATAGAAAAAAGTCTGGCAGGGCCAAGTCGAGGCTGTAGGGGGGCTGAGACAGCGTTGCCGCCTTGTGCTGGACAAAAAATCGGGGTCCTCATTCAGATGACGAAGAAGATCCTACCGGTTGGCCTTTTCCTCCTCTGACAAAACTCCCGGCACCAACTTCGCGCACGCTTTCCTCATGGATAAGTTTTCTGTCACGATCCCAAAAACTTGGGTTTGAGGAATGCTAAAGTCATCAGCAATCATTCTGATACTCATTCTACGATCACTGTTAAGTAAATGTTTCCCTCGCTACACATTTTCGTTGGTCTTGCTGGTCGAAGGGCGTCTGAAGCGGTCGTCTTCCTCCACTCTTTCCTTACCTTCTCGGAAAAGCTTGTGCCTATCGAAAACACCTGATCTACCCATGGAAGCGTCCCCGTAGGCCTCCTTAATCATGTTGTGAGTCTGTTTGCCCGTTTTACCAAGATTTACTCAAAATTTGATCGCGTATCGCTGATCCAGTAAACGCTCGACGATTCTGCGTGACGAGACGTTTCGACAGGGGTTCACAGTACAAGCGACCTCCTCTCTTTAACGGCCGAGAGCCTACTGCCGATTTTCCCCAGAATTCCCAATATCCCCCTTCAACGATCCTGCACGCGCAGTCCACCTCTCGTCCGCCCGTTCGCCCAGGAAAAAACCAGTCCTACTACTTTCAGAACAGACCATGTATTTCATTTTACCATGTGCCACCCAGTAGTCGAAACCGTTGTGAGAAGCTCAACTTTCATGAAGTTGGAGTCACCTTCTCGCGTCAATGATCGTGCGTAAGGATCAGGCAAATTTCTCGCACATAATGCCGTTACTTTCACCAGTGGTTAAAGGAAAATCGAGCGGAGCTCCATCTGATTAATGTTTTCAGTAAAAATTGTTTCTGTGGCTCTCTCTCGCTACGTTACGTCTGTCCGGCAGCAAAATGAACATTTGTCATCGTGAAAATTGGATTTAAAAGTCGCCCCATCTCTTAATTCGAACTCATGACGCCCTTACCGAAAAAGACAGGTTGCCTCTGTGATTTCCGAAATCATCTGTGATTCCTGAGGAAAAAAAAAAAAAGAGGTGTTAAAGCAAGGAGTTTACTTGATAAATTGGCCGGTGGTAGTGACACCTGTATTATGCTTTTTTTTATAGCTTATATAAGTTATTTTTTCTGTACGAGTGGTCTCTGCGTGATTAGAACCGTACCCTACCGATGCAAGGCAACTTCTATTTTTCCTCATTGTCCACCTATGGAGCAACTGGTGTGCACCATCCGCAGTTAATGTCTTTCTCTGCGGCCCGTACTGTTTCCATGCGGTTCAAGAAAAAAAAAAAGAAAAACGAAGAGGTTAAGAGCGACGAAGGTAAACTGCGTGTGCTGCAGCGGCAAGACATCACTCTCCGGGGTACAACACAGTGTCTTTCCCGAACACACCGCCGGGCAACCGCAGCTTCAACCAAGCTGCACGAAATAACGAAACATGTAGTGCCAGCGGGCCAAGGAAGGTCTGGCCCAGCAATTATGCGGGGCGTCCTCATCGTTGCTGTCCGTCGGAGCCTCTGCCTTTCGTCCAACGTTGTTCCTTTCTGGTGTTCGTCCGCACTGCTGACTCTTCCCCATAACCATGCTGCGGGTTTACGGTGACGAGCAGTCACCTAACTCGCTCTGATCTCGTTCCTCGGCTTCCTCTTTTTTCGCGGCGAAGCCATTTCGTGGTCCGTGCCTGACGAGGAAGAGCTGTCGTGGCGGCTGTGACTACCGTAACTCCGCGACGACATACGACAGCGTCGCGCGGTCGGTGCAGAGCCTTTCATTCAAGGATAAGGAAAACAGAAACCTAAGACAATGTTTCCGGGATTCGGTTAGGGTAAGAAACCTTTTGAGGCTAGGCATAATTCTGTGGCGGACTCCCGGGTAACCTTATTTGCTGCGCGCGACAGTCGCGACTGGTGGTGTGACGATCAGTGGTGGGCTCTTAAGAAAAGCGCACTGAACTGTTCCTCTCGAGATATATACGATGGAAGAGGGTGTGAAAGGAGAGAGAAAGGAAGAGTCACTGAAGTTGAGGACTACCGATCGGCCGGTCGGTCGGCCAATCAATCAATCAATCAATCAATCAATCAATCAATCAATCAATCAATCAATCAATGCGTTTTTATTTCTTCTCCAAAGAAACAAGAAGTATAAGAGGATGAGGAGGCTCGAAGGAAAAGTCGGAGCTTCCACTTGACGAGCTTCGAGCCCCTACTTACAGGCATATACAGTGACAGTTTTGGTAAGCGCACATTTTTACACAGAAGAAAGGAATTGCGAAACGTAGCCGATAGAATGTGATGTACACTCATTCTTGTGTCACAAAAAAAGCATGGCATACACATTGACAGCTATGGTAAGAACAGATCTTGCTGCAACCAGAAGAAATTGTGGAATATTCCTGATACAATTCGATATGTACTGACTAATGAGCTATATGAGAACTTTCAGCATATTGTTGCTATGGGCTTATTTAAACCACCTGGGGTTAATGTGGCAGTGCACGTTAAGGAACCGTAAACCCGCCTGATGTGATAGTAATGCATTCTGGTACTGCCCGCATATCCAGGCCACCTTCACGCAGTCTCGATCGCAGTTCTCTGCTTGAAAGCAGCCCTGCTTCTCCTCTCGTACCAAGCCTCCGCGGTGGCTCAGTGTTGATGGAGCTCGGCTGCTGACCCGAAAGACGCGGGTTCGATCTCGGCCGTGGCGGTCGAATTATGATGCAGGCGAAATTCTAGAGGACCGTGTACTGTGCTATGTCAATGCACGTTAAAGAACACTAGGTGGTCAAAATTTCCGGATCCCTACACTTCGGCGTCCCTCATAGCCCGAGTCGCTTTAGGACGTTAAACCCCATAAACCATCCTAACGTAACAGGAAGTCTGGTTAAGCAAGTCAGGCCTAATGATAATGAAATTGATTGGTTATGCGGAAGGGGAAGGTCCTTACTACCGGTGGACGTCTCAACCACACCGCGAGGGAAGGAGTGAATGCGGGAGTAGAAGAAAGAGAGAAAGAGACGCGGTAGTGGAGGGCACCAGAATAATTTTCTGAAATATTGTCACGTCGGTGTAAGACGCGCTAACGCTCAAGGCGGTTTAGAAGGCTCCCAAGAACGTCCGGTGCCGAGTCCGACGGTGGCGAACTTCGTCCTTTTCGCTTAATGTCCTCACGTCGTCGTCTTCAGTAGCGCTAGCGTCATTAGCCCCCCCGTTCGAAAAGCATCGTCCCGATGCTAAAAGGAAACCAGCGTCAGAGGGAGTGTCACGGTGTCCTTGCGTGATACGGTTTCAGGCGAACGACGTGGACCATATCACACTTGTTTTCTCATTAGGAAGGTTTTTCCCTCTCTCTCTCTGTCTTTAAAGATAACCCGAAACGGCTGTCCTTTGGACATATCGATTGCAGAAAGGCCTTTGCAGTGTGCAGCATGGCGCTTCACAAGTGACACGTTTGTCATCTAATTTCGCTTTCTTCAAACATGAACCGTAACGATGGTAATCTGCCTACATTATACGCAAGGTGTCTGGGATCTGTCATGCGGTGTACTGCGACGATTCTTCGTTCCGCCCTCACTGTGAACAAGGCCGCTGTGTGGATGCCGAAATGTCATTTTCTTCCTTTCTTTTGGTCGGTGTCGTTTATTTTTCACCATGCTCCATCTCGACCAGACGTGCTTCCATCGAACTTTTGACTTCAAACCTGTCGCATTCGTTAGGCGCTGCCTTCAGACCACACTCCGAAAATGCTTCCGTGAGAAGGCAACCGGAGATAAGACAGAAATAATTTTGTCCATCCAGTTTTCTTTTTACTTGCGAAAACAAAAAGTTTACTTGTTGCCATTTTCATTTGTTTTTTCACCTCATTTCAGTGGAAGAGCGGCTTTCATGAAGGGAACTGAACGTGGTCTGAAATTTGGCACCTGCGTTAACTAGGCAAAGATGCTCCCTACTCCAACATTCCGTACTAGTTCCTAGCTATGTTACTAGGCAGTCAAGCATATTAAGAATCCTCCCTGCATTGTTGATAGTTACCGGAGCACAAGTCAAACTATCCCGCCGACTATACCACTCGACACTACGCGATACCCGGAACATTCCACCTCATTTAGGCTTGCATGACTTGTCGCTGAACCCGCCACGTGGAGCAGACCGAATTTCAGAGTTCTAACAAGTCACAAATCCCGGTCGGGTCGGACAGGGGCAAACGTTTAGCCTCCTGAAGCGTGCAGCTCATTTACTAGCGCGCTCTCTCCGCTGAATCATATAGTTAACCGACCCGGTGGACATCAATAGTTGCCAAGGCGACCAGTAGCTTCAGTCGGCTCCCGCACTGCCTTCATGCGCCGGACAGCGAGTCAATGCTCCGCATCGTCGTCGTTCCTCCTCGAATCCGTTTGATTTGCAGTGAGGCTCTTTCCATCGGCGTTCCTCGCGCGCAGTCAGAGCACCGGGCGTTCATTTCAAGCCCGCCGCCCCTTCCGAATCGGTGACCATGCGGGCTTTGAAGAATGCGAGGAAGAAATGAGTGGGCGGAAAGGGGACCCTTTGATCAGCGCTCCGCGGAGGCATGGAACGACGGCGCGGATTGCGACACCCCACCCACTTCTTCGTTCTCTCCAGCGCGAGAAAGGAGCCAGTGCGAAGCCTCGGGTTCTTTTTCCGTCTTTGGCGTTCCAGCGTGCATCGGCACCGGGGTCGATTACTCTTAATAGGGCATCAGCATGGGGATGTAGAGAAGGGAAAAGTATGCAGCGGCGGCACGAATTGATAAGGCTGAGAATCGCAGCGGCAGCGGGGGCGGCTGCAATAAGGGAGAAATATTAGAAGGCAAACGCGGCATCCCGTGCGGGCCCATTAGCGCGAGCGCACAACCGACTCTTCACGATCGCGCAAGGAGTGTGCTATTGCGCGAGATGGGGAAGGGGGGGGGGGGGGGGTGCTAGGGAGACACTTGCCGCACGCTATCTGTCCTCCGGCCAAAAATAATCGCCCGCTTAATGACGATGGCTCATCTCGTGGGGACGGGCCGCTTCCTTTGCAAATTAATTCTCCCGGCAGGGGCGACATGGCTGCCTCGTTTGATTTAATGTTTCTTTTGAGGGAAACCTGAAGGCACACTGCGTTCTGAAAGAAGGAGGGGACTGACCTTTAATTCCTTCTCGCCTCTTTCGTGCGTTGCAGGAAGGTATGTGCGTTAGGAAGCATCTGTTTTCGTCTCCATTCATGCTAGTACAGCCCAAGCTGAGTGTGTCGCATTTTTGGGTTTTTTTTTTCTGAAGTTATCAAGACTTGTCCTGTTGCATGATAACAGAGAGAGAAAGGAAAAAGAAACAGAAAGGAAGACACAAAGAGAGAAAGAAAGAAAGAAAGAAAGAAAGAAAGAAAGAAAGAAAGAAAGGAAGAAAGAAAGAAAGAAAGAAAGAAAGAAAGAAAGAAAGAAAGAAAGAAAGAAAGAAAGAAAGAAAGAAAGAAAGAAAGAAAGAAAGAAAGAAAGAAAGAAAGAAAGAAAGAAAGAAAGAAAGAAAGAAAGAAAGAAAGAAAGAAAGAAAGAAAGAAAGGAAGGAAGAACGCGTTGTTTCATAGACGCACTTTTTTCTGTCTACGAGGAATGCGCACATTGTTCAATAAGCCCTTGATGAAAACATCTCATTAGCCGCCTTTCGCAGTCTGCACAACGTCCGAATAACGCACGCTCGACTTCGACGAACCGGCACGCCTCGCGCCAGCAGAACGAATTGTTGAGCCTCCAGTTATTCAAAATTAACGAATGCACGGAAGATGAATGAGCGGTATAAAGGGAGCGGCTGTCTTGTTTCCGCTTGGCTGGCTACGAAGAAAAGTGGACGCACATGCCCCAGCGTGATTTTTTTTATTCTTTTCTTCGAAGTCTCTGCTCCTTTAACGATTTTCTGAACAAAGTTGGCGTGTGTACGGGTGAATAAGGCGTCTTTAGAAACGTCAGCCCGAATTCACGAACGAAGCGCTTTGGGTGTATACAACGAGAATTGTGCTAGAAAAAAGAAACACAAAATGGGGGGGTTACAGGCATGTGTTAGCGTGCTCACCAGCTAGGCGTCGGGAGCGACGCAGCCTTTTCAGACATCCCACCACCCAAGAGAAGGTCGCCACCGAGCTTCGCGCATCATTCTCTCTGCCCGCCGAGCGCGCCCGCGCGCAGCTCTAATCTCAACGAGTGGCTGGTACCCGAAAGACTCGTCGTCGGCGTCATGCATGCTCTATGCCGGCGGAGCGTGCCCATTAAAATGAAGCAAGCCCGGCTGTGCTCCTTTGAAGCCGATGATGAATGACGCGAGTGCAGACGGAGGTTATGTAGTGTGCTGCCGGCAAACTCCGTATCTGTGCGTGCCTCTCTGGGGCCCTGGCTACGGCCATGGCTATGGCTGTGGCTAGCGAACCAGCGAGGCTCGGCCTCTCGTTGAGCCCCTGCGCTGATGCTATCACCGCTAGGCTCCCAGATGGAAAATCTGCCACGAGGGATTCGCGCTCGGCGCAGCTCGGCAGCGTTTGTGTAAGCACACGGGGGCGAGGTGGCGGCGGCGTACACCCCCAGTGCGAGCGGCCCGGCAGACCTACAAATCATCTGGCACGAGACGCCTGATTTGAGTGCGTGTGGGCCACCGGTGTGATTTGTCATGGGGCTATAGTGGGCGAAAGGGATTTCAGAAAGGTGGCTACGCGGGGGCTTGTCTACAAATCGGTTAGGCTCTGGTAATGTGGGCTGTGTGCGCCGAGTCAGTTTTGGGTTGAGGTTTAGTAGAAGTGTTCCTAAGTTGACGTCGCTTTTCTTAAGAATAACGTTCAGAAGGATTTCACTTGCATGCGTTATAAGAGCGGAGCTTCATTGCCTGTTGAACTGTATGGTACGTAACGCAGATTAAAAGCGTGTATATTCACTCGGTATAGTTATCGTCATCAGCCTCAGCAGCAGCCGAATTAAGTCGGCAGCGTGACAAAGGGTGCTTTTTTGTATTTAGATATGCCGTGAGGAAATGATGGCATCTGTTTCCGAAACCTTCTGTTCCTTCTCTCCTAATATGATGATTGAGTAATGATAAATAGATATAGGCGAAAGAAAACGTTACCACAACTTCGCAAGTACGAATTAAGAAAATCGGGCTCCATCGCGTTCTCCCGCGCAAGCGAATTCTCCACGCTCAAACTCCTGAAGTATTATCAAAACTGCTTGCTCTGCTATGGCCTGCAGTCCTTACTCTGCCTGGGCGCAGTGTCTCCCGTGTCTTTGCATGTTGACCTTTGGGTTGGTCTCCATTTCTTCACAGTTCAGCCTAGAGGTCTTGTGAAGAGTTACTGTCTCAACTGTAGTGGTTGTGCACCCGTTTGATCCTTTGCACGACGGGCTGACTGTAGTTCTGCAGCGGGTTTTCCTATTTCTGCACGTCTCCTCCCACGGCAGACTCGTACGCAATAGCTGACGAGGGCTTAAGCCTTACTTTTGATTGCATGGCCCGCCGTCGCCCTCAGCAAGGCCTACAGTACGCTGATGCTAATCTAGAACTTTAATCCTCTGTGTGGCTCGAAAAATTAGTCTTACAATAAACTATGCTAACTGCGTCGAGGTTCTTACAACTACAACCGGCTGCCGAATTGAAATTAGTAAGACATAGGTCAACCCTTTCTTAGGGTGGAAGAGGGAGAGAGCTGGGCGGAATAGATGTTTGTTGGGATAAGGTGGCCGCAGATAGTGCTTGACAAGTTTAACCGGAGATCATGTGGTGGCGGTGGTGAAAACTTTTATTTTGTGAAAAAGAGTTTGGGAGCCAGAGTGGCGCCGCTACATGGTCGGCGTCCCTAGTCCGGGACACCGCATGACGAGGCCCCGTCTCTCGCCCGTTTCACCAGAGCCCTTTGGGACTCAAGCGAGGAGCAGTTGAGGAGGGCAGTCTCCCATGCCTCTCTGGAAGGGGTAGGGGAAGGGGGGAGGTGGGGATTTTGAGTACATGCCCACACCATGTGGAAGATATCAAGCTTTGTCATTCAGTGGGCGAGCTGGGCTTATGAGGACAGTTTTGACGCGTCTTCTCATACCAAAGAATTTAAAGGTCTTTATAATCTGGCAGGAACTTTTTGTTTTCTTTTTATTTTATTGGGTTGTTTACCTTTTTTTTGTTCGTAAGATGTTTCTCATCACTGAGGATACGACTTTTTCAACCTCCTATTTTTCCCTCCTCCAGATTTTTCGATCTTTTTTCTTTAAATGGTATTTTTACAGTGGTTTGTACTTTGAATGAAATGGATGCACAACGTTAGATAATATAGAGCACGCAAGAAAACTGCAAACAACTCTGTATTTTGTTTTAATTCCAGCAAAATGCACAACTTGTGAGCCCCGCTGGTCTTGCACGCTGCCTCGTAAAGTCAGCCTTATATCGAGTGCAACAGTGTACACGCACTCACACGAGCTTTGCCTCTGCTGAGACCTTAAGGAGAGGGGAGGAGGGGGGGGGGGGGGTCCTGCCCTCTTGCATCGGGCCAAGTCTCTATCCCCTATTCGCTATGCATTCACCGCCTTTGTCCGCGGCCTCGTCGTGAGCGGCGTCGCCTTGGGGCTCGGGGGCGTCGTCCCGGCCTTCCTTCTTGCCTTCGCATGCCTCACTAGGCACTCCCCTGTCCCTTGGGCCTCTCTGCGCATGGAGTTCAGAAGCCCAGGCGCTAACAAAGGGATGTCGTTAACGGTGTCGACATTGCCGGGGTCGGCCAGCGACCTCTTCGTCTTCGTCACCATCACATTCAGTACCGCTGCTCCCGGGGAAGTGGTGGGAGAAAAATGAGGACTCTGGCTTTGCGCCTGGTGCTTCAAAATTGGTATGCTTCGCACTGGCTGCCTTGTCGTCTCAGGCCCGGCACTGAGATTCCAGGAAAATAAATAGCAGTGGAATTCGTCGTTCGTTCGCTTGTGAGGTGAGTGAGTGAGTGAGTGAGTGTAAGTGAGTGAGTGTAAGTGAGTGAGTGAGTGAGTGTAAATGAGTGAGTGAGTGAGTGTAAGTGAGTGAGTGAGTGAGTGAGTGAGTGTAAGTGAGTGAGTGTAAGTGAGTGTGAGTGAGTGTAAGTGAGTGAGTGTGAGTGAGTGAGTGTAAGTGAGTGAGTGAGTGAGTGAGTGAGTGAGTGAGTGAGTGAGTGAGTGAGTGAGTGAGTGAGTGAGTGAGTGAGTGAGTGAGTGAGTGAGTGAGTGAGTGAGTGAGTGAGTGAGTGAGTGAGTGAGTGAGTGAGGCGATTTTGTATTTGCTGCCGAAAACACAAAACTGTTATGAGCCAAGTTCAGAAACACGCGCGATAACAGTTCCGAAAACAAATAGGATTGCGCTGTTTCAAACAAGACCCTTCTTGTAGCCTTGCAGTTTCACTATTTCATTTAACTTATTACATGCCAGGTCCCTGCCGGCTGGTTTTTAGGCTTATCTCACTTTTCATTTTATCGTTGGCGGCTGTCACTTAACTTCGCAGGTATGAACAATCTGATCTGGAGCATATGCAAAATAGGGCGTTCATTTAAAGCCTTCATTGCTATGTGACCGAGCACTAGCTTTAAAAATTCACAGAGGACATACTGCATTCAATGTTGTAAGGAGTCAACAAACATTTATTGGAGTTCATATGAGGAGAAAACCACTGGGAGTGTGGTTCTTTCTGCGTATGGGATGGTTGTCTGGCAGTAAAATACGCATTTATTGATGACAAGTTTGTAATTAAAATTTCTTTGCACTCGAATCAAATTTGTGCCGCCTACACCGAAAATTACTCCATCGTCACTGTTTTGAAGTGAATGGCGGAGTACCTAACCTGTGGGATGCGTACCGCAAAAAAAAAGCTATGCCGGTCTACGCATTGCCCTTTACTTGCGAAATGGAACGAGGATGCTGCCAGCCGTATTTCATTTTTTTTTTACAATTTTCTGACATAATTTTTTTCTTGGAAGCAGCGCGTTTGCTCTTAAAATGAGGTAATATATTGATGAAGGATAACTTCAGTTTGTTTAAGTGCCCCTTTAACGCATTTTTGGTTCTGTAAAAATCCTTTCATTTTTGTGGCCTAGTATAGGGAGATGTGGACGTAATACTTAAGTAGATCGTTCCGGTTCCTTCCAACGCCCACTTTCCTTTCTTCTCGCATATTGAAATTGATGAAGGTTGAAAATTTATGGCCACAATTTAGATATACATATACACTGGGGTTGGCTGATATATCGCTTGTCCTCAATATGCATTCCTTACCAAGCGCATACGCTGCACCACTACTGCATTCCAGACGTCCTCGACTTCAGCAACTCTCCAGCCGAAACGGTTTCGTAGAAATCTTGAAAAATTAATTTATCATGTCTGTCTCTTGCTGCTGCAGAATGGCGGACACAAAATCATTCGCTCAAACAGCGTTAAGAGCCTGAGCATGCTAATGTTTCTTGAAGAGAATAGGCTCCATGGCCTGTTTTAGCTTATCGTCAGCATCTTCTTATCTCACATGGCAAATCTTCGAATTAAAAAATCGTAGAACACATGATATCGCCCATTCTGGTTAGCAACTTACGAAAAAGGAGTGTCATTCATCGTTCAATATGAATGAATGAATGAATGAATGAATGAATGAATGAATGAATGAATGAATGAATGAATGAATGAATGAATGAATGAATGAATGAATGAATGTGGTGGCACTTGTAGGGTGATTGCAGCTGTGGCACATAAGGCAAATAAGCACATAAGTGTGCACGTGGTCCTGTTTTTATTTTAAGGTGTGTGTTCTTAACGCTGGGCTGGATTCAGTAACGTAGATAGCCAGTCTTTACCGAGTCGTAAAGCTTCGCGCTAGCGACACACAGCCATACTGCCCCAGTACTGTTTTTGCGATCGCTCTAGGCCGCGAACACCACCACGTTTGCGATTTTCTCCGTGCATTTGTTTGCTTCGCATGTTGACCGCAATAGGTTCTACGCTAAGATAAAACTGAGAGCCATGTTGCTCGAGAAGATGAAATAAGTTAATATCCCTTTCAGTGAAACACTGCGAGTTGCGATTTTAAAGGATTTCTTTCTGCGTTCTTATTGCACAGAAGAGACTGTCGGGTTCGTAACCATTCAATGGGACTTATAAATTGTGATTTTGTTTTTCTTAATTTCACTTACGTGGCGTGTTGTCCGCTTTTGTTCGTACGCTGAGCCTGCTCGGTCAGCGCGTAAGCTGTGCAGCCAGCTCTCTTTCTGATAGGGGAACTATAAAGGCTGCAGTGGATGAAACTGAGCATATATTTTTATCATCAAATCCAGCATTCCCATTCATTACCAATTTGTCAGGTCGCCAATCTTTAAATCAATTATTAATTCGATGTCGATCGATTAGTAGCGATATGTTTCCCCAGTCCAGTGCCTATTCAAGGTTTCAAATGAGCAAAGGGAGTGCAGAGGGGGGGGGGGGGGGGGGTTAACTAATCGATGCCACAATAATAACAGCTCAAGATTCTCAATAACGACAGATTAAGTAATTTAAAAAGCCATTAATGTCGCAGCACCCACCACCCACATCTTTTCACATAAAATAACCCCTCGTTTTCATTGCTGTTTTGTTCTTCTCTGAAACCCGAAGTTACAGCTGAGCTAAAATCTATTGCACGTGTTTTATTCAACCGGTTTATTTACCACGGTTTTGGAAGCATGACCAGACATTGTTCGCTGAGCAGAAGGTTGACGTTCGTGTAATTACGTTGTTCACTGCGCCTTTTTTTTTTTCTTTTAAGCTGATTTCTCTTTTCAAGCACTGTCGAGGCCTAATGTGTGACCCCAGCCACCAGGTTCTGGCGAAATAACTGACAAAAACGTTGATTAATAGTGCGGCCCGCGGGCTGTGATGACATCCACGGAGAGCCCATGGTAGCGGCTAATTTCGGCAAGCCCTTTTATTGTGGGTCTTTTCTTTTGTTATTACTTTTGTGCATAGGGCTCGGTAATAACCGCTTAACGAAGTCAGACACTAATGGCGAGCACCAAGTTCGATGGCGCACTGAAAAATTTAGCCAATGAAAATGAAAAATGGAGGCTGCAGTGCGTAGAGGCGCACTGGGCTCCCGCCTTTGGCTTATTCTGTGCGCATTTGTCATTGCAACTGGGAAGCTTTTAGTCATCAGTGTGTAATATCAGAACTCTCATGATGACGTCACGTATTAATGACCACGGTGGGGGAGGAGGAACGAATCTAGGGTTGGTTCGCACTCATTCGCCTCATATGCGTATACCCAACAACGATACTACTGACATAACTCGAGAAGCGGAGGATGATAGGACTTCTTACCGGAAGGGCCCTTTGTACTTCAAGAAGCAAATAAAAGTAGCTAAGGTAAATTGCTTTCAATATCACCATTTCGAGTGTGAAAAAACTGGATCCAAACAAGCTTTCGAGAATTGCTAAACTGCTTCCTGAGTGTCTGCTGTTTTGCCGAATTCCGGGCGATACATCGCTTGGCGCATCTTAGTTGTTTAATCGAGTTAACGCGCTAGTTGGTAGTGTTTTCATCCAAGATTTCTTCTCCAATTTGCCCACGACATCGATAGCTGCAGAATGTTGGGCCTATTGAACAGTCATTGAATGTGTTGAACGACTTTACTTTTGTGAGTCATTTTTGAACAGTGCCGTTTCCTGAAGAAAATTCAGATTATTGCCGTGTTTTCGCGAATATAACCCTTTATCCTGAGACCTCGCGTTATATTCGGAGGCAAATTACGGGTATAATATGGATTATTTTTTGTTCCTCGCTCTTCAGAGCAGTTAAAATAGTCTTTTTCATTAGGTTTCACGCTGATAGAGGAAGCCGACGTATTAATAACCTTAGGGCAAAGTACGGGGAAAGAAGGCGGCGCGAGTTAATAATATCGTAATAATATTTGTTTTACAAGTTTTAGAGGTCATAAACTGCCACCTGGCGTTATATTCGTGAAACTCCTTATTCTTCTCCTTATTCTTCTCCTTATAGTTTCTCCTTATTCGGTCGCTCTTGTAGAAGTAAATGTAGCAGAAAATGACATAAAAAAGTGGACGTGAAAGATGTTTTCTCTATGTATTTCGGGAAAGATGAATTCTGGGGAGGTGCTCAAATCCGTGATTTTTCGTACGATCGCAGAAAACTAGGGGTCTTAGTCGTCTCCATTCTAACTACGTCCACGGCAGGAGAACGATCTCTTTCAATGAAAGTTCGAAATAATGTCTTCTGGTAGCGTGTTCTGAACTGTAATTAATTTATTTTTCGTACCTCAAATGCCCCAGGTGAGCTCGGAACACTGTGAACAGTATAACATATTGACACATCTCAGTGACGCTTTGACTGCTAGTGACCCATCGCTTGCTTAGCTCTAGACGCTTGCTTAGCTCTAGAACGCAAAGCCAAGCCTAGCGTTGCTAACCGTAATCCCAGACCGAAATCGGAACGGACGTCACTGATCGCCGACATCGCGAACGCTGCGTGCTGGGTCACCTGGACTGACGCGTACGGCCGCGCTAAATCGCTCTCCCCGTTTCCGCGACTCGCTGAACAGCCGTTGACCAAATTGCGGGCGCTTCGTCTCTAGCCGACCATACACATGACACACACCGTAATACACCCCCTGAATCCAAACGCCGATGCGCTGACCCTTGCGCATTTTTTTTTTTTTTCTGGCCTTCCGCTGCGACATATTTACGGCCTGCATAGCTCGCAGTCTCGTTAGCAACCAGCGCACCTTTGGTTGGCCTCTGCTGCTATATCCCGTCCAATTAGAACACGCCGAGTCCTGCGAAGAACTCCTGCGTAGGCTCGAAACGTGCGTCGCAGCGCAGTTCGCGGCTACTAAGCGAGCGCATGGCGGGAGAGGGAAGCTGCGGAGAAGACCCTGATTCTCCCGCGCGCGCACGCAGTAATTAGGAAATGCCACGGCCACGAACAACTGGCTCTCCGAAGGATATAGCGACTGTTTCTCGTCCCCCATTAACCCCGTTGTTTGGGGTCCGAGTAAGCTCAGGAAGAGGGAAGCCGCGGCGAGCATTTGTTTACGCCGACGCGCGCGCCTCCCCGCGGCGATCTCCTCGGCCATGGCGAGCCTTTAGTCGCACGAAAAGGCGAGATTTCGGCTCTTGGTCGCTCCGTTCGCTCAAGTGTTGTGTACACACAAGCGGCAGAGTCGACCGAGCGCGTTGTATATGAGCTCCTTCGCGACTCCCGCGCAGCGGCGCTACGACGGCGGCGCGCCTCTTGTCACGCCTCCGACCTAGAGCGCGAAAAATAATCCTCGAAGCCGCACGGCGCAGTGTTTACATGGAGGCCAGCACTCCTCGAAAGGCAGCCCGGGAGAGGATGCGGAAGATGGGATAGGGAGTAGAGGGGGGGGGGGTCTTTTACGCGTTGAAAACGCGCGAAGCATCGTTTGCCGCTGACGCCGACTTGTCTGCCGCGTGTGTATATGTGTGTATGTAAGCTGCTGCAGCTGTAGAGAATTGATGCTTGGGATTCTCTAGCTGCTTGACTTCGACTGCTTTGCGCGGAGTATTATATACTCTTTGCAGCTGCGACCATGGTGCCTCTTACTGTTTTTCGCTTGCAGCGATCGCCCCCGCACTTCTGTTGTTGACGCTTCCTGGGTGGTCTTTCAGCGCCTTCGCCTAATGCTTGCTCTCCAGCCGACCGCAGTGCTTCTGAATGGAACCAGCCAATATCAAGCAGAAAAAGAGCGAGGCGCCCAGTTTTTGACGCTAGAAATCCTTCCTTTTTGAAGGCACTGACTGGATGTAACGCTCAAGAGAACATCTATTGGCCGAATACTTGGGCTGATATCAGTGCCGTAGCCACATGGCCACTTTTTTCTTTGTTTGTTTTCGTGACATCAAATATATGCGTCTTGCCGGTGCCTAGAGTAAAAATTACTGTTTAAAGCACTGGTATCGTACCTAACGTTACCATTCTCCTCACCAAATTCCGTGTCAAACAAAATGAATTGAAACAGCTTTCTTTTCAAATGTTTGTTTACTGTTTGGGAGACGTAACTATGAATTGCCCTTCTTCAGAATACGGTTTAGCTCGGCAGTTGATCGTTAATGCCTGTCACTCAGGTGCAGGTGTTACAGTTAAGTCTCTGTCTTTCTCGACATACGGCATGCATTCAGGGGAGTTCCCGCAGTTCTCGAGAGTAACGGAAGTTGACTACGGCACAGAACAAAAGAGAATGAGGACGTTTTTTTTTTTGTTTGTTAACATGAAACCCCAAGTTGCCGCTATATCGTGTGAAATGGGGAGGACCTCGTTGAAGCGCAGAGTTCTTGTGTGTACCGCTTATTCACTGGCTTCGATTCTATTTGGAAGCAGTAAGCTCGACTGCAGTAATGTAAAACCGGCCATCTCATTTCCTTATTTGCGACGTCTTGCAGTTACTATAGCTGCAGATCAGTGTATAGATAATATCTCATTCTATTCAGCTCGCATGAATTTGAACATATTATTTTAGATTTAATCAGGAACTGTTGGGACCGTAATGAATTTTTGTTCACAAGTATTCTTCCGCGTTGTGTAAGCGCGGTCAGATAGACAAGCGAGCTTCAACAGCTGTATTCTGTCGTTCTGACAGCACATTTTTCTTTAAATTAGTATCGAATAAACTAAAATGCCGTCCATGAATTCAATGATATAAAACATCCGTTCCCACCTTTTCACTCTCCTCTAGGCATGGTTGGTCGCTTAGCGTCACGCGGCTTCGCAAAATCGTTGGAAGAATTCTTACTCATTCCATTATAGCCTTGTTCACATGACCTCGACAGCGACGGGTTGAGTCAGAGGTCCAGCTAAGCGAAGTCAACCCAACTCGACTGACTGTCTGTTTAGATGAACTCGATACTAGCGAGTCTACTCTCGTGGCTCGCCCTGCGAGGCGCGACCGCTTGGGTAGTAAACCGGCGCCCGCTTCTGTTCTCCCCTGCAGAAAATGCTTTCCCCAAGCTTGAAAGAGGATTAAGTGTAATTTGTGGAGTGGTCTGCGAGTGAACCCACCCTCTGCAGTCGGGCTGACCAAGCTCGACTCGACGGTCGCTTAGCTCGAGTGCCTAGTGTATACACGAGCCCGACAGCCGGTTTTCAGCCCGACAGCCTACCCGACCCGGGCTCATGCAAACGCCCAGCATGTGAGGAAATCAGATGGAAAGTCGGTGTCCAGTGGAAGGAAGTCGCGGAGGTGGGAAGGGGTGAAGGGTGAGGCTGTGTTGCCGCAGCAGTAAAGCTTTCAACTCGTATCCCACGAACTCGTAGTCGCCGCGCGGTAACAAGATGCGAAGGTCCAGTCCCCGCAGTAAGCCAATATGTTCATTAGAGGGCGCCAAACGCTACGCGAGCGCCCGAATGGGACTCGACTATATACTGGAACCGAGCGGAAGACGCTGCCCCACGACGGTGTAGAACGAAGGACGGTCGTAAAGCGAGCCGCGCAGTCCACTTCCGCGGTCTCCTCGACGCGGCCGCCGCGGTTCTCATTAGCCGCTGCCTTATCCGGGGATCAGGGGACGCTATACGACCGGAATGAATGACCGGCCGAGCAATTTGTCGCGACAGAAGCGACCGACGCCGACGCTGTCCCCAACTTGCGAACGCTCAGCTGGCAGAGCGGGGATTCTTTTCAGGTGGCTTTTGGAGAAAGGCTTTTCTCTGGGGAATTCGGCGCGCTGCGTCTGGGCTTCGAAAGAGACTTTCTGGAATTTGTGTGTGCGTGTGTTAGGAACCGGGTTGGTAGACGGCGCGTGGGCAAGTACGGTGTTCGGGTAAAAGAGAAGTAAATGAAGCACACTCGGTTCCGGCAAAGCGTGCAGTAAAACGGGTAAAGTTCTGGAAGTGATCTAGGGGGATTAGAGAATAAGACGGTGTGGAGGACGTGAGGAAGGGGGAAAACGGAACAACGTGGTAAGTGGCAAGTTCTGAGGTGCTTATGTTCTGGCCGCGACTCTGAAATACCTTTTTTTTTCTTTTTGACGAGAGGTACGATCGATTTTTCGCAGGTTCTTGTAAATATGAGGACTGTTTCCTTTAGTTTCAGGGATGTGATACATTCAAGAGCGACGCCGTGGTCGACGAAAATGAAATGAATTTTATGTTATTTACTACGAAAGGGCATTCCTTGCATATTTTTACATATACCGTAGTTTGTGTCCTGTACCTGTTTCAGGCACAAGCTTACTTTCTGTACGAGCGCAACGAGTAAGCTCGAAAAAAGTCTGGAATTGCTCGTTAAACGAATGTTGACTAAAAATTGGTGTGCTGTTTTTCATAAATTTAGGGAATTTTGGTTTGCTTCTAAAGAAAGCACTGTTTCTTTACTCTTTAGTAGTTACAACATCAAAAAATTTCACACAAAACTTTATTTGAGCTATTCACGAGGAAGAATAACAAATTAGTGTGGTTTAAACGACTGATCAAAAATCCAAAATAGCCATTCACATGTCGGCTTTAACATGTATAACTCGAGATTGCACGGGTTACACTTCTGGTTCGTTAGATCAGGCCTCTCCCCAGCAATGACAAGCTCGGCGTATCAGGCCTTGCAGACAGAGACTTTTCAGTTCATATCCTTTCTTGATTGTGACACGCCCCTGAGTTGTTCTCTCGCTGCTTTTGTGACGGTTCATAGCGCCGGAGTTAGCCCGTTACAGGGCTCGTAATCCTACTACTACTAGTATTAATAATCATACTTGTAATAATGAACTAGTCTTCTCTCGAACACCCCTTTCGAAGGGAAGTTTACAGGTTCTGGGGTTGATTAATTCTCAACTCAGTTCTCTCATTCGCTCTCCTCTCGTGTGGATAGAAAACTACGAACGACCAATTCATATACAAATATACAGTGGAAGGATAAAGAAAGCAGATAAAAGGCGCGAAGTTCTGGACGAATAAACTATTTGATTGCTGTGCACCATTGGTCCAAGATACACAGGGCTCAAAGAAAAGCTCCGTGTAATACCTGTGCATACTTCCTTGTGATGCTTTTGCCATATCGAGTGCCGCGAAATTTTCTCAACGACTGACGCAATCTTGCATGGCCGAGTTGGCGCGCAAAAATGGCTCATTATTCAGTTTTCTACGGGGCGCCTGCTACAAGAATCCTCTGGGGGGATTCAAAGTCTTGTGTCATTTCAACGGTCGGATTGGACGTCAACATATTCCCTTTTCTGGCAGCGAGAGCTCATTTCGCGCCATCGAGCCACGCTTCCGGCGCCATCATTCAGACTGGCGAGAGCGCTGCAGTCGCAAGAGAGGCGAAGAAAATTGTTCAGTCGGCTGAAAAATCTCCTAGGGGCAGTTTGTTATATGCAGCCCTGTTGAAGCCGAAGGCAAGGGTGATTCGATAACGAACTCCTGGAACTTGGAGGCTTTGTAATGCGCTATAGGGTTCTTTTGGGACTGTACTTGGTATTACAATCGGCTGTCAGTGAAGTGAAATGTAGCGCTGTCGTCAACGGGTCAGGAGCTGAAATCTCAGAGGTCTTCATGAGCTACGTTGATCTGCGATTTAACGGAACGTGGGTCCAGGCCTATCATAGCGACCTAAGCTTGAGGCACTAGCCGATCGCGAACCGTTTTCGATCTCAAGGACCGTTATCGACAATTCTGCGCCTGATTTTCGGGCGCCGCCCGTGACTTACCTTTTAGGGGAAAGAAACCTTGAGAAATGATGCAACCTTTGTGCAGATCATTATGTAATTTTGCGCAATTTTGAATCTGTGTTGCTTTTATTTATCGCTTACACACACAAAAAAAAGAAAAGAAAACCGCCCGAGACTTGCTTACTGCGCTTTAAATGCGCCTACTACAATCTAGAAGGCTGCTGAGTAGACTGCTTCGTCGCAGGTCATGGCGCCGCTGGGGGTGATGTTCGAGCGCTGCAAACGGCAAAGTAAAGTATTGTGCCTGACAATTTTTTTTTATTATGGCGCCACTAAAAGACTTCGGAAGCACCGCACGTGAAACGCAGTAACGTCTGCGCAACTTGCTTCTCTTAGATAGTGTATCCTGAAATATAAACCCACGGAGAGCCTACTCTGGTTGTGTGCATCAGTGGTCTGCGCCGTAAGACCAGTATGGCTTATTGCGGAGGACGTATGTACAGTCGTGTGAGATTTGAGAGGGAATAAAGTATGGACATTCAGTTATTTACTACTTCATAATGATGTATGATAAGCACAGTTTGTTTAAAATTTTGAACTATATCTCCTTTCTGAGCATAGCATTCAATAGTCGTTCTCAACTTCAGTTTAGAACTAACCAGAAAAATTTCATTTTTGTGCTTAATCGTTGTTCCCTCTGGTTTTGCACAAACTGTACTGCATACGTTCGACGTGTACGGCCTCTCTCGAAAAAATACAGGCTTTTTCGTGCATCAGTTATACCTGTTCATAAACTCAGCGGAAGATCTTAGCGGCAATAGCTATCGTTGAAAACCGATTGAGAGCTGTATCATTGCTTTTGGCTTTGAAACACTGCAGATGCAATAAGAGCAGCCCAAATAATCGTGATTCAGCTCTCCTAGCACGCATTTTAGGGAGAATATTCATGACGTCATATATTTGATGAAGATAATACGCCATGAACCACTTATCTTTCTCTCATAACATAAGAGTAGCGCAAAACCGGGACGACGGGCAAAAGGGGAGAGTAAACACTTAAAGAGGGGAAGAAGACACCGCGACTGCCGTCTAGTCTCCAAGGCTTCAAACTTTGCTGTCCTGGCTAGAAAACTTCCTTAAAGGACGTAAGCAGTTCACCTGTGTTAATAACTGTCGCTCAGCTTTTACCGACGTAACATCCGGCGTACCTCAAGGTGTAAGCTTATAACCTCTTTTATTCCTCATCTACATCAATGACCTGCCGATCAACATAAAATCCATGCTACGTTTATTCGCAGATGACTGCGTTATGACTGAGTTGCCTCAATAAGCACTGTTTAAAAACTGTGGAAATTCTGTGGCATTTTTGCTGATGAACATTGAGCATGTGTTAAAAATTGGCCTATGTGTTTAGGTTGAAATTCCGTTATGGTTTTTGTGCTGATTTTCTGTTGATTATAGACTGAATACAAGCTTAAAAGCAAGATGTGGTTCATGTGTTGACTTTCAGTTGTGCACGTTGCCAATCCATAAAGTACGCTCTTTGTGCACACGTGCGCACAAACACACGTGTGTATATATGTATATATCATAAATACACTCTCGCCTTATGCATCCATCAGAGAACAGCATGGAATAGTATTTCACACGAGGCTATAGCATGAACTAAGAGTTCATAACTTTTCCATCTTAAGCGCAATCTCGGCTTAACCCTTATGTAGTCCTACCCAGGGGTGTCTGGATCTGCGCAGGTAGTGGCCTGCCGATTAGCATGTGTAGTGGAAGTAATAGAGTTCACATGCAACGTTCTGTTAGTTGAAGACCTTGATTCATTCATGAACAACAGAAATAAAGCACTAATTAAGCGTCTTTTTTATGAGCGCACATACGAATCATTCGAAGTAAGTTTTCCTGATAGAGCATATTGCACTACTAGCACTTTTTTCTATGCAAGAAAATGACCTTGAGTGATTTACGAGAATTTTTGCAGGTGCTGCATGCGTTCTTAACATGTATAATGTGATACAGTACCAGCGCCACGTGTGGCTCTTGTACTGTCGTGTGTGCTTCTCTTCTGTCCCCGTATTTTGCGCCGTTTTCTTTGTGCATGAATCAAGAGTAGCAGCTGATTTCAAACATAGCATTAGATTCTCCTGTCAGAAGAGCTCATAAAGTGGCACACAGTGCCACGGATGGTTGCAAAGCACTTACTGTGGGACATTTTTCTGGTGGGTACTCAAAGAAAAAAACAACAGAAATTCAACATAAATTATGCACAATATTTGGTCACAGAAATTCTGTTGAGTGAGTGTTGTGCAAACTCAACGCAAGTTGAATTTACATTGAATTTCTGTTGGCTCATCACATGCTCAACATTGCGTCAACAGAAATTCAGAGCTCGTTTCTATAAGGGGAGCGGGTGGCGTTATCCACTCCGTCATTCACCGTGTAACGCGGCGTACCCCCTCTCCACTTTCCCCCACACTCTCTGCATCTTCCTTCTCATGCTTTCCTTTCCCGTGAAAGTAGAGAGGGTATTTCTCTCTTGCCATTCGCCACCTGCCATCCGAGGTTTAAGACGGACGGACGGACATATTTTTCGGTCTCGAAGGTTTTAATGCTAACGCAGCAAAAGCAGACGCACATGCAGAAAGTGGCGCCCATTGCCTTACCAGCCGTTTACATGTGTCACGCGCATACGACCAGCCGATATAACGAACGCAGCACCATCGTGACAGCTTTGCATGTAACTAACGACGCACGTTAGAGACAAGGAGCCAGGTAGAAGACAGGAAGAAAAGGGCAAAGCCCAAGGAAAGATAGAGAAGCCCGCATAAAGGACAGCGTAGAAAATGCAGATTCAAAGCCGCCGCCAAGGATAGGGAAGAGAGGGGAGAGAGCCACCTAATTGGCCACGGTGTAGTGGATCATCGTTTCCCGCGCCGGTGCGCTGCCCTCCGAGCCCGATTCAGCCGTGAGTGTGCGCTTTCATCCGGTACGCGTTTTTCGGCTCGTAGCGCCCGCAGCAACGGCGAGGGAAAGGTCACAGGGCCCTCATTTGAGACGAGCTTCGCGCGAGCGAGCATGAGCAAAGCGCAAGGAAAGGTGAGGACGTCAGGGCAAGAAAGGGCGGAAAATATGCAGTTTCTTCCTCCGACGTTTTTCGCTTCATGGGGCATAGCATTCTTTCCATGCAGCTTTTTCCGTATCGAATAAAGAAAGAGATCTTAAAAACGAGGTCAGTAATCACGAGCGCTAACTTCCAGACTGTGAGGAGGAGATGAGGTGGATGGGGACATGAGATGGGGGGGGGGGGGGATTAAGGATGAGCATACTAGAGAGAGGGAAACGGGGCAGGGATGCATCATGACTTCTTTGTAGAGCAGAATGTTGGGCCAGTTGGTGCAGCGACATATTCAAGAAAACTTTGCGCAGAATAACACAAGACGAAAGGGAGAAACACGTACACGTACTAGTGCGTGTGTACGTGTTTCTCCCTTTCGTCTTGTGTTATTCTGCGCAAAGTTTTCTTGAATATGACTTCTTTCTTGCGTCCTCTTCCAAATGGCGGTCCTTTGCACGGGACAATGCAACGCTGCTTTGATTTAGACGAGTCTCCAAATCTACCGGCTGAGTAAATAGGCATCAGTCGGCAGATTCACTCTGAATATTAAACAACAACTGTCGTCTTTGTTTACTTGTGCGCGGCTATAAGGGGCCAGTTTTTTTCTTTCCATTAGTATTCTTCTTTCAAAAGGTTCAGGGTGGCAAGAGTTCTTCGAGGCCGGAAGAGAATAACGAGAAATTCGAGGAGTTTTCCGGAAATTGTTTTACAATTTCCGCTAGCAAATATGCGCAGAGAGCGGCATGATTGGAAATGTATGGGCGCTTAATTCCCATGCAAATTTGCCACATCCAACTCTCTCTCCACATCCTTCCTCTTCCTTTACTAAACCTTCAGCCGTACTCCCCGTTCCCTCCCCGACTTGAAAGTCGCGCGCGACGGCGACAGTCTTAAAACTAAAATCTCCGCATATAACGCGCTTCGCAACAAACTAGAAAGCTTTGAGAACTTTTCCAAGTCGTGAAAAACGCGAGCGATGTGACATCGGATCGCTGGCCGTCTTTAGGAGCGGAACATTCGAGGGACGCGTCAAGATTTCCTAGAGATTTACTCGTTTTATCGTTAATGAGGCCTGCACCACGCAATGTTATTGGCGTCAGTAGAGGTTTTTCTCTTTGATGGGTTTCAAACGGTCTGCGTTACTCTTGCCGGTGTGTGTTTGCTTTCTTTGCGCCGATAGATGCATGGCAGAAATGGTTTAAAGCATCGCGTGAATCAGTAGTTCAGTTTGGAAAAGCCACTAGCATAGATAATTATCCCGAAAAAAAGAAAGTGTAGTTCTGTGCCTGACACTTGGCGAAAATGAATTAAGAAGCTATGCCCGCTATATCACTCTTTTAGGCAATCGCGGGACGTAATGTAATTTGTTCCTTAGTGCATAGCGCTTAGCCTAGCGTATTGCTTGGTCGCATGATGTAAATTCATTTCATTGTAGATTGTATCTCAGACGTCTCTGAATATTAAACAAGAAAAATAATCGAATCTTTCGACTCGCATTTATATCGCGCGATGATGAAAAAAAAAAAACTGGGGAACTCACCACATAGAGGCTATATGTGCTTATAACCACGAAGGTCCTTCAAGCATGGTTACGTTTCTAATCCGACTGAAACCAGCACGGTTACAGGATATTTAAGACAACAAGGTCACGGATACAAGGGCAAAAGGCAGATGCACTCTGCCTGACGGGGCCCAAGCACGCGACACAATGCTCAGGACAAGCGGCAAAAGAAACAAGAACTTCATACATTCTCATTACAAAAAAAAAACATAATTATACAAGGTAAAACTAAGAGGAAGGTGCATACTTTTGCAATGACATAATTATAAAGTAAATATTTACAAGGCACATCACAATAAGAAAAACACGAGAATTCACAGAGTTGACGAAAAAACAGGGACATCAAGAATTTTTGCGTGAACAACCCTTTAATCATTCGGACGAGAAAGGAGGTAAGCTTTAGCATTTCTATTGAAAGACTTTTGGGAAACAGATTTCTGAATAATTTCTATGGCCTGTGTATGTTTATTTAGAAGACTGGGAATTAAATATGAAAGCATTTCGGTTCCATAGTTAGTCCTTACGAGTGGTACTCTGTAACTGACGTGTCTTGATTTATAAGGCGCGTCACTACTAGAGTTATAGAACATATTTAGTGGGATGATGTTTGAAATCGTTAAACACACAAGAAAGCAGTTTCAACTCAAATAATTCGTTGACTTTTAGAATCGAATGCTTTGAGAAGCACAAACCTGTATGATCATTGTATGTAAGGTTTTCGACATATCGTATTGCTTTTTTCTGTAATGTTATCAGCCTCGTGAGGTTAGTTTTCGTTGTAGATCCCCAAACAAGTAAACAATAATGAAGATGTGATTGAATTAGGGTATAATATAATTGCCACTTCAGCCATTTCGGAACAAGGTCTCGAATTTTATATAATACACATAATGACCTTGATATGCTGGCATGAATCTTATTAATATGCATCTTATAATCTTATTAATATAACCTTAATAATATAATCTTATTAATATGATATAAATGTCTTCGCCCATCTCGTTGTGAAAATGAAACCAGTATCGGCAGTAATATGCGTCATTCTAAGCCTTAGATCTTGCTTGCTGCTCTGGAATCATTCATTGTCTTCTTCAGTGAACCCTGTAATACGAAATCAGTGAAAGTGTCAATGAACAATATGTCAAGAAAACAATATGAAGACAAGCCCTCTTGTCGAAACGTTGGCAAGCAGCGTGAGGTTTTCCCTCCCTTGTTCATTTTGTGGTTATCAAAAACCATTTGATCAACCTCTCCCCACCATGCAAACAATATGAGGTTTTAATATATCGTTTGTACTTGCCTATAGCATTACAAAAAAGTAAAAAACTGACTCGCTCTGATCTTCTATTCCTTTCCGCCTTGTTACTGTAGTTTATAGTCTTTATCTCTCTTTCTCGTGGGATATTTGGAAGCGGTTTTGCAATCTCACCTGCCCCTATCCCCATAGCGAGTAATCATCCTTCTCGTCGCATCAAATGTGGTAAGCAGCTTTACCTTTCTTCCATCTATTTCTCTTCCCTTCATCTGTTCCTTTTCTTCAATGAGTATTCCTGTAACTTTGTCGCCTTTTTATTCCCCTAAAGTCGAAAAAGAGCGAGCGAAGCGCAACAACCATAGCTCGGGCCAATCTTCCTTTCGCGACTTGTGTCGCAGAAATGGCTGGCGCGCGCCGCGGTTACCAAGTCCGCGCGTTGCCTTGTTCCTTGCGGCTTCGGTAAGCCGCCTCTCGAAAGTTAAAAAGAAAAGGAGGAAGCAAGCGCCGAAGGGTTTTAGGGACAATTGTTGCCGTCCAGCCTTCACTTGGCACGAACTTTTCTGGAGCTTAAACACGCCATTAAAGGCTCTAGAAGCGTTGCGGCAAGCAAGACCGTCCTGTCCCGCACAAATGCGTTTGCTGAAGAGTCGGCGCCGAGGGGCTGTCACCTAAGTGACAGCAATCGAGCTGCCGTGGCTTGCGCAGAATTTAAATCGCTGGTTCCCTTTTCCCACTGATTTCCTTCACCCTGCGCCTCTCTTCCTTTTTTCCCCTTTGTTTTGAAGAATACTGCTAACGCTCGTTCCATGCTACGTTGGAAATTTCGAATCCTCAACCTTCTTTGTTGCTGCTGCTTCTGCGACCAGGCGACGCGGCGGTGAGCGTTTGTAATGACTGCGTTTTGATCATTTTTGTTTCTTGTTGCTCAGACTGAAACCCGGTCTTTGTTTCCACCGCGCTCCGTCGTCCTGAACGTCTCTCGGGGCTCCTCGGCCATAGGGATGTATTTGGTTTCTGCCCGTTCCGCTCTTTTCATTGTTCTCCGTTCTCTAACTGGCGCGGGCTCTTAATTATGGCGCGCGTCAACAGTAATGGTCCTCTCATTCGAACGGTCGTTTAGTGCTGGCCGTGGCGTGTAACGGTAGAAAACTAAATAGAAATGAGGAGGACCGCCGCAGTGGCTCAGTGGTTATGGCGCTCGGCTGCTGACCTGAAAGATGCGTGTTCGATTCCTGCCGCGGCGGTCGAATCTTGGTGGAGGCGAAATTCTAGAGGTCCGTGTACTGTGCGATGTCGGTGCGCGTTATAGAACCCCAGTGTGTCGAAATTTCCAGAACCCTTCACTACGGCGTCAACATAGCCTGGTCACTTTGGGACGTTAAACCCCCATAAACCCAGAAATGAGAAGGCACTCTTCGATGAAAACTCGAGATTCTAGTCACCAGATAATATGCCTGGCTGACTGCTCCAATGAAGTCCAGAGAGCGGAGGCAGTGTTCTGTTATACTTCAAGAAAAAGGCGCTACAAAACACACGAGACGAGACAGGATGACGATACATGCGCATAGGCGCTCGATACGGGCGCTACAGGAGATACATGCGCTCGATACGACGATAGAGGAGTTCTGTGCTGGCAACGGTGGCAGCGTATTGGATGTTGTCAAGTGTATGATGTGGTTCTGCGATAAAATTTCTCCCTTTTTTTGCATTATACCTGAAATCTTTCTCCATGTTAATTCGGGCGGTGCGGCCCTATTCGCTGCGCCCGCATCCTCCGGGGACACGCTTACTTCCGAACCTATTCGTCTCTTGTCCGGTGAGCATACCCAGTTAGCATACCCAGAGCCAGATGTTCGCCCGGCGATGGGTAAAGATGGAGTGGAGATGCAAATTTAATTAAAGGCTGCAACGAGCCTCTCGGAAGCGGACCCAGATTTATGGTGCAGCGTTTTGGCAGGTGGGCTGGTGGTCTTCGTTGCGGGTCTCTGCCTTGAGAGGGCCACGTGTGCACTTGTTCGAGGCGCTGGTCCGTGGCTGTGGTGGACGCTTTGTTGGCTTTGGCGAACCCTATTCAATTTCTCACCGCGGAAGAAGGCGGCTCGCGAATCACATATGAAACGTCTTCTGAGGAAGTGTTACTCATCCAGAGCGTTTTTCCTTTCTTTCTTTCTTTCTTTCTTTCTTTCTTTCTTTCTTTCTTTCTTTCTTTCTTTCTTTCTTTCTTTCTTTCTTTCTTTCTTTCTTTCTTTCCTTCTTTCTTTCTTTCTTTCTTCCTTTCTTTCTTTAATTCTTTCTTTCTTTCTGTCTTTCCTTCTTTCTTCCTTTCTTTCTTTCTTTCTTCCTTTCTTTCCTTTCTTTCTTTCCTTCTTTCTTTCTACCCTTCTTGCTTTCTCTCTCTCTTCTTTCTTTCTTTCCTTCTATCTTTACTTCCTTCTTTCTCCTTCTGTCTGTTCTTTCTTTCCCCCGTGGTAATGATCGTGGTAATGATCGCATTAGCTCATTTTCTTGTGTCGAGATACATCGCATCGAAAAATCAATGTTTGGTCAGCTTTGGAGGCGAGTAGTAAGATAAAATGAGGTAGGATTTGGTTCAGTTTCGCATTCCAGCGACTACTACGGTTTCGTTCTTCAAAGCCATTAGGCTCGTTTGGCCCAGATGCGGTACCCAGCTCTTTTCAGTGCAAAATCAGTTTTCTGCTGTCAGCGGCGCCGATAGAGCGAAGCAGGTTTCGCGTGTGCTTCGTAATCTATCTACCGGCAAGCAAGTTTCCCAATCAGCAAACCTGCTGACATAGGAGTACCGAAAAGAGACAAGTGAAAGGCATGTCTTGGCTAGAGAACTGCATGCTGTTGGCAATGCCACTTAAGTGATGCAAGCAAGTGAAATGCGCTGCGATTACAAGATTAGATCCATCGCATATTCTACTTCAAACGCCAGCAAACTACAGAGTCGCAAATCGGTAGCAAAGGCTTATAAGTAGGTTTAAAGTCAAAAAACCGTCTATACCAAATTTCATGTATCTTGCCACCTTTCCGTTAAGCCGGTTGCACCTTGCTTCACCATGCTGCATTCGCGTTTCTGCCAGAGACCTAGTTTTTTGGGGAATTACTTTTCTCGTTCTGAATTCGACGAGAATGGAACGCTTTATTTTTCTTAATATTTTTTTTCCCGGATTCCCGCTGCATTTAGGCTTTCACTTAAAACAGCGCCGGCGCAGAACGTGGCCGAACATTGAATCGAATGTTGCCTTTTGAGGCAGCAATTGCGTTTTCTCATGCAAGCTGCGGCCGCTTCTAGCTAAGCCGAGCAAAAGGGATTACGACGACGTTCGATCCGACGTTGCGACATACATAATTTAAGTAAACGGTCAGCACTGTCGGGGGGGTCACAGGACCGTCTCCAAAATGGTATTCGGAGAAAGGATAGAAACACGTTTGATACAATTGGAGTTTCGCTTTAGGAGAATCAGACTACCTGACCAACATCGCCGGGATACAGAATAACACTGGCGCTTGTGTATGCATTATATATATATATATATATATATATATATATATATATATATATATATATATATATATATATATATATATATGTGTGTGTGTGTGTGTGTGTGTGTGTGTGTGTGTGTGTGTGTGTGTGTCCCAGAATGCAGCAGCAGCAACATCAACAAGCCGCCTTCACTGCTAAGATGATTGTCACCCAGACTTCGCGCACTTTTACGTGGGAAGCTCCCAGACACCCTTAGAGCGTGTGGGGGTAGCGGTCTCGGACTCGAAGGAGATGCCCTCGACTCAGCGTGGCAAACTCAGCGGAGACCAGCTACCAAGTGACAAGAGGTTTTTGGGCGTTCGGTGCCCAGCTTTCGCTGGTCGCAAGCCAGAGAATGGGTCGGAGCCAGAGGTTTACAAAACAAAACAAAGTTTATGCAGCAAAGATACGATACAGATGGTTACACAATCACTAGTAGGAAACATACAAAGTGATTGATAAAAACAATGCAACTCGTGCAAAGTTAAACTCGAGAGAGAATACAATTCAAAGGAAATATTACACCTAAAGTGCACTAAAACAGGAGAGAGAGGTAAACAAGCAAAACACAATTTGTTCACCGGGCACTGCGGCAGTCCGACGACCAGAGTTCCGCGACGATGCCGTCCCGCAGACAGGCGAACGTTGCCTCGTTGGTCCGATGCTGGCCGAGTGGTGTTTTCCCGGGAGTCGAACGGGCGCGCTTCGATGAAGCTTAAACGGCGGTCCGGACTGACTGATAGCTGTCAGCGTCCTTCTTTTATAGGCTCGCTCTCACGTCTGTTTGTTGCATGCGCCAAAGTAGGCGCGCACATACACGCAGTATCTCCCGTGTAGTTTCCCTTCCTTTCTCTCGCCAGCCGCGCGTCCTCATTGGTTAAAGTCAGGAGTCGTTTCGCGAAGGTTCCGGCGTGTTCTAGCGTGGCGCCGTCGTGGCGGCGTAGCCGACGTCCGAGTGCAGAGGAGGGGGACGTGACTTAGTGCACGCAAGGCTACGCCCTTTTCTTCCGGTCAGCAGTAGAACCGACTCGCATGTTCGAGAATCTTCGGCGTGGATGACTCATTCCTTCGGCGCACGCCGTGGCGGTGGAGAGAGAGGTACGCGCTCGGCGGGGGCTTTCCCTCTCTCCCGTTGGGCTCGCGCCGGCGAGACGCCGTGCGCGCGGCGGTTTTTCTTTGTTTGTTTTTAAAATGCGCCGAATTTTGTGACAATGATGTTATGTCGAAACCGTAGCAAGCCCTACCCTAAGCAAATGTTTGAACGTCCGAAAGTGTCCGCTCACGGCCTCACCCGTGTCCTTTTTACCTTTGCGTTTCAACCTGTGCGTTACATGAAGCTTTTGTTGGAGCAGAGCGAGTCAGTAAAAAAAAAAAAAAAAGAGCAGTGGGAAAGGGTCGGCTGGAAAGTGCATTAGCTCGCTTTTGCTCTCGACTGCGCGCAAGTGACCTGCGCTGGTAAGTCGGGAGCGGCGATAAAACGCGACTTAGCGGCGCCTTGAAAAAAAGGTTCTTTGGAATATTCAACGGCTTCTTACTGATCTACTTGGACCTTGCGCCTTCGCATCTTCACCGAGAAGCGAGGGCTCAGCCGGATGGAGAAAGTTACTTGCGTTTTCTGAAAGATATATGTGCGCTGTAACGTACCACTGCGGTCTCGACCAAGAATCTTGCGTGAAGCCTCGGAGTAACTCGGGCAAGCTCGGGCTGATTCGGAGGAGCGTCGCGCCAGCTATACCCAATGGGAGGGTGACCTTGGCCAAACCTAGAATAGCAACAGCCTATGCAGAAGTAAAATACTGCCGTGACTGGGGTTTGAACCCGTGGCTGCGCGAACAGATCAGCTTCGCTGGCCACTGCACGAGAGTATATTTGCTATCGCCGCAACCGGTCAGGCCTGGTGTTAAACTGCAGCCCACTCTCACGCTGTGCATTGCATATCGTCGTCTTCATTAACTTCCATCTTCTGCGCGAACAGATCAAATCATCTTAACCTTGATCGGAACTTATCCTGAGTCTAATATCGTCGCCAGACGTGCCGACGACCCAGCAAAGCAAAACCATGAGCCAACTGGGCTAAACACATACTTGCTCACGTCTACTCGATTTAGCAACGATAATTAAAACCCTATCAGTTTTCTCTTCTTCAACGCTGGTTTTATAAGTGATCTGTGCCGGTATCACACGTTCGGCGTCCACACAGGCGCACTTGTACCCCGGATAAGCCTTGTTGCTGAGCAGGAGTTGATTGACCTTAGAGCCTTCGTCGCTGCTCACGCAATTTCGTGATCAAGTGACGCGACACCGATCTTTACGATAACCCCAGCTCTGCTGTAACTCGTCAGTCGATAGCAGTGAGCATGACATGAGTGCGACGTTACACAGTCGCTAGTTACCGTGGCAAAAATAATGGGTTGCCTCAAGAGACCTGTAACAAATTTATGGCCGTGTTGTATATTTTAATGCCATATAATTAGAAACTCACGGCACCAGATTCGTCGTCGGTAATAAAGGAATCGTCAGAGAACGCAACCACAGGTACTACGTGGATAGTTTGATACAACGTAAGAAAGCACTTGGCAACAATGGGTCGTGGCTCACAGAGTCTTGTATTACACCGCTAACCAATAGCAGTATTGAGAGACTGTAATGTTTCACTTTATTGAATAAATCACGGGCATCAAAATTCAACTTATAGTTTAGTTTTGTGATTACCATGTTGTTCAGGTAACGAGAAAAGCTTTAACTATGGGCTATTTCCGTGCTGCGGGGGAACAGTACATGGTAGTCACGAATTTAGGCGGAGCTCTAGGCTGCCTCCGACCGTAGTAACACATGGATTGGGCTTTCCTGCTAATCTGGTGTTTTTTCCGGATATTAGTACGCACATATTCATGGGGCGGGCCGAGGCGCCCAGCCCCCCCCCCCCCCCCCCCCCCGCTTAGCTTGAAGAGATTATCTTGGGCCCCTCCTGAAAAAAAGAAAGAAATCCTGGCTAAGCGCCTGCGATGAAGTCTCCAACCTCACGAAATGTTTAACTGTTGTTGTAGCGCCCTTCTTCCATTATGTTTTTCTCACGCTTCTTCTTGATTTCTCCTGGAAAGACACCGCAAGGAATGAAACGAGTATAGTACGGTGTACTGCAGAGCGCTGTTATTTCTGAAGATGGACGTTTTAATAAAATTCGCGCTTCTTGAACGACTTCAGCCTTTCCAGACAGCACAACACAGCACGCGTGGCGCTCTTATCTCATTCACTCACATGCGTCTGCGATAAATAACAAAACCAAAAAAAGACGTTCGCATGCAAAGCGTTACCTTGCTAAGATTTGCATATTGCTACTTATCATGGTTATAATGAAACACTGTCACCAAACTCAGCAGACGCTCCTCTTCAGTTTCTTTCACACAAGGTTTTCCTTTGGCAATGACAGCTTTTAGTATTTCAGGCCTTCATCCAGAAAAACGCGGCTTCATACTTCGTCGAAAGAGCCTGTCGAAATAAATTTAGGAAGCCGGCGGGAAGCGCGTATTGCTGATCAGAAAAGCAAACAGAAAATTTCGCAAACGCTTCGTTTAGCGCGTTTAGAGTTTCTCGAGGCAACAAGACTACAACTGCATGCGCAGGAACCTTAACAGCCTAGGCTCCCTGAGACCCCTCCAGCTCTCCGTGTTCAGTGCGTGGCTGTTTCCTAGGAGACGACAGCACTTAAACCATGAAAGGCCAAGCTCCACGCATCACCCCGGTGTATAAGCACACCATTTGGGTGCCTTGAAATGCGTCAACATTGCGCTGACAAAAAAATAAAAAGAAAGTAACTATCTCGTCCAACGTCCTTGGTGTAGATCCCGTTCGATCACTTCGCGCTCCCACGCAAAAGAAGAAGCTCTTAGCGCCAGAGCCAAAGGCGATATGCGTTATAGAGCGCGCAAAGGAGTCGCGATCTTTCATTAGACGTTCCCATACGTCGTCGCGATCGCTTGCTTGGTTGGAGTTGTTTTTTGCGAGCACTCAGAAGACCGACGAATGCGTCGCTCCTTCGTGGTATGACTTTGCGTGTTCGCGTGCGTGCGCGCTTCTGCACGCCTCCCGCACATACGAATGTCGTCATAAAATGAAGCCAGGGGCTCCAAACGCAGCGATGTGCAAATTTAATACTCGCTTCGCTCGAAACGAGCCTTCATTGCGTTCCGGCGTCGCTGGCGCGCTTCGGGCTTGTCTGTGTTCTCAAAATGAGCAAAGCTGAGCGCGCCCGATGAGTCCCTTCGCACCATCATTGCTGTTCGCGAACGCTGCGTGCCAGAGACGTACCTTTGGCGCATATGCAAATCGCTCGTGTGTCCTGTGTCGAGCTTTTTTGTTTGTTTGTGGCGTAGTACGGTCTATGTTCGGTAGTTGATGTTAATGGTGGGTGTGTATGTTAATGGTGGGTGAAGAAGAGGTTCTTGTTACTCTACGTGCACTAAACTTATGTCCTTACGCATCGCTTTGTAATAACGCCTCGAGGATGCTGCTGGTAGTTACTAAAAATAAATTTAATTAATACCGAAAAGGAGTGCCCGCCGCTCTTACGACGCTGAGTCGGAGACAGCAGCGTTGGCCCATACAAACAACGGTACTTTCAGGCAAGCATTCTTCTGAGTTCGTAACTGCTTTGTTGAAGCGTTGTGGAAGTGTTGTATCGCCGTTGCGTTAGTTGTCGGCTTTAAGAATGCCATTAGTCGTTGGCATCGAGTAAAAAAAAATGTAAAACTGCGTCGAAGCCCAGTGTAATAATTATGATCACGCCAGTCCCGCAGAGTAACGTGTCCAAATTCTATGCTTGGCACCTTGCAGCTGATCGAGCGATCTCAATAACTGCTTAGCGGCGGACCCCCCTGGGCTACCATGGACGCGGAGACCAGTAATTTTAGGCTGTCGATCCGCACGGGCTAGCCGTTGAAGCTTTCTACGCAATAAACCGCTCCCGCCCACTCTTCCTTCCCTCTGGTCGCACGAACTGTCCGTGTGGCGACAGCTTACCGCCCACAGTAACAGCGGGATTGCTACCAGCCTCGCACTTCCAAATGACCGCCTCTGCAGCGAATCGTCCAGTTACACAACGAGCCTGATAGATTTCCTTGCGGTGTCTGGTCACGGCGCAGTGTCATCGGAGCGCGAGAGCTTCGGACACCCTAGCGAAGGCGTGTCGATTTCGCTCTGCGCTCGTTGTGGCGACGAAGGAGAGGAGATCAACTGGTTGGTAGGCAGGGCCGCTTCTCGCTTAGCTGTCCGCGGTTGTGTACTACGTGGACGGCGACCCTTGCGTTGACTGCGTCGGGATTCGTCCCGCCCATGCTAAGCGAGCGAGCGACTATCCGTGGCTTTCGCGAAATGAGCAGTTGCGGGTCTGAGCGGGGTTCCCACTGGAATGTGTTGTACGTTAGATATGTACGAGACCGGAGTGGTGCCGCACTTGATGTATAGTAAGGTGCGACCTGTGCGGAGCTGAACAGAGGTCAGCATTTTCAGTAGCGGAAAAACACGCGCTGCTACTTTTTTACTCTGTGCTTCTCCTAAAGTGGTTCTTTACTGGCTCGTATCCAGGAAGCGACGTTTCAAGTCTGTATTAAAAAATGCGATCTATGAAAGGTTTGATATAGCAGAGTGTTAATGGCGGCGTTGGTGCGAGGCGTGGGAGCCCCGCGTGCGAGGAACCTCTCAAGGCAGTTGCTGGGTGTAGACTGGGGGTTTATTACCGTAGAGGGAGAGAGAGAGAGCGAGGGTACAAGAAAGCACTTCCGCTGCTGTGGAATGCAGACGGTCACGGTAAGGCAATGGGGAACGCGCCAGTCGACGGGGCTGTGGGGACCAGATGTCGTCGGGGGAGACAGACGCATGCTTGCTTTTGTGGGAGCGGCCGGCCCGCGCCCGTTTCCTGGAAGCGGGCGGCGAGCATGCGCGGAGGAGGCAAGGGCTGTTGGCGCGGCCTGGCGTCGCTTGATCGACGAACACGACATCCCTTCCTCCTTAGTTGTGGTCACCGTATCGGTCGGGCGGGCGCCGTTCACGCTGGGGTCGTAGCGCTTGCTGTTGCGTGGACCCGTTGGGTTGGTCTCCGCAAGGTCGCGTCGCACGGTCGTCCAGACTAAAGTCCCTAGATCAGCTACTGGCCGCCGGTTCTCCATGTTCGGAGGGGGGCGCTGTAGACAGATCGAACACAGGCGAAGTTTCCGCTGGCAGCGTGATCACGAACGTAGCTGGCACAGTGTATTGTTTACTTGCTGCTGGTCCGTTCGTCCGATCGTGTGGCGGCGGATCTTCCGTCGGGTAGGCTGCTGCACCTGGTTTAATGTGACCAAGGTGCCTACGAACCGTTCCGTTTCTGTGTTGAGAAGTCTCGTGGACTTCTGCGGAGCTCGTCACTCCCTTGAGTCCTCGCTGCTGCCTTGACGCACTTTTTGATGGCAGGGCCAGGTCCAAAGCACGCTTCTTGTGGCGTCGATGTTGCAGACGTTGTCGTCAGCACTCCAGAGTTGCAGTCGGCTGTCAAACTTCTGAGGCTGCGACGTAGCTGCTGATCGAGTGGCTTTCTGTCGGCTGCGTCGATGTTGCATACGTTGTCGTCAGCACTCCAGGGTTGCAGTCGGCTGTCAAACTTCTGAGGGCTGCGACTTAGCTGCTGATCCATTTGCTTTCTGTCGGCGTCGTCGATGTTGCAGGCGTTGTCGTCAGCACTCCCGGGTTGCAGTCGGCTGTCAAACTTTTGAGGCTGCGACGTAGCTGCTGATCGACTTGCTTCCTGCCGGCGTCGTCGATGTTGCAGGCGTTGTCGTCAGCACTACAGGGTTGCAGTCGGCTGTCAAACTTTTGAGGCTGCGACAAGGGCGTCCGCAGAATTTTTTGCAGGGGGGGGCCCCATTGGTTTTTGGCGCCGGAGGAGGGGGGGGGGGGGTATGTTCGTAGCAAAAAGGCACTATTTGCGGACTAAATTTATTTATTTATATATAAATAAAAAATAAGTTAAATACACACATGAAAGAAAAATTACAAACAGCAAATTAAAGCGTGGCTAGGAGAGATACATTGGAGTTTATCAACGAAGAAACAATCAAAATTAATAAAAATGCAAAAAGATACTGCAATTTCGTGGAGAAGAGTGCTCAGTCTTGCTGCACACGGGTTCAAGACTCACCCGGATTGATGACCAGCACACAGCACAATATGGTCACAAACACGCAACTACAGTCACTCAGTCAGTCTTCCTTGAACAGCAACTCTAGGCGCCTCGGATTTTTCTGGGCGAATTGCGTGATTACGCGGGTGATAAATTCATTTCTGTGCTTCATTACACGCTCTCGGTGCGCACTCATCATACACATTGATTGGAAAAACGGTTGAACGCGTAGGTTGAAAACAAAAGATGACTATATATACAACGAAAACTTATTTACAAGATAAATGCACGCTCGCAGCTTCATACACCTCGCTCCATCTTGCTCGCGCATCCGCACAGTCGAGCAACCGCACACACACTGCTCGCCGCTCGTCGTTTTCTCGTCCGCTGTCTTGGTTGTTTTCAGCTTCGTTGACAACCGGCCACTAAAAACACCGAAGCACAAACACAGCGGCGCGCACACGTGCAAGGGCTTACTTCCGCGCGACTTCCGAGGGGAAGGGATACTCGCCACTCCGGTCGGAAAATTAGTTTTGTGTGTTCTTATGGTGTTCAGAGCCCCAAAACGACTCAGGCTATGAGGGACGGAGTAGTACAGAGTTCCGTATAATGTCGACCATCTGGGTCTCTTTCCCATGCACTGACATCGCACAGTACATGGGCGCTGTTGTGATTTGAGACCCAGCCAGAGGTGACAGGCGAGCCAGGCAGGCGCCATCGGGCTGCGTTGACCAAAGGCGCTGGTTTTCGGAGAAGACGCAAGGAACGCTGCTGTGGGGGCGCCTCTGGAGACTGCGTCGCCGTGAACAAAAGCAGCTAATCCCCTTTGCCGAAGATTCTGAAAGCGGCGCTTATACCGAACTGCGCTCTCCCGTGGATCGGAGGAGACAGCGAGCGGCGGCGCCCACTCATCGCCCGCTTGCCCCTGAGCACCCCGACAAAGCGGGGTGGACACGGCTGATTTGTCCTTCCCTCCTGAAGAATTCTTCGGTGGCCGGCGTAACGAAGGCGAAAACAAGATGCCCTGTGCACTGTCTGCCTCCGTGTCGCTATCTGTCTAGAGATCAAAGAAAGAGACACCCATCTCAAGGCGGCTCGAAACACATGCTCTCCGGTGCCGCTGTATGTCTGCAACAGGTCGCCCTTCAACAGAGCTAACGATGGTGTGGTTTGAAAACGGCGTAAAGACGCGTGCCCGGATGCGGCATTTCGCAGATGTGACCCAAAGCGTAGAAGCGGGGCTGCTTTTACCCTTTGGCTGAGCGCACCACCGCCCCTGGCGTGCGGCCATCACTCACGGTTCGAGTGAGTGATTTTCCAGGGGGGGTGCAGCCGCCCCCCCTTGCCCCCCCTCCGGACGCCCATGGGCTGCGACGTAGCTGCTGATCGACTTTACGGCAGTTGGTCACGTCGCTGGAAACGTTACGGCTGTACAGCTCGGATGGTCAAGCGTACCGGCTGCACAGCTCGGATGGTCTGCCATCGACGTGCTTCTGGAGAAGTGTGACTTGGTCTCCATAGCTGACTTCTCCGGGTGGCTAGGATCGAAGTGCTTCAGGAGAAGTGTGACTATAGGTATCCCTAGCTGACTTCTCCGGGAGTCTTCGGTGTGACCAGCACGCGAGCAGTCTCGAAGGTGTCGGTCCGCATAGCGTCAGGAGGAGCGCGTGCTTCTTTGCCTCGTCGGAGACATCGTTTGCCACGAGGTAGAATGTGAGGCGCTGAATCCACGATCCACGAAAAGGCTCGATGACACCGTGCAGTCCTCCAGTAGCCATCGGCGACACCTCGAACTGCGTACGCTCTACATCCTGCTTCTCGTCGCCAGTGTTAATGGCGGCGTTGGTGCGAGGCGTGGGAGCCCCGCGTGCGAGGAACCTCTCAAGGCAGTTGCTGGGTGTAGACTGGGGGTTTATTACCGTAGAGGGAGAGAGAGAGAGCGAGGGTACAAGAAAGCACTTCCGCTGCTGTGGAATGCAGACGGTCACGGTAAGGCAATGGGGAACGCGCCAGTCGACGGGGCTGTGGGGACCAGATGTCGTCGGGGGAGACAGACGCATGCTTGCTTTTGTGGGAGCGGCCGGCCCGCGCCCGTTTCCTGGAAGCGGGCGGCGAGCATGCGCGGAGGAGGCAAGGGCTGTTGGCGCGGCCTGGCGTCGCTTGGTCGACGAACACGACACAGAGGAACCAATAAATTCGGAACATACCGCTTCTCAACATATCGGGAGTGCAGGCAACGTCACGTTAAGCACGAGCTGCTGGCAAAGAACTCCGAATGGGCGACGATGCCATGATGACCAGATCGTTGAAAGCTTCTATGAATACGTGGAATCGGCAATTGCCAAAGTAAAATCACAATACATCCTATTCGAAATTAGGAGGAAGAAATGGGCTTTGGCAGGGAATGTAATGCGAAGGCAAGATAACCGCTGGTCCTTAAGGGTAACGGAGTAGATTCCAAGAGAAGGCAAGCGTAGCAGGGGTCGGCAGAAAGTTAGGCGGGCAGATGAGATCAAGAATTTTGCGGGGATACGGTGGCCGGAACTGGCAAAGGACAGGGTTAATTAGAAAGACATGGGAGGAGCCTTTTCCCTGCGGTGGGCGTTGTCAGGCTGACAATGATGATGACGACGAAAACGACAGCACTGTTGACAGTCTTGAGCGCGCTTTAAAGTGTATGTGCACGAGGTTAGAAACTATAAC